>NW_011888811.1:11313861-11347466 GCF_000151845.1 Pteropus vampyrus
GACATGAACTGCGTCCTGTCACACCTCAGCTCCGAAGCTTCCTGTTGCCCTTAGAATCAAATCTGGACTCCTCTCCAAACCTGCCTGTCCCTACAGCCCGTCAGCCTCTCCAACTTCCCCTCGAGCCGCATTCTCCCTCACGCTATCCTTCCTCTAGTTCCTCAAACTAACTAGGTTCCATCTACGGGCCTTTGCCCATGACACCCCTTTGCCTAGAACATTCTCCCCTCATTGTAGGCCTGGCCAAACACTCCTCCGACTTCAGGCCTCAGCATAAATGCCGCTTCCTCAAGAATCCTTCACAGATGCCACGTTGCAAAAGGAGTCCCTCTGCTTTCCTCTCAAATGTTCTCTCCTTTGCCTCCATGGCACTTTTTACACTTCTATATTTGTATATTCCTCCCAACCCAGGAGGCTGTCAGATCCCTAAGGTCGGCACTCATGTCTGCTTCGATTGATATTCCCAGCACTGAGAATAATATCTGGCACAGCTCAGGTGCTCATTCGCCAGATGAATGAATAAATGAAGGGATGCATGTTTTTAGGCCACAACAATGAGAAGCAGAAACCCTGCCTTGAACCCAGCTTCCACCTTTTACTTTCTTAGATACCGGAAGTGATCTAAAATCTGCTCCACCCACACCATCCCGTAAACCCGCTCATAATCACTTGGTGTTGGACCCATGCACTCAAAGGCCCTCTTGCAAAAGGGCCTCGCTTTTCCCAAGATGGGGATAAGAGTGACACTTGTCAAAGACAAGGTATTGTAATTGCTCGAGTTGTTTCCCGCGATGATATAAACCCACTGACAAGTGCCACACAGCTGTTCCTGTTCCTTGATTTTCAGTGGCATGCTGTCTGCTATGTTAGTGATCAAATTCCTTGAAACGACATGAGATCGGCAACATAGATGGAATATAAAATTAGGTCTGTAGTTGTCCGGAGCAGTCCCAGTTCTCTACCTCAGCAGTATGAGAAAGCCGGGCTCCCCGCTGGGTCTTACTCTCTTCGGCAGGACACCTCTCCCGAGGTAACGCTCCAACAAACAGTAACTTTGGTAATGACCAATGCTACAGAGATTATTATTGTTATTATGAACTCTATTTTATTCTCATTTAATGAGTAATTATTTTCAATTACATGGCTAAAGAGCTGCTACAATGGATGTTTCCAGGCAGTCAGGGGCTATTTCTCCATCAATGCAGAAATCTGGGCAATTTTGAGGTCAGCTGTTAGAAGCTGTAGTGATGAACACCTCTCAGTGCCATATGGTGTAGTCCAAGCCTAGTGTCTTTTCACAATAGTTTCACTTCTATTACCATTGAAGAGAATATATAAAAACTTTTTTCTCGCTCAACAGAGCTACCATGCTGGCAGGCCCTTGAGTATCTGAGATGAGGAAACCAAATAATCCTACAGCACAGCTCGATGCTAGTTCCTTTCTGCGCCTCCTCAGAAATGCTCAAGTTTATAGCTAATATTTAAGTGACTATAAAAATGCAATCCCTTATGTTGGGTTGACATCTAACAAATTCAGCAACAAACCAGAGGTGAAATCTCAAATCCACGTGGCTAGTGGATACACATAAAGCAGCCTGAGTAACAATCTTTTGTATTTTTAAATTTTGTAGGAGTAATATTATTTAGAAGCAGCCTTATTTCTACATTTAGGAGTAGCCTTATTTCTATAAGTAAATACACTCTCTTCAAATCACTGAATCCAGGGAAAAAATAAGATAAGCCTGACCCATCTTTTGTGTCATCAAGTAAGGAAGCAATCAAACGATGATGACAAAATGTCAAAAAGACACAGGAACCAACTTGAAGTGGCTCCCACTGGCCAAATCTAGGAAATTTTGAGCATTAAAAGAAATAATGATAGTAACAGATTATAATCCATTAAATATGTAGTATTAGTACCCATACTGATAGAAATAAATGAATAAATAAACAAGAAGACAAAGCTTTTCTTTATAGTAGAAAGAAAATAAATGGAGAAGGAATGATGATGGTATAAAAAAAACACCATTTGGTCACCATTATAGTAATAATTTAGTCAAGAAACATCAGTGGATGTTAAATTCGAGTGGATTGATGAGGAAAGAGATATTTACATAGTCTTAAAGTATCTCCTCACAAGATACTTATTACAAAGAGACCTTACAGTAACTTTATAGTAGAGATACCAGACAACAGCAGCATAAGTGATCACAATTAAAAAAAAAAAAAAAAAAAAAAACAGCATAAGTGATCTAAACCAACATTAGGTGCCATCCTATGGGATGTGATAAAGAAAAAAAAATCAGCATCTTTGACATTTCAGCCAAAACACATAACCTGGGTCTAATCATGAGAAAACAGATCAAGACCAAATTGAGGGAGGTTCTACAAAATGACTGGCCTACAATCTTTGACCATGTCAAAGCCACCATAGACTTACCATGTGATCCAGCAATTCCAGTTCTATGTAAATACTCAAGTGAAGTGATTCAAACAAATATCTGGACACTCATGTTCATAGCAGCATTTTTCACAATAGCCAAAAAGTGGAAGCAATACAGGTGTAGCTGAATGGATAAACAAAATGTGGTATATTCATACAATGGAATAATATTCAGCCTTAAAAAGGAAAAAATTCTGACATACACTACAGCATGGATGAACCTTGAAGACAGTATGATAAATTCGATAAACCACTCACAAAAGGACAAATACTGTATGATTCCAATTGCATGAGGTACCTACAGTGGTCATATTCATAGAGACAAAAAGTAGAAAGGTGGTTGCCAGGGGCTGGGGACAGGAAGAAACGGGGGTTACTGTTTAATGAGGACAGAGTTTCAGTTTGGGAAGATAAAAAGTTCTTCAATTTGAGAGATGGACAGTGGTGATGGTTGCACCACAATGTAAATGGACCTGATGCCATAGAAGTGTACACTTAAAAACAGTCACAAAGATAAGTTTTATGTATTTTACCAGTTTTTAAAAAATGAATTCCAGGTTTAGAGTCAAACCTAGTTCAGGGGGAAGGACGTTAATTTTTGGAGGTGGTAATTTTTTGGCACCAATAGTAGTGACAGTTTCACAGGTATATACTTATCTCCAAACACAAGTTGTCTACATTAAATATCTATAGCTTTTGTATGTCAATCATATCTCAATGAAGTGGTTTAAAAAAAAAATAATAACCTGGGTTCAAATTCTGGCTCTGCCACTTAACTAGTTGTGTGACCCTAGGCAAATTATTCAATTTCTTTGAACCACAGGTTTCTCATTTATCAAGTGGAGGCAATATTCAAGCCTACGAGATAGGATTATGCGGAGGAAGAAGATAATACATTTAGCAAAGTACCCAGAACATAATAGGCATTTGAAAATATCAGCAAGACTATCAATACCTAGAGACATACAATGCCATACGTGTTCATAAAACTAAAGCTAGTTTGATGTAGTTGGTGTATGTGGTGATGAGCAACAATGCTAGAATGAAAATCAGGTCTTTTATACCAAAATGAAGAGTTTAAACTTTGTCCTGATGCCTGTGGAAGGTCAATGGTAGCAAATATTAGAGAAAAGGGCAGAGATGGGAGGGGAGCAAACACTAAGCTACAGTTTTAGGGACACAGACTTCTGTATATTTCACTCAGTAATGGACTTTCTCCTTTCCATTAACACAGATAATTAACACCGTTGGCTTATGGGAAAACAAATCATTAAATGAAATGCCACATTTAACACTCTCACTTTGCACCCAACACCTTATCAGAACAGAGAACTGGATATAAAGTTACTAGCCGCATACCAGAATCAAGTTTGGCCTAAGCATGAGCTCTGAAAAGCCTGCTCTCTCCTCGTCTCCCACTTTATTCACTGGGTGGAGGGTACAGGGGCTTCCTGTGCTTCTGTGACTTAATCAAAGCTTCCCACTGCATTCTCCATCTGTCCCCTGCTTTGTGCCAAGCTTTCTTTGGACCCTTAACATCTGTGATGAGTGGGGCTGGGTCAGCAGAGTTCTGTTCAAATTACAACCTGCACATCAAAGCCTATGTCACGCAACTTCATCTCATTTTGATGACATAATGTGGTCATTTTCACCACCATCACTGAATGTCATTCTAAACAGCTGCTCTCCACTGATTTTTTCTCTCCATCTATAAAGCTTAAGCATTTACGTGAAAACTCAAGGTAATGAAAGTAGCCAAAAGCACACATTTCTCCTGGGAAAGCTGTATTCTTGATCTGGTTCTGCTCGGTCCTCTGAATGAGATTTTTTACCTTTTTTTTTAATTACTTAGATAATACAGAGTCTACCTAGAAAATAGCAAAAGTATATAAAAACAAAAAGTAAAACTCAAAGTTACCCGTAATCTTATCAACAGATGTAATACTCTTAAAATACTGGTATATATCCTGCTAGTCTTTTTTTTTCTGGTTTTCTTTCTATGCATTTACTACTTATTCTTTTTTAAATTGGGCTTATGTTGTACACGCTTAAAAACTTACCTTTTAAAAAATAGCTATTACTGCAGTCCAAAAAATATTCTTAGCTCTCTAAGTTTTATGTAATTAATGGCACACTGAGAACATATCCCTATGTCATTCAAAATTATGCAAAAATGTGTTTTAATGGCTACATAGCATAGCATCACATTGCATGTACCAAAACCATGGTAACCAACGTACAAGTCGTTGCCCACACAAGCTGTGGGCCAGGCATGGGATGGGGGTCTCCCTGGAGTAAGAGAAGGCTTCCTTTCCAAGTGCCATTTTGGCTAGAAAACGGCCGGGGTTTACCAAGGTAACATAACCTAGCTAGTTCCCTGTCACTAGAATGTTTGAGGTTGTTTCCAATTTTCTCTAAATATCTTTGTGTACATCTTGTTAAATCAGAAAATACATAATTTTTGAGGTTCTTGTTAATGTTGCTGAACTGCTCTCATACCAGGCGTCTCAGAGTGCTTTCTGTCTACAACTTTCTAGCACTAGATGTTTCCATTCTTTTTAATCCTGGACAATTGGATATATGACAAGTGTACACTTTTTTAATGTGCAACTATTTGATTACTAGAGAGAATGACTTTTTAAAAAATGCTTATTAGCAATATGTATTTCTTCCCTTAAAAATGGTCCAGATATTCCTTGCTTCCTTTACTATTGGGCTATTGATCTTATTGATTTTAAAGGCTCTTTGTACTTCAAGAATGTTAACCTTTTATCTGCCATATATTTTAAAGGCATCTTCCCCAATTGCATATTGTCTTTCAATTTTGCTTTGACATTTTAAAATTTGTACATGACTTTTAACTTGGGAGCAGTCGAATCTATTGATCTTTTCCTTTATGGCTTCTGCCTTTACTTTAATGTTTGAAAAGGCCTTCTCCATTCCATGTCAGATAGATTTCACCCATATTTATTCATGTTTTATTAAACATCTTATATCTGCAACCTAGGTTCTTTTAAACTGCTCTTGGTTTGTAAGGCACAGTCTGTTAACTTGTGCTAAATCACACGGCTGCTTTGGCTGGTAGAGCTTTGGATAGAGAATGGAGAATTGGATTAGGAAATGGGAGAAATTAATCTTCACCAATGGACTTTGCCTTTCCGTGCCTAAATCTGTGTGTAAAATGTAGGAAATTACATGTGGACCCCAATTTCACTTTTTTTCTATTACAAAACATGGTCCATATACAGAGGGCTGCACTGTATGATGAATACTAATAAAACAAATGTCCAAGTAACTGTCATCCATATTATTTTCAGGGGAGAGCAAAGGGAAACAGAGGGGGAGGGAGAAGGAGAGGGAAGGGTAGGGAGGAAAGGAAAGAGAAGAGATTCTTGCAGTGGGTCCTTTCTCAAAGACAGGCTCCTCTTATCTCTTGCTAACCACTATTCTGACTGTTAGGGTCTTCACTTCCTTGTTTTGCTTTATGCTTTTCTATGTATTACCTAAATTTTCTGCGTATTTCTAAGTTTTTAATGGTTCTATTCATTCATATCAATAATCTATTTGGAATTTACCTTATCATATGACGTAAGGAATCAAAAGTTATTTTTACTCCATGATTTACCAATTATTCAGCATGGATTATAGCGCTGTACTTTCTTTCTGAACCTCTTTTTGGGGGGGAGAGTCAAGTTTCCGGAGATGTAATTCATCCTTTTTAAGAGTATAATCCTATAAATTTTGATAAACACATACAGTCACATAGTCACCACCATAATCAAGACATAAAGTATTTTCATCATCCCATAAATGTTCCCTTGTGTCTTCTTATAGTCAATTCCCCATGCTCACCCCCCAAGGCCCTGGCAACCACTGATCTGTTCTCTGTCCCTATACATAGTTTTGCCTTTTCAATCTAATATGATCATACAGTATCTAGCCTTTTGAGTCTGGCTTCTTTTACTTAACATAATGCTTTAGAGATTCATCCACGTTGTTGCTTTTATCAACCATTCATCCTTTTTATTGATTAGTATTCCACTAAGTGGATGTACCATAATTTACAGATTCAATCTTTCATCATTAAGTATGATGTTTGCTGTAGGTTTTGTAGATGTCCTTTGTCAGACTGAGGAAGTTCTAGTTTGTTGAGAGTTTTGAACATCATAAATGGATGTTCAATTTTATCAAATGCTTTCCATGTATCTACTGAGCAATGCATCTCTCTGTCTGTCTGCTGTGGGAGCAATAGATTTTGCGACCCTAGAGACTTGAGGCTTTAGTCTACTGTCCAGAGAAAACTGTCCAGGGAAGGAGAAAGGACCTCGTGCCCCACACCCACTGATCACATCCAGCCCTGCAGGCAACAGAGTTTGCTGCCCTACACCTAGTAGCTTACAGCTTTTGATTTCTGAGAGAGAATTCAGAGAATTACATGGCATTTTGTGTGCCCAACAACCATTGATTGCCTCCCCTTGCCTGATCTCATTAGTGGGCTGGAGAGAGCCAGTCTCCTGCCCTGCCCCCAATATTTGAGCATCTGATGGAAGTCTGGGGAAGAGAGTAGCTAAGTGGAAATTCCTCCACTACCTCAGCTGCTCCAGATTTACATACCCACATATGGATTTTGATAGATGTTACAGTTTAGCTGATTTCTTCTTACCCATTTGGATAGTGGTAGTGCCTTGCTTCTTGTGCTCTGCCAGAGCAGAGACTGTATTGCCCATTTCTCCTCTAAGGGGCTTGTCTCTCTTTGGTATTAGATTACTTGGTTGCCTCACAAACTCATCTTTCTCGTGGCTCAACAAAAGTAATGATTTTGTAGTTTATCTATTATTTCTCATTGTCAGGGCAAGAACGATGTGCTTAGCGGCTTTCCATATTCTACGAATAAGCATAAGACCATTTAAATTCCACCTCTATACTATACCAAATGTATACTTGAGCCTGTATGAGGCTATTTTTATTCTTCCACAAGAATCATGCTGCTTTGATAATAAATCTTTCTTTCTAGCAGTGTAAGTCATCCTTCAATCTTCTAAAACTTCTTCAGCCTTTTATTAATCTTCCCAGGTGACCTTAGAATTATATTGTCTAGTTAAAAAAATACTTTTGACATTTTTATTAGAATTGAAATGGCTGAATTATTGATTTATGCCATCCAAGAATGTGGTATGCTCTATCATTTATTTAAATCTTCAAGTTCCCAGTAAAGTTTTACAGTTTTATTTATATGGGTCCTGCATACTTATGTCGTTTATTCCTAGGTATTTTATATTTTTGTCTCTATTTTAATGCCTTTTTAAATTATATTTTCTAACAAATAATTGTTGACTTATAGCATTGATTTTTGTATGCTGATTTTGTAACCAACTGCTTTATCAACTCTCCTTCTAATAATTTTCCAGTTGATTTTCTTGGGTTCCTAGGTAGGCAATTATATGCAACTAAAAATGTGTCCCCTCTTTGTCCAAGGTTTTTCTCTTATTTCATTTTGTCTTGCTGCTTTGACTAAACTTTGGGGAACTGTTAAATGACCAGGGATAGTGGGCATACTTGACTTGTCCCTGACTTCGATGGGTTACCCTAGAGCTTCACCTTAACTCAAGAGACATTCCAATTCCCTTCTAGCTTGTACTTTAGAAAAAAGAAAAAAAGCACCCCCTGAAATTCAGAAGCTGGCCAGGCACTCACAGCTAGGCTATGCTGTTCTCCTGCTGAATATAAACTGTCTCAAAGAATACCAATTTAGACAAGGTCACTCCAAGATCATGATTAAATGAGATTAAGCAAGTGCACACCATAATTTTGTCTGGCTACAGTCAAAAACAGGGTTGCTGTGTCACCCACAAAATATCAGATACCTCCTCTCTTGGTTAAAATGAGTAACTGTTAATTCTTTACTAATTATGCTTTTCTCTCACCCTAGTTTGCCCTCCTCATATATAAAATTTATTGACACTCAAGCATAGAATTCCTACCCACCCCCCATACACACTTTCCGACAGCATCTAATCTAGAGCAAACTCTTTATTCCACAAATCACCGAACCAAAGCTCAAATGCTATACTAGGTTCTAAAGCCCCCTTGTTCAGACAACCTTGTTCAGGTTCCCATGGTGTGTTCTTCCTTGCTGCAACAATAAACTGAACTTGTTCAACTAGTCATGTTCATAGTGGTCTCTGACTGAAGGACACTGACATGCTTTAAGAGGCTAGAAAACTAAAAGGTGCATTTCTAGACTCCCTAATAGCTCAAGGTCAGTCATACGACTTTTCTGCCAATCATTTATTCCTCTGCAAGATTCAGATAAGGAAGAGAACAATGTGAGGGGGCCGTCATAGACTGAAGAGTACATAGTCTGGCAAGCACAGTGCACAGGAATCTGGCCCTTTAGGCCAGATTCAGCTAAGGCGGAATCCTAGTACCACGACCAGAGCATCGAGGGTGATCTTTCCAATACGAGTCTTTTTAAGTTTTTTTCTGACTCTAAAATCTAATTCTTGGGCCCGCTTGGAAATCTTGTGAGCTATCTAATATTCTTTAATAATTACCTTTTGCTTAAATTAGTCTTGCAAGATGTTGGAATGGGAAGCTTGCGGCCTTAGTGTGGGGTCTTAGACTGAGGCTCCACTGTGATCGTTAACAGGATGCCAAAGTGATTGCAAGAGCGTCACTTCCAACTCCCAAAAAGTACTCAAGTTCATCTGTCGGCCAATTCTAACCCAGGATCATAGAGAAAGGGATTCTGGGAAATTTAGTTTTAGGTCAACCAGTGGGCAATGGAATAATCCAGCATATTCCCACATAGGGTTCTTAATTTTCTCTGTATGTTTGTCTTATGCCCTTTTCTCATGCCTAATTATTTTTACTTGTATTTAATTGGACTCACAGGATCTATTTTATTTTTTTCAAAGAACCAAGAGTTAGGAATGTTCTATTATAAGTAGATTGTTTAAATTAACTTTAAGAACAAATTTCTGGTTTTAGGGCAGTATAATTTTAAGAAGTGGTCTACATAATTTTTATTTAGGAGACTCTACTGAGGTCTTCTTTGTGTTAAACCTAGACGCTATCTTACAAATTCTTACAGTCATTTGAAAAGGATAGGTATTCTCTGTAGAATAGTTTGAAATACCTATCAGAGGTTTTATTGTCACAAACCACCTCAGATCTGTGGCTTAAACAATAGGAACTTATTATTCTTCATGAGTCTACAAGGTCAGTTTGTGGTGATTTTTCTAGTCTCAGCAGAGCCCATTCATGCTTCTGTAGTCAGTTTGGGGTTGGGTAGGCAGCTGTACTAATGTGGGCTGGGCTCTCTCACATGTTTAGTGGTTGGTTGGCTATACGCTGGGGCCCCCAGGTCTCTTCCACATGGTCTCTCATCCTCCAGCAGATTAGCCTCGGCATGTTTACATGGTAGAAACAGAGATCAAAGAAAGAAGCAGCAAGCAAGGTCTAGGCTGAAAACCTTGCAAACTGTCACTTCTGCCATATTCTGTAGGCTAAAGAAGTCATAAAATCAGCCCAAATTCAAGAAGTGGAAACAGACTCCACCTCCTTAATAAGAGAAGCTGCAAAGTCACATTGCAAAGAGCATGGATAGAGGGAAATGGTGAAAACAGATAATTTAAATCTGAATTCCTTACCCTGGGGTCCACTATGGATACTTGAACTTACAGATGACCTTCAGGAGGTTTAGAAATTTTCTCAAATTGACTTCAGAATATGTTCCTCCATATGTTCATTAAACAACTCTTAGGTTCGTTTAATATCTTTTCCTTAAATTCCACTTTGTTTCAAATTAATATTGCCGTCCCTTACTTTCCAGAGTGGAATTTTTATGAGTCTCCTTGGGCCATAAGTGAAAATAATTCATTCAAGTTTCTATTGGACAAACATAAAAAATATTTTCAGTGCACAAGTGTGATTCACTTACCAATATCTCCTCTCTCCCGTGCAACGTATTTGTGATTTCATATAACAGTTATACCCTAAGTTATACATTAACAAAGTTTATAATAGGCTGGTTTGACTTAAGAAGAAAGGTTAAAATCTTTATCATGCAGAGATCTGAACCTTCAAAGTCACTTCAAAGACAGGGGCTTAAGAGATGCCATCCCTAGAAGTGTTCAGTTAACGATGTCACCTATACAACTTTCTCCTGCTTTTCAATCTGTCTGGAAGCTGACCTACTCCAAAACACTGTTTTAAACCCACATATACGATGAACCCTGCTTAATTAACTAAAATTATTATTCTAACCTCTGTATTAAAATGAAATGCATGGGAAAATCTAATTACTTTTATCGCTTACAGAAAAACACGTCCATTTTATTTTGTGATATTTGCACTATCCTTCACGTCTTTCCCCTTGGACTTAATGGGAACCTTATAAAGTTTGGTAAATCTGAGTCAGCTCCAAAGACAGTATATTTCTCATTTGCATCTCACATCCTGCAGACACCTTAATTTGTGGAAGGATGAGGTGGTCCTAATGTTTATACTGTTAAAAACAAAACCCAAGTGGGCATCCTGAATACACAACTCTTTATTAATTCATACATTTGTCATTTTTACCCTTTCTCCTCATTCTATTGCTTTCAGGAAATAAACTTTCCCCCAAAAAAAGCAGTAGCTATTTTTCAGGGTGCCCCGATATCTACTCATATAGCCCTGTTCCTCTACTTGCATAATATTCAGCACAAAAAATGCAATGACTGATTTACAGTCTGTCTTTCCCACAAGAGTGTGCTCTCCAGGGGGCTGGGGCTGTCTCCTCTTTCACTGCCTACAGCCTCAGAGCCAGGCATACAACGGTTGTCAAATTATGTTGAGTAGAAAAAAAAAAAGCTAGACATTTTTCAAAAAACCTATCATATGTTAAAAGTCAGGATAACGGTTACCTTTGGGGGAGAGAGAAGGGCAGTGACTGGGAGAGGGCATGAAGGGAACTTCAGGGTTGTTATCATGTTCTAGTTCTTCAGCTGGTTACGTGGGCGTGTTCACCAGTTGATCATTTACTGAGCCATATACTTGTGACTGGTACACTTTCTGAAGGTGCTTCACTCCGACAAAAAAGTTTAAGCCTATCATAATTCTCTGACAAAAAAAGAAGGAAATTACAAGCATTCAGAATTGCCAATAAGGAATAATTAATAGACGTTAGTTTCTGAACACGTAAAATTAAACTTCAAAAGTCAGGACCAAAATGTTCTTATGTGTTAGGAAGTGCACTCTCAGCCATGGAAACCAACCAGATGTACTCTGTATCACTCACAATGGGGAAGATTTATCAACATAGATAATGCATAGAAAGTGCTTATAACAGTGCGATGTACATACTGCTACATGTTAGCTATCATTACACATTTTTATCACATTAGCAGTTCCCAATGAAGGTTTAAGCTTAGATCACAAGTAAACTTCCTTCATTAGAATCCAAGGTCATTAGAATCTTGTCCTTAACTTTTTCAGAACAGCTTTAACAGCCAGACTGAAGCAGTACCTTCATTTACATACTTTATAGTTATGGAGTCCATATCACCACCTGGCTTGTTTTAGTCACACCCAAGCAAGTCAAAATTCCAAGGCTAAGAATCATGGCTAAGAATCAATATACTAAAAGACAGCAGAGACCCTCTGTTCCAGCGATTCTCCCGCATGCGCATCACTGGGGCATTTGTTCAAAGTGCAAGCCTCCTATCTCTCATACCAGATTCTGATTCACTTAGTCTGAGAGTAAGGTCCAGGAATTTGCATTTTTTAACAAGTTCTTCAAGTGATTCTGAAGAAGGTAGTCTACAAAGAACACTGAGCCTCTCGTTTTCCAGATGAATGAAACAGAATACAGGGAAGGAAAGGCTCTTGCCCTGGTTTCTGAGTATGCCAGGACTAAAATGAAGGTCGTCTTTACCACTCATGTTATTTCTATGATTCCATGCTATAATGGCTTAGGATTCCAGAATGGATCCATCTTAAACCTCAGTGGATTATTCCACTGAACCCTTTGCCCTTTTACCCACACATTTGGTGAATTGTAGGTTAAAAAAAAAAATCTGTAAATTCAGTAGGTAAGCAGAACCAGGCAATATTCACAAGCTTTGTGACCCCAAGACAGCTATTGAAATTTTGTGTGCTTTGGTTTATTCCTTTATAAAGTGCCAAACAACACCTATGTTTGCCCAATGTTGTGAAGTAATGTAAAATAACACTAGCACAGAGCTTGGCAAATAAGGTTCCAGTAAATAGTACATCTTAAAACATAGCACTAAAACAACATTCTTCATTCAACTAGAGGAGTGTACTCAAAATGTGGTCCCCTACAAGAGAATCACCTGGAAGTGCCTATTTAAAACACAGATATCTGGAACAAGACCCAGTGAATCAGAATCATGAGGACAAGACTCAGAAGCCTATATTAATAAGCAAGCACCCAGGTTCTTCCTCTGCGTACATACAAAAGTGTGAGAAACACTGGACTAGGGCTGAGGACAGGGTGTTTCTTGTCAACGAAAACAAATGTATCAGTGAGACCCAGGTAGTGCCAAACACTCTAATTCAATGCTAACAATTTTCCGCTAACAAGAGGTGAGTGAGTGCCACCTACTGCCTCATTTTAGAATGCAATGCTGAGATTGGTTCGATTCCTCTCAGTAATTGAATTCACTCTGACAAATAAATCAATCCTAAACAAGATATCCAAGCAACAGAAAGCATTGTTAGGAGGAGACATGAAAACAGTCTTTATTAAACAAGAAAACTTTCTGAGTTAAAGGGTTTTTGGAGTTTTAGATTAATATATCTAATAAACTCCTGTAATTTCGAGTTACTGCTAAACAGTAAAAGAAAATATAATCCCTCATCCTATACTGACAGTGAAAAGAAAAACAGAACCACAGAATGCCCTAAAATTCTGCAATGAGACAACATGCAGTTACGCTCATCTCCACCACTCCCTCCTCAATTCCCAAGAGAAGACCACGTGAAACACAAGCTTTCTTATCTGATAACATTCCACTCGAGTCCAATATCAAAACTTCCACCTGCAGGACACTAGTTAGAAAGTTAACATTCCCTTCAAAGGGTACTCAAAAAAGCCTTCTGAATTATATTCTGTTACTAGTTAAAGCTGATTCTCCTTTCCAAGTTGCAAATGCATAAAACATACCCAGAAGCTCAAGAGAGATGGACGATCTTATGAATAATCATATAAAACTAGCTGTTATACTTTGTATGTCAATAATTCAATGACAAATTATAAAAAGCATTTGTCTTTAATTACTATTTGTTTTTAGGAAATAAATGGCAAACTATATACAGTGTGGAGTCTGAATTCCCCCCTCATAGGGTGTGAATGATGGTCCGGTTCCGCAGCTCCTGAATATACTCTTTGGCATGGGTGACTGCCGTCTTTGGTGCCTCACACGGAGGTGGGGGGCCTTCTACCAACTTCACAAAATAATGGCAGTAGACCTTCTCCATGATCCCAAAGCGACCTCTGCCGTGGTATCGAATGCGTTTCAGGTACTGGCCTCGCCCTGAGGTGGACTCAGCTAGACAGGGAAGAAAAAGAGAATTATAGGAAATGACTGTATCCACAAGAAAGCCTACAGCTCGATTGATTGAGCAATTTCTGACCTTTCCCAACTGGATTCTAAGACTACATGTGCTGGCTGGCAAGCTAGATAGAGCGGGCCTGTCTTAAAACAAGTATCTCCTGACTCTATTCTAGGTGTTCAAGAAATAAGAGTGAACAAGATTAGCAAGGGCCCTGCCTCCGTGCTGTGTACATTTCAGAGAAAGACAGAAAATAAACATGATCATTTAGTGATACGTGCTGTGAACAAAACAAAACAGTGATATGACAGAGATAATGGGGTGTTGGGAGGCAACTTCAGATTAGAGGGATGTCAAGAGGCACCCTTCAAACTTCTACTCCTTTTGCCCCCAGAAGTTCATCCACCACAAGGAATAGAAATGATTTTGAAATATATCCTCTGCTAATTATTATCATATTTTCATAACAGACATCTCTGGTAAATTTGGTCAAATTTTAAAATAAGTTTCAAAGTTTTCCAAAAACATGTAATACGAATAGCGTACTTGGTTTTGTTCCAACTCAGAAGAACAAGTTATGTATTCTTCCAAAGGGCTACTACTGCCAAAGAACGAAACTGCATATGCTAAATGCTTTAAATTGCTGTAAAAGATAAACTATCACCTAACTGTGTGGGTAGTATGCACAGTGAAGGTACTCAAATACTCTTTGAATGAAATAAAAAAACATTAAGACATCTCAAAAATGGGAACAACCTTCTAAAGATAATGTCCAAGGTAATACTCTTCTAAAGATAATGCCCAACAGGTACCAGGCATTTTAAATATTGTCAATATTTCCTATTACTAGTATTTAGGTAAATGAGAACCTTGACATTTTAACATTAGAAACCCTCCCCTCTCCACTTCATCCCTCTTAGCTCAAAGGACTGATTTAAAACATCAGTTGATCACTTTCTCTAAAGTGAATCACTTTAGATGCCATGAATCACTAAGCAGTGACATTTTATTATTCCATGTCCACTTGTTAAGGCTATTCACAGTGTCATCAGTCATCATTATAAGTTTGAAAAGGAAATGAACTTTCAAAGTCTGTGGTCATGCAACACCAGGTATTAGCTTTAGACTGATGGCAGGCATTCGAAGGAATTACCATATAATGAGAACATATGCTACCAAAAAGCACTTCCCTTAAAATGCCTATACTTACTTCAGGGGTCTGAAAGAGCCTCTGCTGAGCTGAAAGGGGAGACAACAAGGAGCTAGTTTTTCAAAACTCTATGAGAAATCTATGGCATGAAATGTCTAGGTCTTTTCCAAGAAGACAGTAAAATAAAAAAATAATCAGTCTCCCATATTTTGTAGGTAAGGATCACTAGGGTACTTAGCCACGCCTCTCCCCTGGGGTTTCAGATCCCCTCAGCCCGTGGTGAGGTCTGCTAACCCCTATTTTTAAAAAGAACTTCAGGTGATTCTTATCGGGGAAGTTAGGCAAATACAAGGACAAAATGTCTAGTATGTCATGGTGAGGTACTGCATCTTCCGAAGTGTACTCATCTCTTTTTCATTCATAATGAAATCAGGCAACAAAATACTTAGCAGATAAGTTTTTAAAATCATAAGACAAATCCAAACTATGAGCCCTACATAAGAGATTTTTACACAGAACTAGATGAAAAGAGGGTACAGGTGGGGCAGAGACTTTTCAGCAGTTATGTGCTTAAAGAGACCAATGAATTAAAGGCCCATTCATGTAGGGTTGGTTAAGTTTATTTTTGCTTAATGGCAACATTGGGCTTTATTCATTCACCTGGGAGGACAGCAATAAGCTCTTCATCCTACCTCTCTCTACTACGATTAGTGAAGTGGATTTAAAGACAAAGTCTATTTCATTTGTATCTGAATTCCATTACAAAGTGTTATCTATCAGCTCAGAAGCCCACACTCCTATGAAACTGAATAAAATTAATTAAATTTTATTTGATATTCAGTTATAGAGCGGGAAAAGTCACCAACAGGTTTTAAGCAAATGGTCTTGCTCTTTATCCGTTTTACCCATTCCACTGATTCCGGGTCCTCCCAGCATTATTAATTCATGCTGCTCCCAGAAGATGCTTATGATTAATTACTGTGGACCTGCATCTTCTGAGTTGCCATGTTGATTGCCCCCCTGCAACCACGCATGTATCAGAATATGTTTATAGAAGATTCAGCTTTAAAATAAGATACTGCCATTGGAAATCATAACTCATTTGAATTTCAGAAGTAGGTGTGGTCACAGCATCAATTTCAGGTCAGTTGAGGTGAAATTTTTAACTTAACTAGAATAAATAACTCTAGTAGCACAGAGATTATGTGACAAAGTAGAATTTAGATGATTTTTTAAGCATCTAATTGTTGAAAAATTGTAAAGTATAATTAATTTCCCCCATAATGATTCACCCTTGTTTCCTCTGTTTGGAGTAGCAGTTCCCCATATCTAAAATACCTTTAGATAAAATAAGCGCTCTTATATGAAGGTTTGGCAGATTGAGAAAATTTTGCTTCGACATCAGCATCGTTGTGTGATTACAAAACTGCTGAGGTCAGGAGTAATTGCTGCTGGAGTGAGAGGCAAACATTACTTCCACCTACTGCTCCACTTTACTGTGGCGCTGGGAGGGGGCCAGAGAGCTTTGTAATAAATGTCAATCTCTTTCTAGAAAAAGAACTTTGTGAAGGTACACTACAAAAAAAAAATCCCTTACATTTTGTACAAATGTTTCCTAAAGCATTTTCACTTACATTAATTTGATGTGGAACAAGCAAACAAAACCAGAGATAATGCTTCACGATGTAACACCAAAGAGAAACAAACACTTTTGAGTCATCTGAGCCTTCCAAGGTCCCCTGGCTTTTTTAATCAACAGATTTTCCATTCTGGTAATTGGAAGGTTAAATTATAGGACACTCTTACGGATTAGGCACCTGGCTTGGCACATTATATAGATTTTTTTAAGTCTACCTGGGATCATTTATTTACCTCCTTCGGGCCGACAATTCTTTTTTTTTAAAAATCAGTTATGTTCTTTCTTGGTTTTACTATGATTAAAGGACGACTATATGTACTATCTTGGTATCCATTATTCAAAAATTATTGGCAACGGGTTTCATGATCAGTCTCACTAGAGAACAGGTAACAATAAAGCAGTTAAGGTTATTATCATTTACAACAGATTAACATTAGCACACTAAGGCTAAAGAATAACTATTACTAGCAATTTTCACCGGCACACTCAGTCCTAAGTGATTAGATATCAAAGACCATTGTTAGATAAAGTACTTGGCATCACTATTAGAAGACATTTTCTAATGCTAAAAATATTAAAGATCTTACCTATATACAAATTGGATCGGAATTCCACATTGTGGTCTCTCACTGCCATATCTTGTGCTTCTAAAAGAATCTTAAACAAGAAAAAGAAAGGCATTCATATGGGGGACCCTGAACTAAAATAGAATTAAATTTCTCATTTCTTGTTGTTATCTCTACAATTTGACTGCTAATCACATGCCTCCATTTTAGAGTCAATTTTAAAAAGAGAATATCAAATGATAACGGAAAAGGGAAACAGTGAGCTTTCCTTCCTAAGACATGAATTGCAAATGCAATGAATACAGTCCATTCTGCTAAGTTTTAAACGGAATGTGTAACTGTGATGGAGGAGACAGCAACTCTTATAGCAGTACCCTTGGAAATCAATGTCATATCTTCAAGTCTGAGACTTGCCAAAATGTTCAAGAAGCTCAAGAGCTACATCTCATTGAAAATTCTTAAACTTCGAATCCAAAGTAACTATTAACAACATCAGACAAGTAGAGAAAAATCATACTTGAAAACTTCCTTTAAGAATTATTAAACTTAAACTCTATAGATATTTTGAATTAAGTTAACTTCCTCCAGAACACTTTTAAAAATAGGACAGCTGTCGTCAGAAATAACAGAAACCAGATCTTCACTTCTTTAAAGATAAAGAACACAGAATAATGCTGCGTACATAACAGATGCTTAGTAACTGCATTTTGAATTGAATTAAATATAAGTGTTACAATGGAATCTCTTAAAAATCTGAATCCATCAATTTCAACTATTCAACTACTAATCTGAAAAGATAAGATCTGACTTTGGGTGAGAAAGTTAACTGAAGTATATAAAATAATGCTTATATCTCTAGATGTCCTCAACCCAGCCTTTTGAAACAAGTCAGTACAATTACCATTAGCACATTTGTACATAGTGAATCACTACATTTAGAGCTGGGTCTTTAAAGATCATCTCATTCAAACCCACCTAGTTTACAAAAAAGAAAAAAGGGACCAGACTGATTAAGTGTCTCGCCCATAGTCACAACAGAAAAATTAGAGAAAGGACTAGACTCCAAGTCTCCTGAGTCCTAGTCCAATGTTCTTTCCACTCAATTACTCATGAAATCTTAAGCTCTGTGGCGAAACTGATCAAAAAAAATCTTCTAAAAATTATATCAAGCCCGAATCATTAAAAATAAGATTTATCACATCACAGACAGCAAAATATAAATGTCTGGTGCAAATAAAAGCACCTCAGAAAAAAAATGCTTAACGCGTACAACATTCATAAGGTATAAGGAAGGACCTTAATGAAACTGAGTGCCTTAAATCTGTATTATATAAACTATGTATTTTACACCAGAAAATTCAGGATTTAAGCTGGGTTTACTAACACCTGCAAGACAGCTTATACACCCCTCCCCCCAAATCTCAGTTTACCTCTTTAATTATTTGGGCTCCTTTTTTGTCACTGAATTCCAATTGAGCCAAAGCCTGGTCAATGGACATTCCTCGTATCTAGATTCAAGGGTGATGAACAAGAGAAAAATTTACAAATTCAGTGTTCCCTTTCTAATTAAAAGCAAAAGCCTTACATAATCCAAACAACATCTAAAAACAGCTGAATAGTTACATGTTAATTATATCTCAGTAAAATTGGGAACCTAGGTTGTTAAGTTTCAATTATATTAACAGAGGGAGAAGACATGACAAAGAGAGATCACGGATTGGCAAGGTCCACACTGGCCATTTCTTTCTCCTAAAGGATAAATGTGTTACATGAGTATTTGCTGCTCTTGTCTTCTCTCATATCTACATTTCATTTTGCAGAGAAAAAAACTTAAAAAGCAACAGTTTTGAAACAGGTTGAATCACCTTTTCCAGGTGAGTAAGCTTGCTTTCTGGATTCTCTGGTTACAGCAGATTCCTGATGCTTTGTTCTAAGTATCTACATATCCAACGCTTCTCAGAAGCAAGGTAAATTCTCTGAGCAATCCTTTTTGGATTACCTACCAAATGTCTGAACATACAATTATATTCCTCACTTTTAGAGAAATCATGGCGAAATTTTTTGATTTTGCAAATCTGGGGGGGAAACTCATAGCTTCTTTTCCTAAATATTATAGGGTAATAGTCAGTTTGGCTTACCAGTTTTGCCAAATACCACATCTTGTCTTTGCTGTACTTTATTTGTCTTCGACAATGGTAGATTTCCTTACAAATAGAAAGAAAAAAAAAGCCTTAGCAAGTTTATATTAAAATAACAGTAATGAACTGTTAAGAAAAAGTTTTTACTTTCTATGCCTAATAAAATGCTGTTATAAGAAATAAAAAACATTAAGACTTTGGAGATTTTTTCGCTACACAAAGTTATATTTTTTCCAAAGTTTCTCTATGTTAAAAAAATACTGAGAGAAGTAGAAGCTATAAAATACCTACTTTGTGCCAATATGTACATTCTATCCAAAGGAACAGTACAGATTTAAATGAAAGCATTTAAAAAACATTTAGCTGGCTAAAAGAACAAAAGAAAAGGTACAACAAGAAAAAAAAAGTTTCCTGTTAGTGAAAAGAACAATGGAGAAATGGACAAAATAACTTTTCATAGAAAACCCAATACTTTAGGTGTTTGGTCAGGAGCATAGGTTCTAAAATCAGACTGCCTGGACTGAAATCTTAGCTCTATCATTTACTAATGAGAGAAGCCAAGCTACTTAACCTCTAACTGAATTTCTTCTTTAAAATGAATAGTACCTACTTCATAAAACTACAATAAGAATTAAATAAAAATACTTAGGTAAAGAAAGCATTTTATAGTACCTAGCACATGGTAAGATCTTAGTAAATGCTAGCTTTTGTTATCTTCTATTTATAGTGGTAGGTATAGCCTATTTAATTTTTAATTCAATCATCCATTGAACAATTTATAGTTCACAAAGCAATCAAGCCCATTATTTCATTTGATCTAACTCTATGAGTTGGGAAAAGGAAACATTTTAAAATCCTTTTACAAAGTGAAAAATCAGAGAAATCAAGTGACTTTCCCAAGACCACAAAGTTTGTGAGAGACAAAGCTAGAAGTCACATACAAGGAAGTATGTGAAGTGCCTCATACAGTGTCTGGGAGGTATATCTTCAAAGTTCCTCTTGTGACTCTAAAACCCACTTTCTTTCCACTACTATATGCTATTAACTAACCGATACAATAAATAAAGTTAGGATATAATGCACAAAATAATTACTCAAATGAAGTAAAAATAAGTCTACATTATGAAACATCTATACCAGTAACTACACACCGATACTTTAAAAAAAAATTAAAAAAAAAAAAAATTTGTCAAGGCAAACAATAGTCAGGAGACTTGAGAATTTTCTAACATTTTGACTCCTGCAGGAAATTTTCAAATGCCTTAGAAACAGCAGTTTTCTCAAGTGGCCATCTTTTAATACACAGCAGATTTCATTTCAGTTGTAATAGAAGCTGATAGGCTGAAAACTGTAGCAATAGCCCAATTACATTTTCAGCAATAAAGTGTCCTGGGGAGCACAGGAGAAAAAAGAACTGTCATGACTGATAATAATAATCTGCAAAAATTAATACGCTCAAAAAATCTTTTATACAGAAACCTTTCGTGGTGTCTCATAGTGGGCTATCTTTAAACCTAAATTGTATATGATTGTCTTAAAATTTTGTAAAAAATACATTGTAACCCTGGCAAGAGCATGAGAAAAAGGAATCAAATGTTTACAAAACAGGGGAAAGTTATTCAATCATCCACTTTTGAATCTAAAAAGCTCAACATTTACTTTGGGCAGGTGCAATGTCTAAGGGTACTTTCTGAACATAAACCAAAGTCTCAATAAATAAACCTAATGTGGCACATAACATGGTAAACCTGGAGGTTAGAAGACCTGATTAAATATCACTGCTATTATCTAACCTATATGGTAAAAGATGCAAAGTTGGGATATAATGCACAAAATAATTATTCAAATGAAGTAAAAGTAAGTCTAAATTATGAAATGTCTAAACCAGTAACTTTTTTATTAGTTTCAAATATACAGTACATTTGTTAGACATTTATATAGTGTATGAAACAACCCTCCAAGTTACTCTTTCTCTCCTCTGGCTATACATCTAGCCATTACATTACTGCTAACTGCATTCCCTATGTCATGCTCCCCATCCTAGTAACTTTTAAAGAAATTAATATATTTTTAAATGTATATAATAACTCAAACGATGAAAAAAAGTCACCTAATTAATAAAAGTTCGTACTAAAGCCTTATGGGAATCCACATTAATGATGGCTAAGCATGGCTTTTTATCACTATTCCAAATAATCCAAAAATTTTAAATATGCCTCTTATAGAAATGGTTGTTCATGTTAAAACGGTTTTGATATAGTCTCACAACATTTTTAGTTTATTTAAAATAGCTTTCTTAAAAGATACTGCAAAAGTAAACTCAAGCCCAAATTAACGAAGTATGATTATTATGAAGAAACTCTATTAATTTCTCTCTGGCTTATTTTCTTTACCATGATGAAGACATATGTAAGATCAAGTCTACATAGGAATTTACATTGTTTGGAAATTTATGCTAGCTAAAATAGGCAGGTATGTTCTAAAAATAACAGAAGTGGCTTAAAACATGCCTAAATTGGTGACATTCATTTTAACTTACTGCTGAAAGATTTACTGATTACCCCATCCATTATTATTTGTTTAATCACATATTCCAGTGCTGAAGATCAGAATAGGGTAGAATGGTAAATATTATCTGGTCCTCTTTTAAATTAGTCATAAAACTAAATTTTAAAATGTTGCAGCTAACAGATTGGTAAGTCTTAGGGACACTGCACGTAATGGCACAATGTATGAACTATATAGCTAATTATTCCATTAATAAGGTTGGTATTTATGGAAGACATTAAAATTTCATTCATAACAGGTATAAGTGATATGTCAAAGTTAATTTACCAAATACTATTTAAAGTCAGAAAATGTTAAAGTATTTTCCAAAAGTATTTGTCCCGAAAAAGATTACTCAAACAAAATCTGTGCAAAATAAAAATTTAAGTTAATTTCTCCAAAGTGCCTATATAAAATCAAACCAAATGTCTTCACACAGGCATTCGTACAATAATGAGTATAAATGATACAAAAAAGTTAATCAAAATACTTTCAGGAAATACAATACATAAATGATTGCACTGACATTGTTCTTCATGTCTGAAGTTAATTATTTTAATTTTGACATTTTGGATGTATCCTGGAGTATATCTGTTTTAATATCCAAAAAAGACTAGTACCACAAAACACAAAATTTTGCTCTTAGATTCTGGACCTGACAAACGGTTAGGATTTCTTTATTTCCAATTAATATCTAAGTTCAAAGAGGTCAAGTAAGAAGAACTCTAATTATAGGAAATATTTTATTTATGATAATTGTACAAATGTGTAACTTTTTATAAAATTTGGTTAATTACAAAATGGAGTCAATACTTAATAGCACAGCTTCTATTATAAGTTTAACTTTTAAGTTCTGATAGCATGATAAAATATGAAAGTTAAAAATTTATTTGTTTAAACGATTAGCATCTTTCTCCTCATATTTCCCAATCAGGTGGGAACTCTTTAAATCAATAAATTAACTCCCCTAAATAAGAAATACAACATAAAACTGTACTGATCAGACGAATTGAAACTTAAGAAAAATGTATGCTGTCAAGTTCATATAAAAGCCAAGCAAATTACAATACTTAGATGATATTGATTATCTAGTAGCCTTCAGTCCCAAAGGCCTTTAAAAGATGTTTGCTGAATTGAGTGATTCATAATTAACACAGTAACTCTATTTCTAAAGTACTTAACACAGTTTATTTTCTTAAGGATTCAAATGTGCCCATCTTGTTTATGCTATTACTACTTGCATAAACTTTTTAAGAGATGTAAATGTATTCCATAGAAAATTCACGTTAAGCTGGAAATTAGTCTTATACCTCAGACTGGAGCAATCTCTAGCAGTCTGAAGAGAGTAAAAGAATTCTGAGCAACTAAAGATAAAATTCAGTATCTCTGATTAAATTCAAACCTTAGGTTCAAAGGTTTGTAAAGTACAAAACAACTGTGTCTCTATTCAAATATAAAACACTGGAAAAACCATTTATGATTTAAATATTGGCCAATGTTTAAATCATTATTGCCAACTCCTCATTCTCCATTATCAAGAATTATCATTAGCAAGGCTCTTGAAATCAAAAATCAGTAAGTCTCAAACTATTAGCACAATTTTAGAATAAGGCCCTTATCCAAGGAGGTTAAGCAAAGACAAACAAATAGGTACAAAAACACGATCTTTTTAAACTGCCGAAGAGATAAATCTAGTACATTTTCTTTATAATTTAAAAGATCATGCAAATTACTATATATTTTCTTTTCTTAACTTGGAATAATAAATCACTGCTAGTCACATGAGAGAGAGCTTTATCAAAATTAAGAAATTATTTCTACCACAAACTTACTGCTGGTCTCCGAGGTTCTCCAGGTAATTGTGGAGGATAAACAATTTTATTCTTCTTCTCCCATTTCCGAGAAACGTCAAGAGAAGCACTTGTGTGGATGTGTGATTGGGGTAAAACATAATGAGATGAAAGAAGCCTGCAAAACAAGAGACACTTAGAATCTTTTTGCAGACCTTATATATCTTCTGAACTACATCTGCTCCATTTTGACAAAAACTATTTCAGGATCGTAAGTGTAAATATTCTAGACATATTCATTAATAGAGACTATTTTTTACATAAAATATCACAAAGAGCTAGTTTATTGAAGGTTAAGAAGAGTGAAAAGTCAATAACCATTGTAAGTCAAATAATAAACAGATATTCACCCAAAATCTCTTGCTCTGGCCAATAAATATTGATTTTGTAATATAAGTTGGCCCAGTCCTAAAATGATTTAAAGACACAATGGATCCCTGACCTGACCTATGAAATTCCTCAATTTGTTGAGTAAGCAAGACAAATAGCATCATTTTATAAACCCTAAGAAATTAATGGATAAAGTTGGTATGATGTGCCTCCTAATGAAAAAACATACCACCCACCATCCATGAAGCTATCTTTCCACAGAAAACAAACCTGACTCGATCAAGCCTCTAAATTCAATACAAGAAATACAGAGACAGGGGAACATATTAAACAACATCGAAAGGATGCAATCAGCAAAATCCAAGCTGTACAAAACTCTACAGGACAAACCACCCATTTTCCTCAACAAATAAAATACAAGGGGGAAAAAAGAGAGCTGAATAAAGAACCTACAGATTAAGAGATTTGAGAGAAATAATTAATTTCAGTGTGTGGACTACTATCATTTAAAAAGTATGAGAGCTACTTAACTATTGGAAATTTGAACATTAACTGGATATTTGATATTTTTTAATGAAAAATATTTATAGCAGAAATAATATAGTGTCTGGGATTTGTTTCAAAATATGATGAGGGAGAGTAGGGCCTATTGATAACACAAGATTGGCCATGTGTTATTATTAACTGCTGAAGTTGGGTGATGGGTTCACAAGGGTTCATCCCATAGTCTACGTTTGTATATGTCTAGATATATCCAAACAACAAACTTCAGTGTTTCCCAACTGCCTGTAATATCGTGACCGAATTCCTTAGCAAGACACAGAAGGCCTTTCATTATCTAACCCCAACCGGGCAGCTTATTCGCTTTATGGCCTAGCCACACAGACATCCTTTGTTTCCTGAATAAGGCACAAACTTTCATTCCTTTACACTTTGGCTCATGTTTTCTCCTCCCACATTATCTCCTCAATGAAATGCTTATCTTGTTTAAAGTTCCAACTCAAATGTCACCTCATTGTAAAACATCATTTAGTCTTTCTTTTCTCTCAGACAGCCATTCCCTACATTGTCTTATTACTTTGTTCTTGCCAGCCATACAGCAATGAGTTGGACTATTGTACTATAATCAGCTGACTGTAGTAGAATGAGGTCCTGTAGTAAGGGTATAGATTTGAGCATCTTGACAGCAAGTCCAACATCCTTTGTGTTCTAGCACCAAAGACATCGTCTGGCATATGGATACTGAGTAAATATTTAACCCAGACTTAATCCTCAAAGTTATTGTATATTGGCAGATTCTCACACAAGATATGCCATTGGATGATATGCTTGGTGAAGTCTTTGTTTTTAGTCCTCAGACTAAAAATTTTTTAAATCTATTCTCCTAGTGGTTCATTTCTCCTACTCTATCTCAAGTAACTATCTTACATAATATTAAGATCAATGCCCTTAGAGAAATCACATAACTTTCTAGAACTCAGTTTTCTCATCAGTAAATGAATAACAGTAATGACCTCATTGGCTTCTTCAGAAGCTCAAATGAGATACTGTAAGTAAAATGCTTAGCCTGACACTTAATCAGGCTCAAAAAACTTTAGATATTACTTTTAGAATAAGAATAATACCTACTTCATTCTGTTGTTGGTAGATTAATAATTAATGTGCCATACCCTACAGTGTCTAGGAAATGATAAACGCTGATGGCTATAGTATTAATTTTAAATTAGACTCCCTGAATGGTTAATCTCTCCTGCAAAAAATTAAATCCTGTGAACTATAAACTTTCTATTACACGATTTCAAACTTTTCTTATGTTTATAGTTATGATCATTTGTTTCTACAAAACTAATTAACTTTGAGTACACTAAGTTTGTCATCTTTGGGTCTCAGTTCCTTTATGAAAAGAGGAACTGGACTACATCATCCCTAGGGTCTCTCCAAACCTTAATTCTGTCTCCAATCTCATCCCTGACAACATGGTTACAGAATAAAACTCCTCAATTCTATTTCAATCCTTCTTCAGTGAAACCATTCCTATAATAACTAGTCTGAAAGACTGCTCCAGGGTGAGGTCCATGCCTTCTATACCTTAAGTTCCTGGACCCAATTCCAAGGTGTGTGGGGGGAACGAGGAGCCTCCCACACAACACCAAGCAACTCTGACACTATCTACAAGAAGATAGCATCAGACTCCACAGATTAAGGGTTCTAAGGGCTCATCCTTCCTTACAAGACTGTCCCCCCTCACCCTGCACTTTTATAGACGAGTCACAAGCACACTGTTACCTGTACTTCTGTAAATCGGAGATTCTCAAGATCCCCCTCTTCAGGTCTCATTAATTTGCTACAGCACTCGCAGAACTCAGAAACATTTTATTTACTAGGTCACTAGTTTGTTACAAAAGGATATAACCCAGGAACAGCCAGATGGAAGAAATGCACAGGGCAAGGTGTGAGGAAGGGGCATGAAGCTTCCATGCCCTGCCCAAGAACACCGCTCTCCCCAAATCACGCGTACCCACCAACCTGGCAGCTCTCTGACCTTCTCCTTCTGGGTTTTTAATGGAGGCTAATTACAGAGGCATGACTGATTAAATCAACTGGCCACTGGAGACTGGTTTAACCTGCAAGCCCCTCTCCTCTCCCAGGAGGTCAGGGAAATGAGCATGACAGTTCCAATCCTCTAATCACTGGCTGACTCCATTAGCAAACAGCCCCATCCTTAGGTGCTTCCCAAAAGTTACCTCATTACTATAACAAAAGTCACCTTTATCATTCTCTACACTTAGGAATACTAGTGTTGTGGGAGCTGCGAGCTGGGAACTGTAGCTGAAGACCAAATATACCTAAGAAATATATATTTGGTCATCTGAATGAACAAATATACATTTCTTATAAATCACAATATTGTAATCCTCCATATCTAACACACTATCTTGCACTCAAATCTTCAATACACATTCAATAAAATGATGCTTAATAAATTAAATACATTATGAATTAATAATGACAAAGCTTTCTGAATATCTACAACACTTTCAGGGATCAAATGGTTCATAAAATGAATTGTCAAAGTAAACACTAAACTCGTAATCAAATCAAATTAAAATAATATACCAGTTCACTTAATTTAGAAGTGTAAAAATCCAAAGTTCTTTTGCGCCCTCTCCTGGCCAGCTGTTGGAATACAACTAAATTAAAGAATATAAAATGATCATAAGGTAAAATTGAAAATAAAACATTCAAAATTTGAGGTTTTTATGACACCTTTTTATGTGAGAGGGTCTATGAAAGATCACTTGAAAAAAACTCAAGTAAACAAAGCTGGTGGAATTAAAAAATGATGGCATGGGTTATCACTATTGTTTTCTAACGTTTGTCTGCCTAGAGCTCTATACTGTTAGCATTCCAAAGAATCAATGTTTTGTTTTTATTTTTAAAGCACTGAAAGACATTTAGGATCAATTTTTATCATTCTGAAATTCAAACATCAACACTGATAGCCTTTCAGTTACTAGGAATCCCAAATCCCTTGAGTTTCACTGTATCTCTGTAAGTTGGGTGAGGGAAGGTAGGTGTGAACCAACTCTCCATACTGCTTATACACACAACACACACATAGGTGGCACACTCACAGTAACGTGAGACTGCCAGAGCTCACAAAGAAAGCAGGAGGTATAAAAAAAATGGCATTAAGAAGAATTTTCTTACTCTCATTATTCTGATTTTTCCTATCTACCAAGACTTGAGAATGAAGTTTAAGTCTCACTTTTTAAATTCTACCCAGTCATTAGGCATTGTAGTAGATATAAGCTAAATTTTAGGATTGAGCGTTAATTCAGATAAGACAGAGTCTCTGAAACCTTCTAAAGTCACAATTTGAAAGAGAGAACTAATACTTCCTATTTATCACTCAAAGTTCATTTGAAATTCAGTACAAAGTATCCCCAAGTCCCAAGTGAAGATAATACTGGCCTCAGGCTCAAGCTTGAGAATATCATGCTATTATATGTATAAAGGTAAAAAATTCTTTATTCCAAATTTACTTCTGATAACATTAAGTTAATCCTACACTTGAGAATGAATTAAAAAAAAAAATCCTCCCTCTTGTCTCAATTAAAATCTAAAAGGGCTGAAGTGATATGTATATTTTCACAACTCAAGATAATCTTACTTTGTGAAAGTCAAGGACAATAAAGGAAATAAGGTTAGCAAACAAAAAACGTGAAATTCCGACAACTTTGGACCATGATATGCTCAGAGTTTATCAACTTCTGCACTAGTGACATTTTGAGCCAGACCAATCTTTGCTGTGGAAGGCTGTCCTGTGCCTCGGAGGATGTTTAGTAGCATCCCTCACCTTTACTCACCAGATGCCAGTAACAACCCCTGCCTAAGCTGTGACATACAAAAATGTTTCCAGACATTGCCAAATATCCCCCATGGGGCAAAACTGCCCCCAGCTGAAAGTCACTATCAGCTAAAATGACAGTAAAAAAAAACAAAGAGAAACAGTGCTAGCTTCTGCAGACCGGGGAGCATGACCTCTGTACCAAAAGGTTCCTATTATCATGCCATACATGTGAATGGTTAAATAAACCAGATTTTCTCACTATGAAAGCCAAGGTTAACCAAATGCCTAAGTCTTACATTTTTATTCCTAAACCCCAAGTGGACCCTTGAGGATGCCTGGCATTCTTATTATGGTCCATTTCCTCTCCTAGCCCCTACAAACGAATTTCATACCTCTTCTTGCTAGTCGAACCTCCCATATCTCCTGTCATCCTTGGTCTCAGCTGATAATCACTGAGAAAATCAAACAGCTGGAGGATACTTCCACAAGCTCCTACCGCCTAATCCATATACCATCCACGTCCATCCACACTACCTTCTCTCTCATTATTATGCATGAACTGTTTATGCCCTGGCTAGGACCTCTCTCGTCCCTTGCTTCCTAGATCCCATTCCTTCCCACCTAACCTATTCAAGGACACCGCTCTGGCAATTCTTTCCCCTTTCCATCAACAATGTTTTCCTCTCTATTGGATCAGCAAACAAATATACTCCAACATCTGCCAGCTTAAAACCAACCCTCCCCTGACCAAGTTCTCTAGCTACCACAGCAAAACTCTTTGAATAAATTGTCTAAACTTCCTGTCTCTAATTCCAGCCCTCCCATTCACCCTTAACTCTCTCCAATCAGGCTTCTGACTGCATCACTCCACCAAAACTGCTTTATCAAGGTCACGGAAAATATTTGTGTTGTGAAAACCAATGGTCAATTCTCAGTCCTCATCTGAGAGTGATCTAAGTATCTCTGGTCAATAGTTCTCCCTTGAAACACTTTCTTTACTTGGGTTCCAGGCCACCACATACTCCTGGTTTCCCCCTCGCCTCTCTGGACACTATGCCACAGTATCCTTTGCTGTTTCCTCATCATCCTGACCTGTGAGTGTTGGCTACCTCAGGGAGGAATCATTCCTTGAACCCTTGCACTTTCTACCCTCACTCACTCTCATGAAGTCGATGAGTCCCATGGCTTTAAATACTGTTCATGCACTGACAACTCCCAAATTTGTAAGCCTTCCCTGAACTCCAAACTCATATATTTGATTGCCTAGTCACATCTCAACCTGAAAGTTTACTGGACATCTCGAACTTAACAAGCCTCAAACTGAGCTCCTGATATTCTCCCCAAAACCTGCTCCTCTGAAAGTCTTCCTACCTCAGTAATAGGCAACTCCATTCTTCCAGTTATTCAGGTCACATACCCTGTTGTCACCCTTCTTTCACCTCATATCAGCAAGTCTTGTCAGCTGTCATTAATATGCTGCCAGAATCCAACCATTCACCCACCTTCACAGCCACTCTAATCCAAGCCACCATAATGTCTTACCTGAAATATCCAATGGTTTCTGCTTCCATCCTTGCTCCCCATTCCCACTCTGGTCTATTCTCAACACAGGAGCCAGAAAGAATAGCTCATAAACATAAGTCAGATCATATTACTCCTATAGTGAAAACCCACCAATGGTTTCTCATTTCAGAATAAAAGCCAAAGTACCTACAATGACCCATAAGATTGTCTTCTACAATGTCCTCTACAGTGATCCCTTTTTGGCACCAGGAACAGGTGCTCCTATGAGAATCTAATGCCTGATGATCTGAGGTGCAGCTGAGGCAGTGATGCTAGTGCTGGGGAGTGGCTGCAAATACAGAAGCTTTGCTCTCTGGCCTGCTGCTCACTTCCTGCTATGCAACCCAGTTCCTAAGAGGCCACTGGCCTGTACTGGTACTTGTCTGCTGCCTAGGGGATGGGGACCCCTGCTCTACATGATCTCCTCCTTCCTCTTCCTCTCTCTCATTTCCTACTCTTATCCCCCTCCTTTCACTTATTGTTTTTGACCATACAAGGTATGTTCCCTCCTCGAGGCCACTGCACTTACTGTTCCATCTGTCTAGAATGCTGTTTGTGCAGATGTTGGCACAGTTCGATCATCTGCTTCAGATCTTTACTCAAACGTTATCTTCTTAGTGAGGACTTCCCCATCCAAAACTGTAACGCCCTTCCATGTACACACTCTTTCTCTTCTCATTCTCTGCTTTCATTTTCTCCTCAGCAGTTGCCACTATCTAATACACTTTATATTTTATTTACTTATTGTAAAATAAGTATCTTATTTTACTTGCCTCCCTCACTGGACTGTACACTCCATGATGACAAAGATTGTGTTTTTGTCCACCACAAAATCCCCAGTGCTAGAATAGTACCTGACACACAGCAGTCACTAAATACGTATTTGTAGAATGAATTAAAGAATACCAGGGACAGCCAGATAATATAAATAAGGTAAGGGGGCTGGGTATAAATAACTAAGCAAAAACTTTACACGTGGTCGGAAAATAAGGAAAACTGAAGGGTATATGCCCCATCTAAATAGTAGTACACTCTTCAGCTCTAGAAATTGTTGCCATTCCTTGCAATGCATAAGAAAACCTAGAAACCTAGATTTTTATGAGAAAGCTGACAATTTTTAAATGCTGATTTAAAAATAAGTTTTAAAACACCGTGTAGTCCTAACGAAACATATTTGTAGGCATGATTCTCAAGTCTGTAACTTCTTGGGGTAAGCCAGCAGAGCCCCAAAGTCCCACTCTTCCTTGACCCCATGTTACAAGTTACTCTTCTTTTCCATGATATAGAACATGGGGAGTTTGGTCCACTATAGAGTGGGATGACAACAACAAACAAAGAATTACAATTCTCAGCAGAACAATTTTTTTAAAATTGTGGAAGCCTCTGTTGTCACTAATCATTTGAAAATAAGGCATTAACCCTTTCAGACCACTGCTGTATCATTCAGAGTAATAACAGTCATATTCTAATCAGTATCTTATGTGGATATACAGAGCTTCTAAAGGCCTCATATAGTCCTTAAAAAGTTAAAATAGTTAAAAGAATTGAGATAATCAGCACAAGCTATACTAGTACATAAAACTGGAAATCTGTACGCATGCCTAATCTGCAATTAGGATTCCTTCTTGGCACTGGACTGAAGAAACAGGAATCCCAATTCCTTACAATCTTTCTGATTACAACTTGCATCTGTTCAGGTTGACTTGTATTTTATCAACTTACACTTACTGACAAACTACTAAGGATAAGGTACTCTGGTGTCTTTTTTCTGACCCCACTTTTGACGCCAAAGGTAGTTTTTCCACTCCAACAACCTATTCTCCAACACCACTGAGTGTCCAACAGTTGATTTCAATTCTGACACTATTTACCTGGAGCCACAAAAGGGGGGTCCATCTCATACTGCTGTCTGGCTGACTACAAATTTAGGGGGTTCTCACAAATCCACCTCAGATTCAACAATTTGCTAGAACAGCTCACGGAACTCAGGAAAACACTTTACTTACATTTACTATAAGGATTCAACTCAGGAATAGCCAAAGGGGAAGAGATGCATGTGGCAAGGTATGGGGTGCGGAGCTTCCGTGCCCATTCCAGGAGTGCCACCCTCGGAGTATATCAATGTGTTCACCAACCCAGAAGCTATCAGAACCTCATATTTTGTTCAAGTTTTTATAAACTAATCTGCAGCTCCCCTTCCCTCCTCCTTGACCCGAAGGGGCTTGTTATGAATAACAAGACACTCCAAGGATGTTAAGAGCTCTGTGACAGAAACCTGGGACAAAAACCAAACGTATTTCTTATACTACAGGTACTATTCTAGGTGATGAGAATGCAAACAGACATAAAATGTATTTCCAGCCTTCAAGTGATTTAAAATTCAGTTAGAGAGATAATTAACCACAAATGTGCAATAGCATTAAAATATCAAAAGGAAGAGCAACAGGAGGGTTGAGGTAATCAGGGTGGCTTAAAAGAGATGGAACTTGAGCTGAGTATTAAAGAAAGTATAAACTTCGACATTCAGAAACTAGGTAATAGAGTATTTTGGGCTGAATGAGGAGCAGAAGAACTGATGTGATTTACAGGGCATCTTTCTGAAAAAAAAAAGACCTGAAAATGATCTACAAGACCTCTTTTGAAAGAGAATATAGTGGGCTGACTGGTAACCCAAAAAATATGTCCACATCCTTATCCCCAGAATAAGTGATGATACCTATGGCAACAAATGTGATTATCTTGAGAGGAGGAGCTTATCCCGTATTATTCTGTTAAACCCTAACTGCAACTCCATGCATCTTAATGAGAGACAGGCAGAGAGAGTTTTGAGACAAGACACACAGAGGGAAAGGTGAGGTGATGACAGAGCCAGAAGCTGGAAGAGCCAAGGTATTCTCCCCTAGGCCCTCCAGAGGGAGTAGAGCCCTGCTGACACCTTGACTTTGGACTTCCAGCCTCCAGAACAGTGAGAGAATTAATATCCATTGTGTTAAGCTACCCAGTTTGTGATAATTTGTTATACCAGCTCTAGAAAACTACTAGAGAAACTTTTTAGATATATGAGTTAGATGTCAACCAGAACTGGTTGGAGAGTGCTTTGAAAGGAATAGTGTCACATAAACAAGAGACTTACTAAATGAACATAAATACTATGGAATTGAAAATGTCCTTCTATAAGGTCTCCTTGTTTTAGTACATGATCATTTTAGGGCTTATTGAGCCTCAAAGAAGTTAAGTAAAATGCTGAGGAACAATATTTCTCCCTGACAGAGACCAGCTCTATCTTCTGCAACCCACTGTTTATTCAACTGTATTTATTCACACGGCTGTAATCATTTTTCCAACAAACTGCTAATTCATGACATTTCTTGATTTTTCTTATGGAGAATTTTAACTCATGTACATCTCAGTCACTGATGCCTTCCAATTTTTACACTAGTCTTTCTATTTTTAAAAAACCACC
>NW_011888811.1:11349416-11483025 GCF_000151845.1 Pteropus vampyrus
CTGGACCCTTCTGCAACTCCGAGGCGACTTACCCCAAGGCCAGCTTCCCCCTCAGATTCTGCATCCATAACGCACCTGCAATATCAACACAAGCCGTCAGTTCAGACTCCTACCTCCACTTCCTTCTACCGCCCCATAACCGTTAAGAAATCCTTACCCAAACCTTCCAGCATAGCTGCCGCCATCTTTCTCCCACCCTCTACGGAAGCCTCCGAGTTCAGGCACCGTCCGGTCAGGACGCATGCGCAATCCCCTGCACTTCCTACTGAGCGGAAAACCTAGGGCACCTACACCCGCGGTGTTGTCATGGAGACCACAAACAGGTGGCCTGAGCTTAAGGTGTGGTCAGCCCAGCCTCGCTCGGGAATGAATGACTTAACAAAGGCCGAAAACTAGTGAGTTTCCGAAAATTTATCGGGAGCCAGAAAAATTGCGAAACCTCACCTCACAAATGGTCTGAAAGGATTAAGAAAACAGGCTGTGAACAAGCCACCTAACCCCGTGGGCTTCAATTTTCTAGCCAGTAAAGTAGTCAAAAATAATTATCCCGACGGCACAGTTATGTTGTAAGATCACTAGAGATCATATGGAAATCTCTTTTAAAAAAAACAACCAGCTCAAGTACAAAGTACGATGTCCTATTCCCTATTGATATCTAGGTTGACCTACAAGAGGTAAAAGTTAATCATCGGGAACTTTCTACCATGTGTATCCACCAGGCATTTCACTAAACCCCATGTAAATATTCCTCACAGCAATCCAACAAAGCATGAATTATCACCTTCGAATGAAGAAACAGATTTAGGATAGCTTAAAGAAACAGATTTAGGATAGCTTAAAGAAACAGATTTAGGATAGCTTAAAGTCTCTTAGACAAAACCGGTAGTCAATCTAGGTAGGGTTGGACGCCTCCAAAATTAGCTTCCCTACCTACTTCAAATAGATATCTCAGGTTTCCTTTGCTATATATGCAATAGTGCCAGATACCCAATACAAACAAGCAATACAGGAGTAGTAGAGTCTAAAGGCAGAAATCTGAGCATTTTAGCGTGTTTGAGTTGGAAGGAAACCTCATTCTTTTTCCTCAACAGCACTTACCACGTAACAGTTTCAGAGTTGGCACTCAATTAAAGCAGGAGTCACTCTATTTTGCTCCTTGAGTTATCAAGAACCCGGAGCCAGAATTTCCCCTAGTTGCACAACACTTTGCTTTTTGATATCTGATTCGAACTTTAATATTTTTGTTTATTGGCTTTTTATAGATATTTTTAAAGAATCTCAGAGCAAACTGCCTTGGCACACAGGGTTCAAAAAAAATACCTTATTTTTTTAAATAAGTGGTTGAAACAGATCCAAAGAATAAACAGGCACAGCGACGAAGTGACTCCTCCAGTCTAATTCCTTAATTCTGCACCTTGGCTGTAGGAAGAGAGAATGCTTAACCCCGGGGCAGGGCTCAGGCAGCACCAGACCCACCCGCCGCAGGCGAGGTAGGGAGGCATAACACAGTGACCGCAGCCACGCCCTTCCCAGCTCTGTTCCGACCAAAGCAGAGCGCGCGGTGCGGTCTGGGCCTCCGCGCGCGCCGTAGCGGCGGGCCCAGGAAGGCGGGGCTCCGAGCTAACCCCGCCCCCTTCCCGATTACGGCGTGGGGCTGCGAACCGTCTGTCCCAGTGCCTCCCAACATCAACTCTGGTAGCCCGTCATCATGGGACAGGAGCCGCGCACGCTGCCGCCCTCCCCTAACTGGTACTGCTCCCGATGCAGCGATGCCGTACCTGGGGGTCTTTTCGGGTTCGCGGCGCGGACCTCCGTCTTCCTTGTCCGCGTGGGCCCGGGCGCGGGTGCTATCCCTGGGACGCCCCCATTTCGAGGTAACTCTCTACCCCTGGTCCCTCGCCTTTCCTGCACTTATTGCGTTCCCCGGAGGTGCCGAGTGGGCGTCTTCAGCCACTCCTTTGTACAGATAAGGAAACTGAGGCTTCGGCAGGGAGAAGGGTCTGCTCACAGTCTAAGCTGAGTCTCGTCCGGATCCCCAATATTGAGCTACGCCACGCTGTGGATGAGCGGTCCCGCCTCCTGGCGCTCTCACGTGGGACTGCTCGCATCCTGAAAAGTTATCCTTGTCTACACCCAGGCATTTATAACATCTTTGGCCTCCCTCCCCCACCCAGCGTGCGCGACCCCTTACAGAGCCTTCCTGGGGTTAGGGGCTGCTAACAGCTCCAGGCCCTAAGCTAGATCCTGCAAATATATGATACTCGTTTCTGTAAGATGAATGAATTGAACCAGATGCTTTCAGTTACCAAATTAGATTTGGATTATGCCTTGGGATATGGCATGCCAAGTATTTTTTCTATTCCAAACGACTACTGGCCAGATCTAAATAAGAATCACTTAAATAATTCATGTGAGCTGCTCCTCTGCCTGTGAACTAGGCACATCAAGGGATCTCAGCAGCATTTTACAGTTGAGAAGACAAGCTCAAGGAGGTAAAATAACTTGTCTGAAGTCACGTGGCAGAGCCAGTGCCAACACTTGAGGTTTCTGATTGTGAGCCCCTGGATATTTTTGTTACACATGGGATAAGTGAGATCTCACTCATCATCTAACAAGAGTATGATTCTGCCAGAAATCTTCTTAATCTTAAGTCTGGTTTTGCTTGAAGTCATAGGGGAGTTGGTGGGACACACCGAAAGGGTCTCTGGCTTCACATTTTCTCATCACCCGGGTCAATACAACCTGTGTGCCACCAGCTCCGACGATGGGACTGTGAAAATCTGGGATGTAGAGACAAAAACAGTTGTGACAGAACATGCACTCCATCAGGTACCATGGCTTACTGGTTTCTCAGACTGTTATATATATATATCTGCTGAGGGTCCTTTAGCATCAGGTATAGTTTTTCTGTTGTTTTGTTTTGGGGTTTTCTTGTTGGGTTTTTTTGTTTGTTCTTTGTTTTTTGGGGTTTTTTTTTTTTTGCATCAAATATAGTTTTGCTAGCTCATCTATGCAAGGTAACTTGTATAATTATGTTCATTAATTAGATAATAAGTTCTGTATTGTAAGAAACTTTTTTGGAAGGAAATACATATAAACCAAAGGTCAGCAAACTACACTGCTGCCCATTTTTGCAAACTGTTTTACTGTCATTTAAGAATCGTTCACAATTTCAGTATTGGCTGCTTGCATGCTTCTCCGCAGAGCTGAGTGGTTGTAACAGAGACAATGTGGTCCATAAATTCTAAAATATTTACTTTCTGGTTCTTTACATGAAAAAAAGTCCTGCTACAAACTATAAATGAGTGAATGAAACTTTGTAAACCAGACGATTACTTGATACATCTGCCTTTTGTGATAATGTATGAAAGGAAAACTCAATCTTAGTAAGAACTTTGCATTAAACTATTAAAAGAATAAGTTACATTTTAAATGGTTCTTTGATCTTCTATAGCCTAAATTCTCCTACCATTTGGTTAGTGTAGTCTTGCTATGCAAGTGGTACTAACAGTATTAAGTGCCTATAATTTGCCTACTATCATCCAGGTTAAAAACTAAATAAAAACTGAGTATTGACAAATGAGAATCAAATATATTTGTTTTGTTTTAAAGCACACAATATCAGCATTGCATTGGTCTCCTCGAATAAAGGACTTAATAGTTTCTGGAGATGAAAAAGGAGTAGTTTTCTGCTACTGGCTTAACAGAAATGACAGCCAGTACCTCTTTATAGAACCCAGGACAATTTTCTGTCTTACTTGCTCACCTCATCATGAAGATTTAGTAGCCATTGGGTAAGTACTATACCACTGGTATTGAAATTTATTTTTGCTTATGATCATATTCTGCATTTGCTATACCTTTACTTGCCCCTTTATTCCTCAAAGGAAACTTTACAGGTGTTAACCACTCCCCCTGAGCTCTTGGTGTCATTTATTTCTGTGACCTCCAGATCCTTACCATTTCTCCCACCTTGTTTTTGTTTCATTGGTTTCCATGATCCTGTAGTTTCCTCATTCTTCATATTTGATTTCTCCAGTCAACCTCCAAATGTAGGAACTGCCCTCTTTCACCTTTTCTCACTATATACTTGCCCCTGGATTTAACATTTACTCCTAGAGAGTCAAATGACTCAGCTCTGTCTCTCTGGTTCTCAGCTTTCCTCGCTCTAGATTTGGAAAACGATCTGGTATGGGCATCTGTTTCCTCACTGATCACCAAGGTTATTTCACACAATCAGCTTGAGTGGGTCTCCCCCTCTCTCACCACTCTATTTACTTCCCTCTCAAAGATGTCCATTCATTCTGTTTGAAAACCGGATAAGTACTAGAATGTTGGAGGAGAAAATCTGAAGGGGATTCAAGAGACTGGGGGATAAGGTGGTAGAGATACATAGGGAGACCACGTTTTCACATAGCTCATTGTAAAAATGTGCCTAGACATGAAGCCAGAGGAAGAATACAGGGGTCAAGGGAGAATTAAACAGAAGATAACAAGGGCGTGTTTTTACACTGATGGAAATGAGGCAGAAGGGGGAAAGCGTGTTGCAGGGGTAAACTTTGATAAATATAGGAGTGATTTTGAGAAGTCAAGAGGAGACTGGATCCAGATCAAAGTAAGAAGAACAGCTGAGACTATGGAACGAGGTGCAGGTAAATTTATAGATCTTGTTGGAAGAGGAGGATGCTTCATTCTGATGGCATCTGATTTTCTCAGTGAGGCATTAAGTCAGAGAGAAGGAGTGAAGTTTAGGGTGGGAATGGGACTGGATGTGGGAGCTAAGATATGAAAGCAGTCATCTCAGAGAATAAGAAAATGAATTTACTGAGGAAAATTGTAGGTCCACTGGTCCCTGTGGAGTGTCTTGCTAAGGATCATAGTCATGACTTTTAAACTATTCAAATTGACTGAGAAAGGAAATAGTTGGATTCAGCTAGGTTTGGGGGTTCTGTGGAATAAGTTCCCCTGAGAGAGAAGGGGCAAAGGAGATAAGGGTGCTTTTAAAGGAGCGATTATATGATGGATCATGAAATTTGTGCTACATGGGGGGAAAGATAAGAAGACAGACATGGCTGAGTCATAGTGAAAGTGGAAGGGGTCTGTGGACTGGCAGTCTCTGTGAGGTGGGAGCATTGTTGCAGTGGACCTTCACTAGAGAGAAGGGGTAGGGGTCAGAGAAGGTTAAATCAGACTGACCTTGAATGAGCAGAAATTTACAAGAAGAAAAGAGTCAGGTAGATCAGACACAGAGTTGACACAGTTGAACCAGAATGATTTGTTTTCCAAGGATCTTCAAAATGGTGATTATTCCCTGAAGACTTGATTGCATGACTATTAGGTTAAATAACTTTGCCTTCAAAGTCCATGTCTTCAAAGGTTGATACATTCTATGATTTCATTTTTCTTAATAAAGCTATAATGGGGGAAAAATTAATAAGAGAAAAATAAATAAAGCCGTAATGGTATTTTTCCCTAGAGAATTGTCTAGTATATAGGAAATATAAGTAGGTATACCCACTTTGGAGACAATGAAGAAACTTGAGGCATATTCATACAATGGAGTGCTTGCTATACAACAGTATAAATGGCTGACCAGGAACTAGAGTTAATGTGTCAATACAGATGACTCACACACAGAATAAGTGAAGAAAGCAAGCTGCAGAAAAATAGACTGCATGATATCATTTATATGAAGTTTTAAATATACAAAATAATTCTGTATCTTTAGGAACAGGTACAAAAAAGGCTAAGAATGATGTGATACAGAATTCACAAATAGCAATTTCTCTCCAGGGACAAGAGGGCCAGAAGTTTGGTTAGGGTGGGATATAAAGAGGACTTCAACTGTATTGATAATTAGGTTTTTCTTAGGCGGGGTGTAGATATTTTATGTGTCTGAAATATTTCATTGCTTAAAAAAAAAGCTATTAGAATTTCTCAGTTTGTTCTGATTCAAAAAATGACAGTCTTAGAATATCCAGATCTTGAATTTAGAATTATTTCTTCTTCCCTTCTTCCCAACCCTCAAAGCACTTTACTTTTAGAAATGCACAGTGACTCCTAAGGCAAATGTTTATTAGAAACAAAATGTTTTCTAACTCTTGTTTTTCAGCTACAAAGATGGCATCGTGGTTATAACTGATATCAGTAAGAAAGGAGAAGTTATTCACAGACTTCGAGGCCACGATGATGAGATCCACTCCATAGCCTGGTGCCCTCTGCCTGGTGAAGATTGTTTATCCATAAATCAAGAGGAAAATTCAGGTAAAGATAATTTACTGGAGGGTTCTGTACTCTTTAGAGCTAAAGAACACATTGGGTAGAATTGTATAACTTGAATTATATTTAAAACTTTGGGTTTTAAACATCAGATCTATGAAAATGATAGCTTAAGTTTCAACAACCTTCACAAACTAATTTTCTTTGATAAGTGCCTGTTTAATGCAAATTAAAAAACAAAATTACTATCTCTATCTTAGAAGAACCTGAAATTCCCAATGGAAAAGTTATAGCACAAACTCAAGTAACAAAAGGCTGCTACTTAGCCACTGGAAGCAAAGATCAGACCATTCGAATCTGGAGCTGCTCTAGAGGCCGAGGTAAGATTGATGTTTGTATTTCTTTTCTGATATAACCTTTATTGATCAGGTAAAGGAAGAAGAAGGTTTTTTATTCTGTCTTATACTGAGAGTGCATCATCTGTCAGAGAGCAGTTCTTTACCAGAAAGTTGTTTCCCTAGCTTAGCCTGAGCTAGAACTCTCTATGGTTTTAACATCTGTCTTTGGTATTATAGGTGAGGGTTTCTGATACGTTCACTGTTTGGCGTGGAGGATGATGTCCATCATGAGACTGGGAATACTGGAACTTGGCAAGGCCTGGATCAGAGGAATGGCAAAGATCACTAGAGCTTTTAATGCACAAATGCAGAATAATATACACCCAATATAGTAGTCTTCTTTCTCCACTTTACTTAAATCGTAGAAGTTTTGTCATCTTTGTCCAAATGCATTAGTGCATGTAAAGCAAGTAGCACCATTAGGGCTTAGTCAGGGGTAACTAGTAGTATAATTTGGGAAAAGAGAATTTTTTAAGGTTTGTGGACAGCTCTTGGACATACTTCGGCTGAGAGAGTCCCAAGTGGGAACATCAGGCTAAGAATCCCTCCAGAAAGGTAACCTCTAAACTTACGGACAGTGGTCTTCAAATTTACTGAATCAAAATCTCTAGGAGTTAGGCCCTGGCATACTTATTTTTAGAAGTCTTGCCAATGATTATGATATACCATAGGGTCTAAGAACCACTGGAATTCCCAATGGAAAGTTATAGCACAAACTCAAGTAACAAAAGGCTGCTACTTAGCCACTGGAAGCAAAGATCCAGTAGCATGTCAGGAATGGAGGGACTTATTTGCCATAACATGTTGACTGCTGAGTTTGTCCCCTTTGTTGGATTTCTTGCCAAATAGAAAAAAGAATCTCACCCCATCTCCTTCTAACTTTGGAGAATCTTCAGTTGTGTTATCACCTGGGTGCTCAAGTCTATTTGGAAACTCACTGTCTAAGACAAGCAATATTCATAATGTGTTTAAGTTGCCAGGAGAGCATGTAAAAGCTTGTTGGACTTAAATTAGTTAACTAGGACAACCACTCTGCAAGATAATGCACCATGAGGAAATGAGGTCTGAATTCTAAGTAACCAAACTAACAAACTTTTAAACCACAAACTGTATAGTAATCCCCACTAATCCGTGGGGGTAGGTTTCAAGACCCCCCAGTGGATGCCTGAAACCATGGATAGTCCTGACTCTACGTGTACTGTTTTTTGCATATGCATACACACGGTAAAGTTTATAAATTAGGCACAGTAAGAGATTAACAATGATAATTTTTTTAAAAAGAAAAATTGTAACAATATACTGTAATAAATTTTATGTGAATGGCTTTGGGACCATTACTGAGTAAAATAAGGGTTACTTGAACAGGCACTGGGAGACCATGATAGTGTATCTGGTAACCTAGATGGCTACTGAGTGACTAACAGATGGTTAGCATCTACAGCGCAGTTACATTGGACAAAGGGATGATTCACATCTTGGGTGGGACAGCAGGACAGCACAAGATTTTACCATGCTACTCAGAACAATGTGCAATTTAAATTTTATGAATTGTTTATTTCTGGAGTTTACCACTTTATATTTTTTGGACTGTGGTTAACTACAGGTAACGGAAATCGTGGCTAAGGGGGGACTACTGTATTGTGAACTGCTAGTGACTTCGTGCATGTAGTTTCACTCTGTTGAGCGCCAGTAGACCTTCTTTTAATGTGCAGGGGTGATGATTTTGAAATTGCCTTTTCTGAAGCGAAGAGGAGGAGGTATTGACCCAACTGTTAAAGAGCGCCTTTGGTTGACACTCCATTGGCCCAAGGATCAGCCAACACAGTTGGTATCTAGCTGTTTTGGGTAAGTCTTTTTTGGGGTCATGTTCTCTGATATATTTTGCTTCCCTCTCTAGTCTCAGGAATTCCTCGGCTTCTTTTTCTAGACACAGAAGATGAAGAAAGGAATAGCTGAGTCATATTATGATGGGCCATTTGTAATGGAAAAGTCATAGGACTAATACCTGTGCTGTCTAGTAACAGTTGTGAAAAGATCAAAGAAGTATAGCCTGGTGGTTAAGAGTGTGGACCCTGAAGTCAGGGAGAACTGAATTTCGGGATCAGTCCATGACTTACCTGCTATGTGTTCATGAGCAAGACCTTCCACTTTTCTGAGTTTCCATTACTGCACATGTAAAAAGGAGAGATTACAGTATTTTCTCTTTCTTAGGATGATTATAGCCATTTATGAAATAGTTCATTGAGCACCAGCTTCTAGTTGCTTGAGATAATACAAGAATTTAACAAACAAGGCCCCTGCTTGTAAATGAGGGAATAACATAAAAATCCCACCAAAATGTTAGTCATGGCCCTAATTCCCCCACTGCCCCAAAACAGAGATATCTTAAAGCCTCTGGAGCTATGCAAATTGTGGTGTCATTTTCTAATTAAAGCTGTTCGGAAAATCTGTTCAAAAGGTAGTCCAGCAAATTTACTTTGTCCAAAAAGAATGAAAAATAAAGTACCCTTCCATCTCTGATACCTACTTAGTACTCTGCCCCAAAGGCAGTGACTCCTTGTTTTTGGTGTGTTTTCAGAGATACTGTATGCATCATTTAGAATATACTATTTTTCTCTCCTTAAAGGAACAATTAAACAGAAGGTATTTTGCAACTGAGGGCCTAGAGTCTGTGGCCCAGAATCACTTGTTTTCAGATTGCCTGTGAAAGAGAACTAATGCCTGTTTTTCCTTCATAGGGGTGAATTGCTACTGTGGGATCTTACTCAGTCTTGGAGACGGAAATATACCCTCTTCAGCGCTTCATCAGAAGGGCAAAATCATTCAAGAATTGTGTTTAATTTATGTCCATTACAAACTGAGGATGACAAACAGCTGCTGCTTTCCACGTCAATGGACAGAGATGTAAGAAGGGCCTGTTTTGCATTCAGCATTGAAGAGCATTGATTTATGACTTAGATGGGATTAGAGGGCTTTTTCAAATCAACTATCAGTTCTCATACCCCACCTTGCCCCCAGTTCCAATTTCAGAGTTACTGTTACTGATTGGCATGAAATACATTAATATCAGAGAGGTAAGGGAAAGGTGAGGAACCACCAGATGCCTTAGTATTTTGCAATTAAGTTAGGCTCATTTGATAGACATTTTCCCCCAAGCTCCTGTATTAAACAAGTGACTATTAAAAACTCACCACTCCTCTTCTCCTCAGTGTAAGATATTTTGCTTTTTGAGACAGCAGCTCTTACTTTTCCACTGTCCTGAGGCCATCTTTATTCCTACTTAGAGTCTGCCAAAGGAAGGAGTTACCAATGCAATACAGTAGAGTGGAAAGGGCACTGAACTTAAATAATTGTATGATCCCGAATTCACTTGACATCTGTGGGAATAAATGTACTCTAAGATCCCTGTGAACTCTACAATTGATTACTGATTTTTTTTCCTAAGAGATACTTTTGCCAGTTCCTACTAGATAATTAAATTACATTATCCTTATCCACTCTTTGAGCCTATTCCTATTTGAAATGTCGATTCTTTTTCCTGTTTCTCTGATCTTTTTTATATTTAGGCCCTAACTCTTAATTTTTCCAGGTAAAATGTTGGGACATGACCACCCTGGAGTGCTGCTGGACACTGCCTTCTCTCGGTGGATTTGCTTACAGTCTGGCTTTCTCTCCTGTGGACACAGGCTGTTTGGCCATAGGCGTTGGGGATGGCATGATCCGCATGTGGAATACACTCTCCATAAAGAACAACTATGATGTGAAAAATTTTTGGCAGGGTGTCAAGTCCAAGGTTACAGCGGTAAGGATGCTTTGTTTGAGTCTGCTATGAACTTTTTTCAAATAAGTAATTTTCTTTTAGAGAATACCTTTTCACTTAAATGAATTCTGTTGGGAATCACAGGTTGTTCAAGGGTATTTTCGATAAAGTTTGAAATTAGGAAAACAGAAGGACCTCTCTATCCAAACCCATTGTCTCCTAATTCGGAATTTAAAATTAAAGCTTTGTTCAGGTCATCATGTTTTCTAATGGTAAGAAATTAGAATAACCTGGATGTGCATTCATGGACAATACATTAAGTTATAACATATTATTAATGCCTTGTTGGAATAGTACCAGACTTTTAAAAATGACAGTGCAAATCTTTATTTGATGTGGAAAGGTATTAATGATTCATAAAGAATGCACACTACAAAACATGGGATACAGATTATAAAACAATTTTTTTGTTTTTCTCCAAAGTGAGACCTCTGTTTGGCCATTTAGTCTAAAAGCAATAAATGTTTGTGGTTTAAAAAGAAAACAAAATAGTACAGGCGTGAAGAAAGCAAAAATTTTGTCCTACTCTACCCTCCACTTCATTCCCCCACTCTCACAATGCAGAGAACCACTGTTAACAATTTGTGATGTATCTTTCCAAATTTTGCTAATTATTAATAGAGTCATATTTTCTAAGTTGTTCTGGAATCTTTTATTCCCACTCAATGGTGTATCATATATATTTAAATGTTTTAACCTGTTTTTTTCCAATGGTATGTATCTTAAGTTTATTCACAAAAAAATGTCTGGAAAGATACAATATTGGCAATGGGATGTTTTGGAAGGTGAGATTACAGGTACCTTTTACTTTGTTTTTAATGCTTCTTTGTTTCTTTCCTTTAAATAATGAGAATTTGTTATTTTTAAAAGACGTCAAGAGCAAGAAAGTTTTCCATTTGAATGCCTGAAGGATAACTTAAGGATTCCCTTAACAGTCTGCCCCCTTCCTCATATTTTTTGTAGCTGTGTTGGCACCCAAGCAAGGAAGGCTGCTTAGCTTTTGGAACCGATGACGGAAAAGTGGGACTGTATGACACCTACTCCAACAAGTAAGAAGTCGATGATTCCTATTTAGGCTGTTGACCGAAATGTCAGTGGTGGAGTTAATTTTGGGTTCATAAACCTGGATATGCATCAGAATTGGCCTGGGAAACATCTTTGAGATTCTGGCTCTGAGACTGAGGCTTAGAACTTGGAATTTTATTTTTTAAAAAATTTTTGGGATGATGGTGGTTGAGCCCATCTGACTTGTGGGAGCCACCAAAATAAACCATTGTTTTTTTTTTCCCTCAGCTTTCTTTTTATGAAAGTTTATAAGTATCCATGATCATTGAAAGCCTAGTACAAAGAACATCTCTGCACCTTCTGTGTAGATTCACCAGTTAACATCTTCCCATACTTCCTTTAACTGTGCACACTTAATAAAGTTAACAGTAATTCCATAATATCATCTAATACCCAGTTATATACAAATTTCTTCAATTGAGACTGCTTTCATATTACCACAGCAGAGTGGACTAGTTCTCACACATGGCTCAAAAAGCCTGAAGTACTCACTGGCCCTTTACAGGATAAGTTTGCCTACCCTTGTACTGGATCATTCGCTTCTAAGTGAGAAACATTTATTATACCGTGGAGCTAACTTTTTTGCAATTCTTTAAGTACTTATATATAACCTACATGCAATTAACTATTTTTCTCCATTTTTAATTCTCAAAAAAATAAAGCAACACTGCCTCAAAGAAGCATTTAAGAAAATAAAACTATATATCCATTTAAATAGCTGTGTCATCACAAAATTGCCTAATTCTATTAAATTAATATCTTCAAGTCATTATAAGCAGATTATTCAAACTAACACTAGAAAAGGTATGTAGTAGGAGGAAGAACATTGCTGTAGTCATTGGTTAAGCATTCATTTGGAACGGCTTATTCTTTTAGTCAAAGAAATTTGGGGTTATTGTCTAGAACGACAATAAAAATGTCAGACACATAGAGTAAATAAGTCACCAGCTAATTCAGTCATAGGTCTTGGAATCCTGGAACTCTAAAATCATACAAAGAATACAGTATACACTAAAAGTAACAACCACATTGCCTTTTACTGACAGATCACATATTATTAATTACCACAGTGACCTTAAGAAATCACTAAAAGTAACAACCACATTGCCTTTTACTGACAGATCACATATTATTAATTACCACAGTGACCTTAAGAAATATCCTTGAGACCAGGTTTCTTTTAAAAAAAAAAATCAAAAACTTTAAAATCTAGCTACCCTAAAATTTTGTCTTAGTTTAAGAATGCGATGTTAATGACAGGGTAAACCTAAAATGACTTCTAATCTTTTACTTGAATATGAGAAAGACACACTTGCATGCTAATAATATATGCTTAGCAGTAACCATAGTTCTGGGCTGAACAGTTTGCATTTTCTGTCTTATTCTATTTCTCTCTAGTTGTGATAGCCTTTACACTACTTTATAACTACAGTTATATTAGAATATTTGACTTTTAAGTAAAGTGGGGGAAATGGGTGGGGATGGGGGGGATAACATTTTTTTTCTGAGTAAAGTGTGTTTGAGACTTGATTCTTTTTGTTAGTAGGTATCATTATGTGGTATGTTATTTAAATATTTGCTTCTTTACAATCAGCTATTTGGAGAAGGGTACTATTAAATTGTTTTTCTCTAATATCAGCAACTAGAGACCTTTTAGAAAAAGGTCTTTTTTCCACTGTCTTTTTTTTTTTTAATCTTTCTGTTTATAATCCCCTTTCCCTCCAGACCTCCACAGATTTCTAGCACATATCATAAGAAGACTGTGTACAGTTTAGCCTGGGGGCCACCAATACCCCCCATGTCACTTGGTAAGTGTCTGAGCCATTTTCTAACAAATGTGAGAGGATTCCCCATCTTTCAGTTTAATCCTAAGATATTCAAGGGTCTTAAAGGTTCTAGTGTAGTGACTGTGCAGGCTGCTATGTCCCCAGGAGTCCATGAGGGCAGTTGTGGTGGACGATAAGTAAAATACCATCTACCCATAACAAGCCTCCCTAAACTGTAAAGCAAACTTAGAATTTCTCAAATGATCTCATTTTGCCTTTGATTGTTTTCTGACCCTTCCTGTCTTCTACTCCTCAGACTTGTCTTTCTCTTATTCCTAAAGTGACAGTTCTTTCAGAATATCTCTTAAAGTGACTATGTTCAGCAAAAGTCTTTGGTAAATCCTTATATAATCAAACATCTTTAAATTTCCATAGTAATTACATTACATAGAGAGGACAGTGTAAATTTTAAGAACTCAACCAGCATCGCAATTGTAGTTCATTCGTTCATTCATTCAACAAATGGATCTGTGATTTGTGCCAGGCATAGTTCTAACAGTGGGGAAAATAAAACTTGCCCTTACAGAAAACCACCAGAATTACTGTTTGCTTCTTAAAAATCAACAAGAGGATTGCTGTGACACTAAAGAAATCATTACTTTGAGGACAGCTCCTTATAGTCTGTCATTGGAAGTCCTGCAGTTCCATATATTTAAATGCCCAAAGAGTAGATTCCTCATTTCTGGAAAGAAAAGTAACGTCTCAGAAATTTTGAGAACATATTTTCTAATTCCAGCTTTGACACCCCTACTCTTTTGAATGGCAGAAGAATGTTTAAAACAAATATATTGCATTATAAATATTAATGTAGAATTAGTATGCCTTCACTTCTGCTCCCAACAACTGTGTTTAGATGCAAAGAGTGGTGACTTTATTCCATTGTATTAACATAATTCTTTTCGAACAGCTCATAGTATGATGTGGTCATACTATAGCAACAGAGAGTTAAGCTGATAAGCTTTCTGATAAGCTTTCTTTTCTTATTTCATATAGGAGAAGGAGACAGACCTTCCCTCACTTTATACAGCTGTGGAGGGGAAGGGACTGTCTTACAGCATAACCCCTGGAAGCTTAGTGGCGAGGCCTTTGACGTCAACAAACTCATCAGAGACACCAACTCGATCAAAGTGAGTTCTCATGGTCTCAAGTCTCTTCTTGATCTCTGTATCTTCTTGGTTGCCCATGTTGCATGATAAATACTATTACTGGAGGTATCCATTATGCTCAGTCAAATTTCTTAGATGTTCTTCAAAAACTCAGTGAATTTGTAAATTATAACACCTATTTTAGAAGTCTATCCTTGAGTAAAAGCAAAGAATTTAGCCAAAAAAATGTTTTGTCTCAGTTGCATTGGTGATTTATTATAAACTTTCAAATCTTGGATCTAGAAGATCCTTTTCAAGCCAGCCACTTGCTCCAGAATGAGGCCTTAATAAAAATAACATTATAAGGTGTCCAACTGCAGCTGCAAGGTATTTTGCTCAAGAAAGAATTGTCATTTAAAAAATAAATTAATGAAATAATTACAGATTTACACAAAAGCTGCAAAAATAATACAAATACTTCCCTTAATAATCCTTGACCCAGATTCCCAGATTTAATCACATTTGCTTTTCTTATCCTGTCAATCTATCTGTACACCAGGACTGTCTTTTGAGGTTTCTTTACTCTTTCAAATAAGCATTTTTCATTGTTGCTCATTATTTTTGTGTGGCTAGCATAAAAATAATATTTAATCATAAACTGAATTATTTTACTGACCATTTTACTTCATTGTCTTAAAAGTCATCTGAACATTAACATTCAGCAATGAATAAAAGAGACAAAATTCCTGTTCCTCATGAGCTTTTTAGTATGAATCAGAAGCTCATACAAGGAGTTTGGGCTGGAAATAGAAACTTGGAATCCGTTTACATGAATGGTAGCTAAAGATGCTGTGAGCATGCATGAGATGGTCTAAAGAGACAAGAAAAAAGAAAGAGGACAGGAGGCTGCCTTGGGGAACACCAACATATAAAGTTAGGGAAAAAATGATTCTAGAAAAGAAACAGAAGAGATAGAAAGAGAACAAGGACAGTGTGTATGTTTTTTGCTAAGGAGACCATACCCCTGTGTTGTCAGGACCAACAGATACGTTTAATTCTTTATTGTGGGATAAAAATCTTTGTAATGAAGTTCAGTTTACAAGGTTAGGTATTGTAGACATTTAGTATTTACTGGCCTCTCTGCCCCAATTAGGAAATTATCAGTAGAATACTTGCTCTTAGTAACTCTTTGGTTAATTATGTAGATTATTTACAAGAATGGCTGTTGTATAATTAGAACATTTCTGCACTATGGATTTTTTTCCTCGTGCTGTCATCATTGATTTGTAAGATAAGTGGAGAAAAGAACACTATTTTTAGTCAAGATTGGTTTGTTTTGCTTTCTAGTATAAATTGCCTGTACACACAGAGATCAGCTGGAAAGCAGATGGTAAAATCATGGCTCTTGGCAATGAAGATGGGTATGTGTTTGTTTCTTTAAAAAAAAAAAAACTGTAATTGCACATATATTTGATCACAAGCTGGCTAATGCCATCTGTAATATTAATTGGGGAAGCTCAGTTCTATTTGACAGTCCGATTTATCCTTGATGTCCATGAATGATCCAGGAGCCCTCTGCATCTTTGAGAAATGCAAAATAAGTTGGATATTTTCACTCCAAAGAGAGTATTTGCCTATGGTTTTATGCTTCCCAAAATGCTTATCTCCTGCATTGAACTGCCTAGATCTCCCTTTTTCTTAAAGTAAGCCTTGGCGGAGTCCTCTCTAGGCCCCACCATCCCTTCTCCAGTGTTGATCATAGCAACACAGTCCTAATTCAGCCATTGGCTCATTATTTGTTTAGCTTCTCTCCAGCACCATTTATTACACACAACTTTCCAGAGATTGTTGGGACTTTTTTAAAGCCAAATATACTTGCTTGAGAGACCACATTTTATACCCAGTTCTTTGTACATGCATGACCTTTGCAGTGATAGATAGAGTTATCCTATTCCATTTCACCTTTCCTTAACTGATGGAATAAAGGAGATACCTGTTTGCATTTGACTGTAAACTGATCATTCATCTTTCTTGTCTTGGTGTGTTTCTGATTCCAGATCTATAGAAATATTTCAGGTACCCAACTTGAAACTGATCTGTACCATCCAGCAGCATCACAAGCTTGTGAATACCATTAGCTGGCATCATGAGCATGGAAGCCAGCCAGAGCTGAGCTATCTGATAGCCTCGGGGTCCAATAATGCAGTCATTTATGTGCACAACCTGAAGACTGTCATAGGTAACTTTGGTTTCTTCCATACTGGGGGTGCTGTCATGTTCAGTTACTTTCCATTCCAATCTTTGTACCTTTTTACTTTCTTTTTGGTATTAAAATAATTATCTTTTTTCTGCTTTCAAAAGTAATATTCATCTTATTTAAAATAAGACAAAAATTTCAAACATGACAAAAACATTAACTTAGAAAGTGAAGTTCCTCCTGTTATCGCATCCTTTAGTAATAACCAGTGTTATTAGTTTGCTGCACGTTTTCTCTAGATTTTTAAAAGAATGGTTATTGCTAAGTGACTCTCCAGAAAGACTCTTCCAGTTTATACCCACTCCCTGCAGTGTTGGAACATTTTACACACACAACATACATTCCATTCCCATATTTGACTACATCCAATTCTCCCAATCCTGTGAGGTTGGTTTTGTTGTCCTCATCTTCCCCTTGTCTTCTAGAGAGCAACCCTGAGTCTCCAGTGACCATTACAGAGCCCTACCGGACCCTTTCAGGACACACAGCCAAGATTACCAGTCTGGCATGGAGCCCACATCATGATGGAAGGCTGGTATCTGCTTCCTATGATGGTACAGCTCAGGTACTGTTGCATTCTGTGGGTTCTTCACCGTGTATTCTAACTTAAACTTTCCTCTTTTCCCCCAGTTTTTCCTTCCCTTGCCATTATCTTCTACAGAGGGGATTTTCTTTGCTCTAGAAGGCTTTTTAGTTTTATTCCACATATCTGGGCCCTTTGCAGGCTAAAATTGGAGTTTTTTACTTAGATGAAAAGGAAAGTATTAATAGGAACTAGCTAAATTCTAATCTTGAAGATTTTGTTCTGACCTACTGTCAGTATGATAGACTTATAAATGCATGTGAAAAATACTCATTCCTGTTCAGACACAGAAATGGCTAATAAATCATAAAAATAATTTTTAATAATAGGTAAGGCAGAAATCTCCAAGTTCTAAAAAATAAAGATGAGCTGCCAAGCCAGAACTATGAGGTAGGAGTTTCAGGTATCAGAACCAGAACAGACCTTAGGAACTGAAGGACTAACATCTGTGGTCGATGCCTGTGTCAATACTGAGCTGTAAGTGAGCTATTTGCACAAAGCTGAGCCAGGAAAGGCTGCCATCTGTGAAATGGTGACTGGTATAATTCAAGAAACAGCAAGGATATTGATCAGTTGCCCAGGTAACTGGGAAATCACCAGTGAGAAGTTACAACCCTAAGTATTATGTACCACACATACAGGTGTGGGCTGAGTTAGAATTCTCTTCATGATATCAGAATCCCCAGCCAAAAAATAACACAGTACTGGTTCAAGACATGAAATCTATAGGGCACCATTAGAAGCTCACTCAAAATCATCCCCACAGGAAATAGCATTCTCTAAAATTGAACTCCTAAGAGAAAATTATAAATTACAAGAGGAAATAAACATACATAGATTTTAAAAATAATTTTTTTAACTTATGCCCCCAAAACAATAACCAGAAATTGGCTATTCTGTCACGTGACTTTTGGTTTTAGGTGTGGGATACTCTCCGGGAAGAGCCTCTATGCAATTTCCGAGGACATCGAGGTCGATTGCTTTGTGTGGTGTGGTCCCCCTTGGATCCAGACTGCATCTACTCAGGGGCTGATGACTTCTGTGTGTACAAATGGCTCACTTCCATGCAAGAACATTCCCGGCCTCCTCAAGGTCAGTCAGAACTTGGAGCCCATAAATGCTTGCCTACTCCTCTCTCTTCCTTCCTCAGCAACTGAGTTGATCAAGGTTAAGCAAGGAGGACATTCATGCAGGGCAGCCATGACAGAATGGTAGGGGTTTGGAGCATACGCAAGGAAGGCAGACATAATGGGCCCGAGGACAACACCCAAATAGTAACAAGTATACCTTGCACCCAGATCTTGATTTCTAAATACCATTCTCTTAAAAGAAACCATCCAGGGCTTCTTTGAGAAATAGCTAATTCCAGGTTGGGACAGGAAAAATATTAAGATGAGCCTAGAATATCCTCTTATGCTATAAAGGAAGAAAATGCTTAAAGAACTAAGCTACTAAAAAGGACAAAGAAGCCAACTTGAAGGGGCTCCACTAACCAAGTCTAGGACAATTTGAACTTGAAAATAATTAACAGGAAAATTCTATTTCTGCCTGCAAAAGACTGATACCAGGCTTGCCCACCCACCATAAATAGCGAGATAACTAGACAGTATATTAAACAACTGGAAATGTGCCCAAAGAAATGAAATGATATATTCATATAAATACCTGTAAAAGAATGCTTATAGCAGCTTTATCTCTAATCACCACAAACTAGAAACCACCCAAAAATCCATCAGCTGGTAAACAAACTTTGGTATATCCCTACAGAGGAATTTTACTCAGCAATAAAAACTACTGATAAAAACAAAAGTGCAAAAAAATGAACCTTAAAAAACGTCATGCTGAGCAAAAGAAGCTAGCACAAAAGACAAGATACAGTATAATTCTAATATACAGTTATGAAATATATATGAAATTTGAACACAGGCAAAAGTAAACTACAGTGATAGCAGAGCAGTGATTCCCAAGGGCTCAAGAAGGGGGTACATTTTACTCTAGAGGCATGAAGGGACATTATCAGGTGGTGGGTTACATGAGTATATACCTATCAGAACTCATCAGAGTATTAAAAAGTGGGTATATTTTACTGTATTAAATTATACCTCAAAGATGATTCTAAAAAGCAAAGGAAAAACTTTAAAAAAGTAAGTAAGTAACAATTTTATTAAATAACACATAAAAGAGGAATTCATGAGTCCATACTGATAAAAATAAATGAATGTCTAAATAAGTGTGCAAAGCAAAAGCTCTTCTTTACAGTAGAATGACAATAAGTGTAGAATGGATGATGGAATTTGAAAATTACCATTCAGCAGTCATCAAAGTCACAATTTTTAGTCAAGAAACATCAATAGATACTAAAACTAATGGATGCAAATACTTAGTAATTACACAGGGAAAAGTTTTTCAGGGAGAAACTGCAAGACACCCCTTTAATCAAGTGATCAAAGCAAACCACCGAATAATGAAAAAAATTACATACTGCCTGATAGGTTGCACTGAGATGAACACAGCATCACTTCTTTAAATTCCAGCTGAAAATAGATAACCTTAATCCAACCATGAAAACACCAGGCAGGCCCAATTAGAGAAACTCAACAAAATAACTCCTGGAATCTTCAAAGTTTCAAGTCATGAAATCAAAGGAAAACTGAGCCTACTCCAGGCTGAAGGAAACTAGAGACAGAATAAGCAAGTGCAATGTGTGATTCCTTTTGCTGAAAGAAATATTCTTGGTAAAAATGACAACTTGAATGAAGTATGTGGAGTAGTGATGTATCAGTGTTTATTTCCTGCTTTTAATTGCTATGCTGTGATGATGTAGGAGCATGTCCTTGTTTGCAGGACATACACTATCCAGGGGTAATCGGGCATGGTATGTATGAGATCTCAAAGAGTCTGGTTTTGTTCGGTTGACATTTTCATAACTAAAGACTCATTGTGAAGGAAGGGAGGGAAAGAGTAAGAATGCTAGCCAAAAAAAGAATAACGAGAGTTTGGAGATCATCTCCTAGAGTGCTTTTAACCAAAAATACATATTTTAATTTATCCTTTTTTTCACCGTGATTCCTACAGGCAAGAAAAGTATTGAATTAGAGAAAAAAAGGCTGTCTCAGCCTAAGCCAAAGCCCAAAAAGAAGAAAAAGCCCACCTTGAGAATGCCCGTTAAGCAGGAACTGTACGATGGGAATGAAGAGGAGAGTGTAAGGGAGAGCACGGGACCTGTTGAGAACGGTGGCGTGTCCGACCAGGAGGGAGAAGAGGAAGCCCGGGAGCCAGACTTACCCTGTGGTGTCACCTCAGCAGGTATGTGCCTGAGTCCTGTGTCACTAACTCTCTAGGATTAAATAGTCCTGACCAGGAAACTAAGGCAGGTCTTCATTCAGTCCGAAACTTCTCCGCCTCTGACCTACTTGATTGCCCAACTCCTTAACTTAGATGGTATTTTTGGTGCCCTTGAGAACTACCATAGTTTTTTAAAGGGTTCTTCAAGCCTTTAAAAAGTATCTAGTGGATGACTGGGATGGAAATTGTGAAGTTCTATAGAGAAAACTTATCAGTTTGGACAAGGTAAGCCTGTGGGACAAAGCGAAGCTAAGGAACATATACACAGAAATTTACATGGGAAAAATTTTAACAGTTTGACATCATCCACGTTTATTGAAAGAAACCACTGTCCCTTTCAAATGTCTGACCTAGAAGCTAACCACCACTCTGCAAACTTGCAAGTTTTCACCCTTCCTACTTAGATTTGTACCTGTTTTTGTTTTTTGGTTTGTTTTTTGTTTTTTTTTCTGAAAAACATTTATGAATGATAATTACGTTCTTCCATTCTGTTAAGCTATAGTGATAGTTCTCAGATTTCTCACAAAACTGTTTTTCAGGTTTCTATCACTAATTTCTAATAAAGCAGTCTTTCTAGTTTAGAGAGAAAAAAAAAGGGCACTGGATAAAATTAGCACTTTAATTTTTTTATATATTTACCTTAAAGCTCTGATGCTTCTTACCTGTTAAAATGAATGACGAAAGAGCACACAATATAAATGAAGCAGTGACTCATGTTTAATTCTAAAACAAAATTTTGATGTGACAGAATTAAAGCGGCTAAAATATATGGTACAGAGTCATCCCTGACCCTCTCCATACTAAGGGGTGGCCATTGGACCTATAGTTTCGGTAAAGAGCTAAAAGCTTAATGTATTTATTTTTTATGCTCATCAAAATACCTTTTTTATCACGAAATGGCTGCACAAAATGTCCTTTACCCCTGTAGATTAACAGCTTGGTTTTTTTGTTGTTTTTTTTTAAGTTCATGGTTTTGTATACTCAGAATTGTGATTTCAATCTTTTATCCTAGTAAAGTTGTTCCTTGTTTGTGTAATTAAATATGCAATTAGTACTTTGTCGTATAAATATGCAAAAGTCCTTTGTAACCTGAGCAAAGTTTGGGAACTCCTGGGCCTATGGTATAAAGTTTGGAGGCTAGAAGCTCATAACTGTTCTTTAGATCAATTAGTCAAGGTTATAAGCAATAAACCCACAGAATCCTGGAACAGTTTGTGATGTGAGAAGAAGAGACAACCCATGCTTCCTTTCCAAAGTATTTTAGCTCATATTTTGAGTAATAGATAAAATCATACCTGGTATAGTTCTTAATTTTTTAAAAGAACTAGATTCTACATTGTTCTTATCCAAATTTTTTTTCTTTTCCCCCTCTGATGTAGTTTCTAGAGAACCAGTTATCTGCCCTCCAGTTTCCTTAGGCTTTGAAAAGCCAAAAGTCACCATTAATAATAAAGTCACTTTACTGAAAAAGGAGCCACCTAAAGAGAAGCCAGGTTGGTATCTAATAATTAAAATATGTTGTTAAAGCATCCTCAAATGTTACATGCAACTGAAAACTCAAAGGTGTGTGTGTTTTAAGTTTTAAATATTTCTATGTTTTGATTATGTCTCAATTTTGGGTCATGCTTTTTTAAACATTTCTTTGGATTCGATGAAGGATCATTTTGCAGTTGATATTGATTCACAAGTGTTCACAGGGACATGTTTGTGTGCATTGTGAACAATGCCTCCAGCTAATTTAATTTGAAAGCTTCTTTATAAGAGTAAGAACTTTCTATGCCCAGCAGTATCCCTCCTCTAGTAGGTCACATTCACACAGTGGGCATTCAGTTTTGTGTTTCTGATCGCTGTTCTTCAGACAGTCTGTACTACTATTGCATTTCAGAAGCCTTAGTCAAGAAGCGAAAAGCCCGTTCCATGCTTCCGCTGAGTACGAGCCTGGACCACAGGTCCAAAGAGGAGCTTCATCAGGACTGTTTGGTACTAGCAACTGCAAAACACTCCAGAGGTACAAAAATACACTTCCTTGGCCCATCCGTCATCTTCTGGGAACTGGCACACAAGAAGTATTTGTTTATTTGTTAACTGAATGAACAAATACCAAATTGTTTGTATTTCTGCATTGTTTTCCAACCTTTCCTTTCCCACACCCCGCTGTCGAACTCCCCATCCTGACCTCTCAGCACTCTTCAATGCCTTCGAGATGTAATACTCTGCTTTTATTGTTATAAATCGAGTTGTTACCAGCCATCTGTGTGCTGGAATTGGTATGATGGCTTAAATATCTTAGCATGAATCAATAGTATCTTCATGTAGGAAAAATAATTATTTGCTTATTAGAGGTATACCGTAATATGGCACTTCCTTTAAAAAAAATGTAATGGAAGTTTTTGTTTACAGGTTTTTTGGTTTTAAATTTTCAAAGCCCTCATATAATGTCTGTTTTTTTAATTTTGAATTTTACATGTTGAAAAAGAATGCACATGATAAAATGAAATTCAAACAGTATAAAAAGAAAGTAAATCTCTCTCCCACCCCTTACACCCACTCCTCCATTTCTCCCCCAAGGCCACACTATTATCAGGTTCCTTGTCTTTCTCCAGAGTTATTTTATGCTCTTATATACATAGCTCTCTTCTTGGAACTTTATGATGATTTCCTATAACTTATACAATTAACCATATAGTTTTACATTATCTCCCTTGTTGGAAAATTACTCATTTGACTTTTTTGAAAACAAGAGAACGAATTCCACCCTTTGTGGTGGAACGAATATTGAATTTCTTTTTTACTGCATTTAAATGCATGTTAAATTTTGAGTTGGCTTTTATATTCCTTTTTTTTCCCAAAAAATCTTTTTTTGAGCAAACTATAAACTAAATTGTCTCACTGGATTGGCCAAGGCTAAGCTTAACAAACTGGAAGTATTTTCAGATTTTTGCTACCTTTGCAACCAGCAGGGGTCTCAGTTAGGGTGAACAAGGGCCGAGCACTCCTTCTTAGTGTCTGAAATTGGTGTTCTGGGCATAACATGTTGGAAGTAATTGGACAGAAAACTAACCTATGTAATCACTTCTGGTTTTTTGTCTTTTTGAATTAGCAGAGCTAAATGAGGATGTGTCTGCTGATCTTGAGGAAAGATTTCACCTGGGGCTTTTCACAGACAGGGCTACACTGTACAGAATGATTGAGGTCGAAGGTGAGGCAACTCCAGTCAATACAATCTCCTCCATCTTTATACTCCCTTAAGGCTTTGTAGGGACCTCTTATGGCTGCCATCCTGTGGCATCTTAATGGTTAGTTTTCCATGTCAGCTAAGTAGGTTTTGAGCTCCCCAATATGTATACTCACACATACCCCTTGCATCTGTCATAAGACCCTAAACATACAGTGTTCACTCTGAGTGAGTGACAGGGTGAAAGTGAGTGAACAAGTGACTGAGTGAGCTTCTGGCCCCATTATGAACACTCTGGGAGGTGACTCACCCATCAGCATGTGACTATGAATTTGAGGGATTTGTTCTTCTCTTTCATCTTGCCTTTCTTTTTCTTGAAGTCAGTGCAAGCAGATGTTTCTGAAACTTCTTCCAAACATTATCTGTCCTCCAAACAGGAAAAGGTCACTTGGAAAATGGCCATCCTGAGTTATTTCATCAGCTCATGCTTTGGAAAGGAGATCTAAAAGGTGTTCTCCAGAGTGCAGCAGAAAGAGGGGAGCTGACAGACAATCTCGTGGCTATGGCTCCAGTCGGTATGTTCTTTTCAACTAAAACTCTGTCATCTCTAGGATACGTCCACTAAAGATGGACATTGTCTTGAAGGACAATTTGGCTATATCTAATAATTAAATTTAAAATGCATACCCTCAGCCATTCTAATTGTAGGAATTTAACTGTACTCACACATGCAAAATGACATATACATGGGCTGTCATTGCAGCAGTGTTTATTATAGCAAAAGACTGCAACGACCTCTGTGTCCATCAATAAGAGACTGGTTAACTCTTGTACATCTGTACAGCAGAAACTCCTACAAACACCAAAAGAATGAGGCAGCTCTGTGCATTCTGACATGGAATGGAACTTCAAAATATAGTGAGTGAAAAGAATCAAAGTATAGATGCACAACAGAACATTTAGTACTCTATCATTTATATTTACACATGTGGGTATATATCCATAGACTATTTCTGAAGGCTTCAATAGAAACTAGTAATAACAGTTGTCTCCAGGGAAAGGAATTTGGACGTTTTATGCCATGCCCAGTCTTTTAGCTTTTTATTCAAGTATGCTATACTTGAGTTACCACAGATTTCACAAACTGGCTACACCCTTGTAACCAGCACCCTGGCAGCTTCTCCCATGCTCCCTTCAGTCAGTATTCACATACCCCAACAAGGGTGACTACTATCCTGACTTCCATGCTTTTTTGTACCTCTTGAAGTTTGTATGTATTGCATAATCAAAGAAACAATTTATGTTTCACAATGTAGATGTGAGGAGAGGTAGGTGAAGCAGATGATCTATAATGGCAATTGAATTAGTATCTAAATTTGCTATTTACTACTAATGACTAAAAGGCATTTCAACCCAAATGTACATATGTACATTTTTTTCCCCTAAAACCTGCTTATTTAACCACCACTTTTTTTTCTTTCTTTTTTTTTAAGCTGGTTACCATGTGTGGCTATGGGCTGTAGAAGCTTTTGCCAAACAGTTGTGTTTTCAGGATCAGTACGTCAAGGCTGCCTCTCACCTACTTTCTATCCACAAAGTATATGAAGCTGTGGAGCTGCTCAAGTCAAACCATTTCTACAGGTCTGTATAACCCTACTGTTGAAGCAATAGTTGGAAATAACGTGAAATTAATCTACTTAACAGCTCTGATTCCTGATAACTAGCATAAAACTATTATTGTAATTAAACATTTGAAACAGAAATATATGTATATAGCTTAACAGACATCAATGCACCTACCACCTATACTTAACAAATGTTAATTCTTAACAATATAGGCCACTGATCTTTTCTTAAACTTTACTTTTGTAAACTTCTTTACTATTTGTGCTACTTGAACACAAATAGAGAAGACAGCATAAGACAAATGAACAGCTTAATGAATTAAGAGGAACTCCCTGTTTAAGTCCCACATATGAAGTGACAGAATTTTACCAGCCACCCCAAAAGCTTTCCATGTGCCCCAAGTTATTTGTTTTAAGTATAATGTTCCAGATTTAGGTGAATTACCTTTCCCCAATTCTCTCCTCACCCCTTTTTTAGAAATAAATTTCTAATTGGAATCCTTCCAATCCAAGTTAGTATTCTTTAACTACAATACAGTCATATGCCGCTTAATGATGGGGATACATTCTGAGAAATGCATCATTAGGTGATTTTGTAGTTGTGGGAACATCTGAGTGCACTTACACAAACCTAGATGGCATAGCCTACTACACACCTGGCTGTATGGTATAGCTCAAAATCAAGCACAAGAGAAAATGATGCAGTCAAGAAACAAGGTAAACACCAGATGCATGAGGCCGCAGGTGTAACATGGCATACTGTTTATAAGTAAAAGAGTATTCTAAATTAATAATAAAAAGCATAGTATAGCAAATACATAAACCAGTAACATCATCATTTCTCATTACTAATAATGATATCATTACTATCATTATGTACAGTACATAATTGTATTTGCTATACTTTTATACAACAGGAAGCACAGGTTTATATCAGCATCACCACAAATGGGAGTAATACACTGCACTATGACGTTACAGTGGCTATGTCACTAGGCAATAGGAATTTTTCAGCCCCATTATAAACATACGGGACCACTGCTATATATGCAGCCCATCATTGACTGAAACATCATTATGTGGCATATGGCTGTACATATGTAAGTACCAACAAACAAAAGAAGCAAAGTATTTCCTGTAAACCACATATAGTTAGATCTTGTTTTTTATCATCTCTTAGTCTCTGCCTTTTAAATGGAATGTTTAGACCATTTACATTTAATGTAAATATTGGTATGATTGATTTAAATCTACCATCTTGCTATTTGTCCTATCTGTTATTTATTCATTTCTTCTTTTCCTGCTTTCTTTTGGATCAACTGAATTTTTTTTAAATCTCCAGTAGTGGCTAATTAGCTATACTCCTTTTTTGAAATGTTTACTTTATGATGAGCATTGTTAATTTATCATTTTACCTTCAAATAATATTGTATCACTTCTTGTATACATCATACTTCTTTTCTTCCTCCTATCCTTTCTACTATTGAAAAGTTTTTTTAATCATTTTTAAACTTTTAAAATATTTTCCCACATACTTATTAATAGCACTTTTCATTCTCATATGTAGATCCAAGTTTCCAGGTGCTATCAGTTCCTTCTTCACCTGAAAAACTTCAACATTTTTTCTGTGCTGTGGTTCTGCCGGTGACACATTCCATCAACTTTTGTCTGTCTTTAAAAATCTTTAATTTTGTCTTCATTTAAAAGTTCTTTCACTGGATGTTGACTTCTAGATTGGCAGTTTTGTCTTTTAAAGATGTCATTGTTTTCTTTTGGCTTGCATTGTTTTTGTCTTGACTCTACTGCATTTTTTTTTTTTAATTAAATTTATTGAAGTAACATTGGTTAATAATGTTATATGAATTTTGGTGCACAACTTTTTAATACAACATCTGTATACTCCATTGTGTGCTCACCACCCAGAGTCTAGTTTCCTTCCATCACCATATGTTTGACCCCCTTTGCTGTAACTCTGTCCTCCCCTTATCTTTGTTACATAGGAATTATGCCTTTTTCTCTAACTGTTTTCAGGTATTTCTCCATCACTGATTTTCAGCCATTTGATATTATGGCTTTGGTGAGATTTCTTTTGGTTTATCCTCTTTTGGTTTGTCTTTAAAGTGTTGGACTCTGTTTTGGCAAACCAGTAAAATTGCTTGTGGATCGGCTTGATCTTTTCATGGCTTATTTCTAAGCTTACTTAGGGGCAGGTTTAGAGAAATCCTTACTAGTTTGTCCTCCTACCTTCTGGTACCTACTGAATGCCTTCTATGTTCAACAAATCAGAATTTACATGTCTGGCTGGTCAAAATTCAAAAGTCCCCAGGCTCAGTGAGCTCTGGGAATTACTCAGCTTACAATTCCCCGACTGTTCTTCATCCAGCCTTAAGGAGTTTCCTGCACATGCCTGGCTTTCTGTTTAGCCAAAGACTCAGTGGGATCCCTACAAAGAGCTCCGGGGCTCTTTCTCTGGATAGTTCTTCCTTTCTACCATCCCCTCAAATTCCAGTTGCTTCATCTGTCCTCAACTCAGAGAGACTGCTGAAGCTCTACTGGGGTTCCCCGTGGGAAAATGGCTTTAGAAAGGCTATGGTCGTGCTCACATCATTGATCCCTTCTGTCTGGGGTGACACTCCTTTGCGGCCTGATGCCAATTGTCTGAAAACAGTTGTTTCATACGTATTTTGTCCAGTTTTTTAGTCTCATGGCAGGAGGGTCAGTCTGGTCCCTGTTACTCCATCAGGGCTAGAAGTTGAGATCTCAAAATACTTCTTAAATATTGCTGTCTAGATCACTTTAATCTAAAACACCTGCAACTCAGAAGTTTTATATCTTTTGGTAGTTTTCTGTGAAGTAACAGGCTTACTTTGTTCATTTTTGAGAAAACATTCTGCCAAATCCCCAGCACTAAATAACTATTGTTTGGTAGTCATTCTTTCAAGAAATAATTAGGTTCCATGAAAAAAGTATCTCGTTCAGCTTACAATTCGTTCATATAAGTTTTTCTTAGAGTAAACCATCATAATTTGGAATGCAGCAAAGAATATAAAATAGCCCTCCTATTTTGTCACACAAAATATTAAAAAGGCATGGACTTAGGTATTTAATAAAATTAGTCATCTTTACTGCTTTATCGAGGACATTTACCTTTTTTTTCCAACTACAAGGGCCACTACCTTGATTCTCACTCAGATGCCAGCAGTTACCCACCATTGCTTTTGCACAGTCAGTGCAAATGTCAACACAGAGAAAAAAGGCAATAACCTCTTAGCATTGTTATGACAATGGTTTTTGATCTCATGAACCCCCTGAAAGGGCCTTGGGGACCCCTGGGAATTCATAGACCACACTTTAAGAACTGCTGGCCTGGGTGAAGAATTGATCACAGCATGTGGTTTTAACTTCCCCTTTATGCAGGAATACAGTTTTTCATAAGTTGGAACAACACCAAAGGGACAGTTTGTCCTATCTTGCAGCCCCTCCTCGAGCCCCTTACAGAGAAGCCTTTTCAAATCAGCCAACTATCTGTTCTCACCTCTAGGGAGGCTGTTGTGGTCGCCAAGGCCCGGCTGCGCCCAGAGGACCCGATCCTAAAGGACCTGTACCTCAGCTGGGGAGCCGTCCTTGAAAAAGATGGCCATTATGCTGTAGCCGCTAAATGGTAAGCCGCTAAATGTCTCCTGAGGGAGACAGGAGTGCACCCAAACAGAGAAGAGCTAAGACACAGAAGAGCAGGATGAGAATAAGAGATCAGCTTAGAGGTGGAGGTAGAGTCATAGAGAGATAAAATCTATGTGTATTAAACCTAGCTTTGTAAGACCCATCAAGATCTACCTCCTTGGGCACACCTGAAACTCATATAATACTATATATCAACTGTAACTGAAAATTTAAAAATTATTTTTTAAAAAATCTACCTCCTTGGTATTTATATATCACCATAACTGTTCAAGAAACTTCAGCAGCAGTAAGAAATTACATCTTTTTCTAGGGATGTCTTGCACCATCAAATAAAGAAAATAAGAAAGTGAGTCCTTTGCTAGGGTTCAGTTCAGCAAGTGTTGAGGTTCCTTTATATCCTTAACCCATATGATGCTGTCTCCTGTTCTCTGTGCTGCGCTGTCCTCAGCCTTCACAAGAATAGTGGAGGCAGTGACATACCTGGGACCACAGGAAGGCACATACAAGGCAGAGCAAAGCTGACAGATTCAACCCTCTGGGGAGCAGGAGTAGGAGATCTGCTTATGACACATTGAGTTTTCTTTTGTATTGTAGCTATTTAGGCGCTGGTTCCGCTTATGATGCAGCCAAAGTTTTGGCCAAAAAAGGGGATGCAGCATCACTTAAAACAGCCGCAGAGTTGGCTTCGATCGTGGGAGAGGATGAGTTGTCTGCTTCCCTGGCTCTCAGATGTGCCCAAGAGCTGCTTCTGGCCAGGAACTGGGTGGGCGCCCAGGAAGCTCTGCAGCTCCATGAAAGTCTGAAGGTCAGTCTGTTACTGCATCTCCTGATACTTAAAAAGGAAGAGCCCTAAAGCCTTTTTTTGTCAGAACTCAAAGTGAATAACTCAGTCGCACAAGCTGTACCAATTTGGCAGGTATCCTTAGAGGTGTTGAGCAAGCCTTGATCATACTGCCCCACTGAAGTTCCATGGCTCGTCAGCTGCCATGTGCAGAGTAAGAGATAATGTGGTCATTGACATTAACTCCTATGCAGAAACTTTTGTCAGCTCAGCCCCTGGGCTGCCAGTCTGTTGTTTCTTCATTAATGTCATCAGCACATCAATGAAGGGGGAGAGGGTCTTTGAAGGAGAAGGATTGGCCTCAAACAGAAATCATGTCTGTAGCACTCCTCGTCGGCTGTATGCCATAAAGAAGTGTGGTAAAATTGAAAGGTTTTGTTAAATGTTTTGTTCCCATCTGATTAAAAATGAGAAACTTACCACTGCCTTTTTTTAATACATCAAAATTGAGATTACTTTAAAAGCATCAGCACTCGCACCTAGTTTCCAAAATTATACATAAACATTTGGTTCATTTTAAATGACTTTGCTTGTTAGATACTAACGTGAACTTTGTCAGTGACCCTTTTCAGTTCCTCTTTCCCTCATAAAGTAACTGGGCCTAAAGATTTCAAGCTCAAGAAAAATGCTAGGTGAGGAGATAGCTTTCTGGGAACTACAAAATGAAAATGGAGGCAAAAGTGGTATACCCTCAGAGATGGTAAATTATTAAAATAACCAAATCTGGAAAGATTTTAATTTATCCATAACAAAAAAGTTTCCAGAATGGTTATTCAGCATTTCTTTTCTTGTTTTCCTCCTGAACAGCATCCTTAACAAAGGAAGAAAACCTATTAGTTTATGCTAAATATTGTTCTGAGGAGGACTGTTGTGGCTGTATAGAATAGAGACCTTCCCGAGCTTAACTGAGAAAATAGTATTATGGGAGTACACAAAGAATCTCATGGTAACTGAAAAGCCAGCAAAAATAAAAGTTTTTCCAGGCCTCTCTCTGTGCTTCTCTTCTCTTCCAGCTCACTCTGTGTTAAACCTACTTGGACGTGATCCCTAACCACTGCCCCAGCTCAGATCTACACAGCTATCTACTCCAGCACCTTCTGTGTATTAGGCTTTTCTCTGTAATCCTTAATCTGAACTTTAGGCAGGAGGAAAGAACTGGATGAGCCCAACCCATTTTTTTCTCAAACTGGGCCACAAGTCTTAGGTAGATAGCTGGCTTGTATCTGGCTTACACTGCAGTTGGTAGGGCTATAGTTGGGGTTCCATGTTATAAAAAAAGTTTGCTTGGACTCTAAAGGCTATGGATAGGAATTCCCCCAAAAAGAATTCAGAAAAATTGTCTCTTAGATCACGATCTCTTTTCCCTTTCACACATGACTCACATTGGGCAGGCAGCCTACTAAGGGGGTTTAGCTGCTACAGACATAAAGGGGGATTCTGTGAGACACTGAGGACCGTCTAGATAATCAAGCACTTTGCCTAACAGCTCCTGTCCTTTGTGGTTGGGTTCCAGGGTCAGAGACTGGTGTTTTGCCTTCTTGAGCTACTGTCCAAGCACCTGGAGGAGAGGCAGCTGCCAGAGGGCAAAAGCTCCTCTTCTTACAACGCCTGGTCCACAGGCACGGAAGGGCCCCTCGTGGAGAGGGTCACTGCAATATGGAAGAGCGCCTTCAGCCTGGACACCCCAGAGCACTATCAGGCAGCGTTTCAGCAGCTGCAGAAGATCAAGTACCCATCTGCTACAAATAACACTCCCTCCAAACAGGTACCCCGCCTGCATGAGCTTTTGATTTTAATCACTCAGTTATAACACTTCCTCAATCCATATCTCGTATAATAAGGAAGCAAGTCCAGTGCTAGTTTTCACCTCAGAAAAGACTATGGCAAGCCCAGGCAACCTGGAAAGATCCCTTCAGACTAACCGAAGCCCTTCAGCTTTGAAGTTAGATTTAGATCAGCATCCCCTTATAAAAGAAAAAAAAAAAGTCTAAAAATATAGAAAAGCCCAGAAAGTAATATAAGTAGCCATCAACCAGAATTAACAGATGTTCACATTTTGTTATTTTTGCTTCATAGAATTTTTTTGATTTTGTTTTGTATTTTCTTTTGTTTTTCGGTAAAAGAAATATAATCCAGTTGAAGTCTCTCGCGTGCCCTTAGTCCTATCCCCCTTCCCTAGTGCATTAAAGGTGGCCTCTGTCAGACCACATGTATTATTTTATAATGTGCTTATTTCAGCAACCATTATAAAATCTATACACATTGATGCAGACATCAGGTTGATTTATTATAACTAATCTACTTATCCTGTGGATACATCTCAGTTTATCTACTTTCTCTTTTGAAAATGAAGGAACATTATTATTGAGGAACAAGACTTTCTCAAATGGTATAACACTTTGGAAAACAGTTTGATAGTTTCTTATAAAGATAAACATTCATGTGCCCGATGACCCAGCAATCCCACTGCCTAGATATTTCATTAAAGCAAATAAAATCAAGTGTCCACACAGACTTGTACAAAATATTAACGACAGCTTAGTGCACAAATAGCCAAAAACTAAAAACAACCCAAATGTCTGTCAGCATGTGCAAACTGTGGCATAACCATACAGTGGAATACTAACTATGCAGCAACAAAAAGGAACAAATTACTGATGCACAGAAATATTAGTGAATCTCAGCATCATTATAAATGAAAGAACCAAGTCACAAAAGACTACATACTCTACAGTTCGACTTATATGAATTCTAGAAAAGACAAAATTATAGTGGCAAAAACCAGATCAGTGGTTGGCAGGAGCTGGGGAGACGGGAGTGTGACTGCAAAGGGGCACAGCAGAATATTTTACAATTAAAATGTTCTGTGTCTCAGTTTTTAGTTGTAGTTATAGCACATATAACTGTACAGGTATATATTTACCAAAACCTCAAATTGCTCACTTAAAATTGATAAATTTTCTTAATTATACTCCAGGTTTGCTTGTTTTTTGAAATTACAGCTTTTAGTTCCAGAACTCACTTTCTGTTTTAATTAAATGCACATATCAAGGCATTTTCTTGGCATGCGCAGACTTTTAACACCAGTGTTACGTTGCCGTGCAACTAGACATACAAGTCTCGGATGCGGAAGCAAAAATGGGTAGTGGAAGGAGGACCTTTCTGAATGTGGACTGTGTGTACTCCTTTCCAAGTGCAGTTAGTAGGAACATGTCTCATGTCATCCTAGTGCTTTCTGTAGGAGGATGTTTAACTGAGACTCTGGTTTCTCCCTTCAGCTCTTGCTTCACATTTGCCATGACCTGACCTTGGCGGTGCTGAGCCAGCAGGTGGCCTCCTGGGACCAGGCTGTGGAAGCACTGCTTCGGGCTGTGGTCAGGAGCTACGACTCAGGGAACTTCACCATCATGCAGGAAGTGCACTCAGCCTTTCTTCCTGAGGGTAAATGAGCCCCAACAGTAACGGGGTGGCACTGGGAGTGCATAGGTTATTGAAAGACAGAGATTGGCCAGTTGTGTCATTTAGTAGAAAGTTTGAATTCTCTTACCTATGCTCCTAAGAGGTAGCCGGAATGACTGAGCTGTTTTCCTTTACCTGGCCCTAGCTTCCTTACTGCCCCTACTTACTTTCTTACACACAGTTTAAGAGAAGGAGACATAGCATTGTACTCACAAGTCAGTGAGAATAGAGAAGCACAGCGAAAAGATAGACATTCCTCAGCTTCATAGTCATTGAACTAAATCATTGTGATTTTTCAGGCACAGTCGAATCCCCAGAGCCTTCAGTAGGACAGACTGAATACTTTTTCTGTCATGCTTTGAATGACTTGTAGCATATAGCAACAAGAACATTGTCCTAAGCCAGGAAAATGTTTAGTTGTTGGTTTCCTTTTGGAGGAAGACGTGTGGTCCCATGGATCACTGCTGTCCTTTTTCTTGGAATCTGCCTTTCAGCTGATAGGAAACAATGTGCAGGCAGGAAGCCAGATTTCTGGCAGATAAAGAAATGCACAACCTAAATCCTTTTTTTCTCCTAGGCTGTGACCACTTAAGAGACAGAATGGGTGACCATCAGTCCTCTGCAACACCAGCTTTCAAAAGTTTGGAGGCCTTTTTTATTTATGGACATCTGTATGAATTCTGGTGGTCTCTCTCCACGCCTTGCCCCAAATCCAGTGTCTGGGTAAGGGCTGCTCACAGAAGGACAACCTCTGTTGAGCAAAGCCAGCAGTTGGACGATGCCAGCTCTGAAGAAATAGACCCCCAAGCTTCTCAGCCAGAGCCAGCCAGGCCTCCAGAACTAGACATGAGACTCACGGAAGAGAGTGAACAAATGCTGAACATTTGTAAGAAGCTCTTTTCAGAACAGCACGCCTGTCTCCAAAACTCACAGAGAACCGTTGCTGAAGTTCAGGAGACCTTAGCAGAAATGATCCGCCAACACCAAAAGAGTCAACTCTGTAAACCCACTGTGAATGGTTTCGATAAGAATGACCCTGAACAGGAAGCAGAACAGTCCCTGTGTAATCCTCAGAGCCAGTGGTAAGTATTAAATCAATACAAGATGGAATTAAAAATACCCTGCTGAATTCTCATATAATCAGATAAAAAAAATCTGTGCATGATGAGACTGATCAAGAGACTTGGAAGCCGCATAATGTAATTAGGGCCTGGGCTTTAATGTCAAATGCTGATTCTAATCCTGGCCTTAAGTGACCTCTGGCAAGATTCTTAGCATCTCTGAGCTTTGGCTCTCTCATCTATAAATGGCAGTACCAACTCCTACCTTGCTTGTTTTTGAGAATTAAACAAAATCACAAATGTTATTAATAACAATAGTGTAGTAAAATCCTACCTTTGTGCAATAAGATTCCAAAACTATCAGTTATGTAAAATGGGCAGTTGTATCATTGCATCATTAATGAAAACCATTGTTTTTTAGTTCTGTACTATCACAAAAAAATACACAAAGAGGGTAATGTATAAAAACTGCACACTGAACTGAGAACATCCCAAATGATTGGAAGGTCATAGCATGCCAACCATTTCCATTAAAAACCAGGGCCAGGTGGATGACGGGAGCCCATCACCAGTCACTGTAGAGTGCACATTATTATAGGCACTTTGCTGTGGGTGTTTGCAGTGATTATTGATTGGTTATTATGATTATGTCCCCTAGCAGCACAGGGCCTAAAACAGTAACTAGAACAATTAATAAACATATATAGCTGTTATTACTAACTTTAAAAAATGAAAATTAAGAAGCTTTGAAGCCCTTATATTTATTGCTCTAAAAATACTCCCATTAAAGTCTTGAGTCAGAGTTTTGAGACACTTCTCCAAGAAGCTACCACACTCTAAGAGGCATTAGGTTTGGTTTTAATAACAAAGAAAACACTGGAAAGTTCTCTAACCCAGTAGCTCTTTGGATCACAGGACCCCTTCGAGAAGCTTAACACACTCTCCCCAGAAAAATGTGCATCCACATACCCCACGGTTAGGAACCCAGGCTCTCTCTAACAGTTCCTCGGATAAACCCAGGCCCTCTGCACTGGCTGCAGGTTGGATCCCCTAAGGGTCCCAGATTTTCATTGGAGCTGTGTCTAAAAAGTAGGGATTTGAGAAATGATGAGAAATAATATTGCATTTTGAAAACTTTATATCACATCGCATTAAACTGCCTTCTCTTAACCTTTGTATTTAAAGATGGGAGTTAAAAGTTACCCAGAGCAAGACATGACTATGTTTTTATTATTATTATTGTTACCAGTAGTAAAGAAGAGAAAAATGAGCCACTTTCTCTGCCTGAATTAACCAAAAGACTTACTGAAGCCAATGAGAGAATAGCTAACTTTCCTGAGAGTGTTAAGGTAAGATTTACAGCAGTTCATTTGGTACAACATTACTTTTTGTGTTGTCAATTGGCTATACCGAATTCTTTAAGGTCATCTACTTTCAGTTTCTAAAATCTACTCATGTGTATGCTTAAAAATTTAGGGTCCAGTTGCGTTTGGTTAGCTAAGATGTTTGTGAGAGTTGCATTACTGACAACACAAGCAATTTTATACCTCAATTTTTAGCGAAATCTAACAAATTTTGTAATTGGGAAGTAAAGTAAAATTAAAGTCAGTGCCTTGTATTTGATAGCTTACAGATGGGTAGGTGTATTTGGATGTGGCCCTAGTAGTAATAGAAGCATCACATTTTAAATTAATTGGAGTCGAGCGCTAGAAAAAAGATAGATTTTGTCTGAGGACATCCCAGTAGCCATCTCGGTTTTAAGTATCATCTCTCCTCAAGAGTAACTTGTGAAGAGCAAGACATTGCCTTTTGAGAAAAATGGCTCAGCTGTGCCTGAGAAGTGTCAGTAGATGAGACTTGAGTTACTGGTGCCTTCTGTGCAGGTGTTTGTGGCTCTTTTGCAAATGGTTCCTTGTTCATTCTCATGTCATCTTTCAGACCTGGCCATTCCCAGATGTGCTGGAGTCCTGTCTTGTCCTGCTTCACATCAGGTCCCAGTGTCCTGGCCACGTGACCCAAGAAATGCAGCAACAAGCCCAAGAGCTCCTTCAGAAGTACGGCAACACTAAAGTTTACAAAAGACACTGCCAGACCTTCTGCACATGAACTTTCAAAGACCTTTAAGAAATTGTGCCAAATTCAAAACATTTGACACCTTTCACCTCTGTCAGACATTCGCTCTGATCTCTAGATGTTTTTGCAGTGATCCAAATAATATGAGGGTCAAGTTTAAGTCAACTCTACCCTAGACACAGTAGAATTTGACTTTGGGCTCAATTGTGGTTTCCTGCTAAAGGGTCATCAAAAACTAGCCGTCGTTACGAGAACTGACACCTGTAAGAGTGATTGTTGGTCATCTCTAAAGCCTTATGCAGGTTTCACCCAGAGGAGAAACTTAATCACCCAAAGTGTCATGTTCTTACACACAAGCGACCTTTATAAATGCTTCATCTGATCGTAAACATGTCATTCTCGTTCAAGATAGAATTGTGGCATTTTATGACTATTGGTACATTTTTAAATTGTTTTTGTTAACTTGGGCTCTCCCCTTCTGCTCTACTACTTATACTTGAATGTGAACTAGGCCTTACCCATCATGTTGATTCTCTACCCTCTGTCTGAAATTTAGGTCAAAAATTTGGTTTTATTGTTTGATGTAATTGCTCAAATCAAATGATACTCAAATCACTTACTAAAGCTTTAGAAGAACAAATAACTAACTCAAATGTGTCTTATCCCTTCAGTTTTATAAGAAATGACTGGGGGTTATTTGATCATTATAAGAAATGATGAAAATGGTTCAAGAAGAAATTACTGTTTCAGTGGTTCTCAGTCTTTTTCAGGTCACAGGGACCTTTTGAGAATTAGATTGAAGCCACAGACAATCTTTGAGGGAAAATGCGTATTCCTAATTTTGTATATGTAAGTTTTGGATCATTGGACTCCCCCTTTAGATCATTGCATAATGGGATGCTACATACTATTTAACTGTAAATCCTTGTTTTTTCTTTTTTTGACTTATAAGCATTCTCTTAAGGTCTGTTCTTCTCTTCAGTTATTGAAATAGTTGAACTATGTCAGGAACAGATGTTTCCGTAATATTCCAGTTACTAGGACATGAAAATTACAGTCTGTGGGGTAGGGATGAGAGGGAGCTCTCTTTCCCAATAATTGAACTATTTTCTTTTGGAATTCATTTTGAAGGCTTTTCTGCTTGAGTGTCCAGTTTCTTTTTCCATTTTTTTCCCTCAGTTTGGGGTTGCTGTGGGCAGCAATAATAAAATTCATTAACAGAAACTCTAAGAAGGAAAATATTTAATAGGCAGTTTTCAAAGATGTGACTTGCTGGGGTATTTTTTTTTAGATTTAGCTTTAGAATTTAAGAATGCTAAACCCAAAAAAGGAAACATTGATCCTCATAGTTCTTTACACAGCTAAGTGGACTCAGAGAAGATAAGATGCACTGTTAACAGGGGTTGGAGAATCTTCTTGGTTGCAAAGATATGAGCAAGCGTGACTGAGTGGGAGAACTAGATACCGATTCTACAATCTGCTAATGTGAACACTTTGCAGAGATGGAAAAATATTTATCCCCTTCCACTTGAGTAAAGAGCAGTATATATTATTAAATTAGAAATTCTAAACTCCTTCATGATTTACCAAAACCATCACCTGTGGGTGGAAAATCCTGCACACTCGATTACTGCCTTGGTAAGAAAAGAATTACTACTTGACAGCTAAGCAATAAAACTACCCAATAGCAGAAAATAACAGAAATGACCCAACTCCATTTCCTTTCAAACTCATCTTTCCAGCACTATATAATGTACTCAACCCTTTCTAACTTAAATAGTTTTCATTTCCACCTGTCTAATTATCAGAACTATAAAGAGCCAAAGCACTGAGAGTTGACTCAAGCTTTCTGAGTAGGTAAAATATATCACTAAGCAACGGAAGAATTGGTTTTGGTCCTTTACCCCATCCAGAGTAACTTTACCTCTAATAGGTAACTTTATCTCAAATACAAATCACCATCACCTTACCCAGATGACAACACTGATCTCCCAATACATCTAAATATGCGCTTTCTTAAATACTCTAGTCTTCATTTTTCACATACCAGTGACTATTCTAAATTGCACATCAAACCTTGTCAATACCCTGTTTAAAAATATCTTTCAGTAGTTTCTCATGGCTGCTGGAAAAAAATCTTGAATGTGTTTTATAAGGTCTTACTTGAGCCCATCTTTCATTTCTTGGTGTCCTGTCAAAACACTCATCCTTGCTTCTAGAATCCAGCCACACTTGTCCCTTAGCTGTGTCAGTTCTCATCATTTTAGGGGTTTTGCCCATGTTGTTCCTCTGCCTGGCCCACTCTTACTCACCTCTTAGATCTGTTTCTGTGTCCTTTCTCTAAAAAATCTCCCTGAACCTCAACGTCAAGGACATCGGTGTCCTATACTTTACAGCTCACGAATTGTATTTCTGTTAACTACTTACTGTCTGGCAACACAGTAGGCTGTAAACTCTGATGAGGGTAGAGATTATCTTCCATGTGCTGTCATCCCCAGCACCTACTCAGGGTCTAGTAGGTACATAATGAAAACTATGAGGACCAATATTTCCTGTTTGGGGTTTGCCATTTTTAAATTCTAAAGCTAGATCTTTAAAAAAACAAAAAACAAAAAAAAAACTCAGTAAGTCACATCTTAAAAAGTGCCTCTTAAATTTTTTCCTTCCTAAAGAGTTGGCTGAATAAATTATGAAACTGAAAGAATACTCATTAATAGCTTGGACTTTAAAGACTAAGCTCATTCACAGCGGCAATAGCTGACAACTGGGCTCATGGTTGTGTCCAACCGTACAGGGTTGGCTGAACACTGGAATTCAAGAACATCTGGCAGTATGTGTGGAACGGTACAGTTGCACCCATAGTTAGCATTCTCTTGGTTACTCTTCAGGAGTATCCCTGAGTAAAACCACTCACACAGCCCTACATGTGTTCATCTATACAGAAGGCGAAGTTCTTGCCAGTTCTAATAGATTTGTGCCCTTTCTTTAGCATCACTTTTATAAGCTCTTATCTCTCCCATGCAATGACCAGACCCCCACTCAACACTGAATTCTTCAACTGTTCATCGCAATGTTTCTCTTGACAAGTCTGTACTCCATTGTGGCAAAGATAAATTCCTACTTTAATCCAAATTTGGAAGGACATCTGTGCAGGGCTCATAGACACCAGCATACCACAACACCCAGGTTGAGAACCACTGACCTATGCTGCTTTTACCGCAAATCTTAGTAATAAATGTCTCTTCCTGCATGTGAACATCCCGTACAGGGTCGAAATCCTAGATCTGTCCTATACCTGACTTCTTACAACTCCACGTTTTTTGTGCCAATGGGAAGGGTTGGAAACAAAGTCCTGAGCCAAGCCCAGGATATCAGAAGTTCATTTTGTCTAAGAGAATTCCACTAATTACCAAGCTAATTCACCATATATAATGGAGTGGCCCCAGGAAATGGAATTAAAACCGGTTTCCTGGTAAGGCCCAACAATCGGTGATGGGTATAAAGTGATGATTCCATTTATACAGCTGCTCATTAAAAGTTTCCTACAAAGAGACCTTCTGTATACAAACCAACTTGAGGCAAGAGTTTGGAGACAGATTTGAGATGCTTCGATGTTACCGACGGCAACCAACCATTTCTAGAGCCAAAAATTCACAGCTATGAAAGACCAAACGTTCATGCCAGTGGTTAAAAAGAAATCTTTATTATACAAAATTAAAAACATAAATATATTTACAAGCATCTTAAATACCAGCTTATAAGACTTGACATTTTTGAATCATTTCAAATTGAGTTTTCCATAAGCTTTTAAAATGCAAGACTATTCATCCACTTCAGTGAGTTACCAGTTTTCATTTCCACCATTCCAAAGGAGTTTTTGGTTTTTCAAAATTATCCATACTGTAGTCATTCGAAAAAAAATACAGTGTACTTTTTAAATGAGTAGTTTGGAAAAAAAAATCATAGTCCTGAGCTTCCTATCCCAGTTGTGGGATATTACTCCAAGAGAACTCTATAAACCAAATTCCTTACTGCCCTGTTTACATGAACCACTAAAACATTTCAAAGACTCACATTCCTTGTACTCACATTAATCCTTCTCCCAAACTTCTCCTCAGGTTTGCTGAAAGGAAAAGCAGGGAAAAGAGAAGAGAGGTGGGGAAATACAGATGACCATCTGAAATCACAACACGCTTGTGATCCAAAAATCTGATATTACTAAGGATCAAATCCAGGATATTTTATGAAAATTTAAAGTGATTTCAAATGATGCACACATGATAGCAAATAGTGGCACAATGGAACACAGACTTTAAGATAGTGGTTAACTAATACCCACTCTGGAGTTCCTCATGAATAAAAAGGTAGATTCAGTAGAATTTTGTTTTTAAGAAAAGTTTTCATTATCTGGTCTTCAAATTTCAGCACTAAGTACATAATTCATTTCCATATAAGAGTACATAAAAAAAGACTAACAAAGTGTGAGGAAAGCAAATGTCCTCAAGGGTCAAAAAAAAATGAAAAGACTGAACACTTACAACCCACACTTAAAAAAACACCATTTTGTTCCACTGTCCCTGGAAGCCCTCAGCTCAGCTGAGAATCATAGTAAGAAGTTTTCATCTTCAGAGATTAGCAACAAATTTAAAAGAAAAAGAATGACAACAGGCAAGAGTTATATACATTTTACTAGTTTGTTTCTCACTTGTCCTGGATATTTAAAAAGGTATCAAATGAGTCATGGATGCTGGTGGCAGGAGGCAACTGGAGAGGAAAGGCCTAGGGATGAGGAATAGGGAAGGCCTGTTTACAAAATCCCCTCTTCTGGATCTAAAATAAAGACATCTTTTGTCTTCAGTAAAACAAGTCTTTCTGCTCAATGCAGACAGTAGGTACAGTTTACTCAAGAAGCGTTTTCTCTTGGGGAGGAAGACAAGTATACAGAGTTAGCACAGTAAGCACCACTCTAGAGTCGGGCCCACCCTGCAGAGCCTCGCTGCCATCACTGCTGCATGTTGTTGATGATCGCCAGGATGCTCATCTTCTCCTGGGCAGAGTCCACATCCTCATTCTGCTTCTGGGCCACTCCCGTGCCCAGGCCATAGAGCCGCCCACAGTACTTGGCATCATCAATACTGTCCTCAAAAAACAACTGCAGAATAGGATAGAGAACCAGTGGTGAGAATCATGCCAAGAGTCTTGCCAAGAATCATGCCAAGTCTCAACACAATATCAGCACCTCCCAGCTCTCTTAGAGCCCTGAAAATCTAGGCAACTGGAAACCAGTTCCATAAAGAAAGGCTCCAAACCTTTAAATGCTTTCTGAACAGACTTCTACTTTCCACGAGTTCTTTCACTGCCAGGATCCCTGTGCTGCTGTTGCTGCTGCCGTTTTTAGTACTAATGCCCATCCTTCTCTTTAATAGGCAGAGCGGTGGTCTCGCCTGGACTCCACACTCAGACTGATTCAATGTGTGACCTTAGAAAAGTCACTTTGACTCTCCTTAAGCCACTGTTCCCTACTATACAATGGAGTGATATACTAATAGGTGGTGATGAGTGAGATAATGGGCATTTAGCACCTATAGCAGGATATTATCTCTTCAACTTTGTTTCTGGGCAGGATACTTCCTTGATGCGGGGAGCTGTCCAGTGTATTGTAGTAGTGCAGGACATTTAGCAGCATTCCTGGCCAGTAGCACATCCCTCCCCCAAATCCTCACCACCAGGCTTTGACAACCAAAAGTATCTCCAGACATTGCCAAAGGTACCTCAGAGGGCAAAACCAGGGAGTATGATGCCGCCAGCTTTGTTCTTCTTTCTCAAGATTGCTTTGGCTATTTGGAGTCCTTTGTGGTTCCACACAAATTTTAGGATTCTTTGTTCTATTTCTGTGAAAATGCCATTGGAATTTTATAGGGGTTGCATTGAATCTGTAGATTTCTTTGGGTAGTATAGACATTTTAACAGTATTAATTCTTTCGATCCATGAGCACAGAATACCTTTCCATTTATTTGTGTCATCTTCAGTGTCTTCATCAGTGTCTTATAGTTTTCAGTGTACAGGTCTTTCACCTCTTTGGTTAAATTTATTCCAAGGTATTTTATTCCTTTTGATACAACTGTAAGTGGGATTGTTTTCCTAATTTCTCTGATAGTTCATTATTAGCGTACAGAAATGCAACAGATTTTTTTATATTGATTTTATATCCTGCAACTTCACTGAATTTATTAGTTCTAACAGGTTTTTGGTGGAGTCTTTACGATTTTCCATATATAATATCATGTTATCTGCCTATAATGACAGTTTACTTCCCTTTTTTTTTACTTCCTCCTTTTAGGTTTGAATGCCTTTTATTTCTTTTTATTGCCTAATTGCTCTAGCTAGGCCTCCCAATACCATGTTGAATAAAAGTGGTGAGAGTGAGCACCCTTGTCCTGTTACTGATCTTAAAGGAAAAGCTTTCAGCTTTTCACCATTGAGTATGTCACCTGTGAGATATTTCATAATTAACAGAACTTTATGTTTATTTATTAGCACAAAATAAGTAGATGGTCTAACAAATGTGTTCACATTGTAGACGTCAGAAGAAAAGCAAATCATTGCAAGGATTAGAGCCGCTAGGAACACCAAACACACTTGTAGACTTATGCATGCCGAGTGGCCTCCATTTCAGAAGGTTCCTTTGCTGCCTGAACTACATTTAATATGTTGAACACCATAAGAAACCAACCAAAAACAAAAAAACAAAAACCAACTGCTTTCACAACGCTGGGTCATCAATTTCAAATAGAAACGATGAATTTCCAACAAACCTCGGCCCGCGAAGACCACACGCTTCCTCAGCCTTACCTCCTTCATCCTGAAGAACGCCATTCCCGTCAACAGTGAGTCTGAGCCTGCCTGGTGCTGCCTCCCAATCCTCTGCAAATCCAACTGATCAGCAACTTCCTGAAGACCTCCCTGCAAACATACGGAAAACAAAGATACTATTACAGACCCAACACTCCTCTATCAGCATCAACTAAGTCCATTCTTGAGTTTACTTCTTTTGGTGATGAGAAGTGGGAACAAGCCATTTACTTAACAGTTCTTAACCCAGCCTGTTACATTGTGTTATATTCCACTTTTCACTCCTTTTTTTCTATATCACTAATTTTGTCAGATCTCTGCCCCTTAAAGTCCTCATCGCTATAAAACAAGGTTGAGGAAATACTAAATGCCAATCCAATTCAAGACAGAAAACCTCTATGTCAAGTTAGGGTATTGAGTTCTTAAATTATCTGGAGTTAAGAGTTGAGAGTCTGGTACACTATAGACCCCATTCATAACAAACTGCACATACACCTCTGAGTACCAACTGCTTCACTAGGTTCATGGGCCCTAAGTAAAGAACACCTGCCTTAGGATAAGAGTAGCAGAGGGCTCCCTTCATAGCCAGGTTAAAGACAGTTACCACACAAATCCTTATGCCAATCAGCTCTATATACAACCTCTCTAGCATAATGCTGGCATCTAGCAGGCACTCAAGAACACATGCTGAACAAATGACAATAAAGCAAAATGATAAGTCTGCTTTTCTGGCTTTTTTGTTGTCGATAGTATTAAGAAAAACATTGTATACCTTAAGATTTTTGCAACTCTTCATCAGGTATTTCACGTCATAAATGGATGGGAAGAAAAGGTTCAGAATATGAAAGAATTCATGTTCCTCTTCCGGCAAACGAGAATCCGTAAGTAACTTTACCATGTAGCCAAAATCGTAGCCACTGCAAGAGAAGGAGGCACTAAGGTGAAAAAGCAGCAGTTATCAGGCCCCAGAGTTCAACCACTTTTCTTCTCAAAGCTTATGATGCTCGTGTTATTTGTCTCGTGTTAGGAACATTGTCTTCCAAATTGTTATCCTACTGTAACCTGAACTTTCCATTAAAAAACAACATAACAGACTAATATGGGAGATACATAAGAGAACCCAAAGATTTATAAACATGGGTTCTATTCATCAAAAACTCTAAAGTACTGAAAAGGTAAAATAATATCTCCTAAGGGGAATCTGGCTTTCGAGTACATAGGAAACTCCAAGCCAGCCAAAAGACAAAAAAAAGACAACCAAGTGCTTCAATCCTCCCACCCTCCATCTTTCTACCCGGAATATACCGCCTAACAGCCACCGGACAGAGCCCAATACTGTGTGAAATAAACCAGTATGAACTCCAAAATGTTTTTTTAAAAGCTGACACATGAGTAACAGTTATCATTTCAACTACTAATGACCAACAGAAGAGAGCCCACAAGACTGCAAAAACTAACGTAAGAATTCAATTCCCTACTCCCAAATTGAGAGAGAACACATTCCCTGGGACTGACCTGTGAAATGAAAGCCATTTGACGTTGTCACAGAGAACCACCCCTGATGTCATAAGCAGCTCCGCAAAGTGCAATGTGTCAATCCCTTCCTCTTCATGCTTCTGAAACTGCAGTCCTGAGTTAGCAAGGAGATCTATGGAATCTTGGGAGTACATGTCCTCTCTAAAAAAGAAGGCGTTAACTCTTTAGCTGATGGATAATGTGCAGAAATAGTGGGCAACAATATTCTAATCGCATTATTATATAACATTTTCTTGAAATGTTTTCATAATTTAATAGACCAATTCATTCTTTCTAGTATTCCAGCAAGCATGCAAAGTAGATGATCTTATCCCTGTAACAGTTAGAAAAATGGGATTTCCACCCATAAAATAAATTTCCTAATTATAAAAGACCCACCTTTTCTCACTGTGTAAAAAAAGAACCAATACAAAAATATTTCAAATAGCAGAAAATGAAAAAAATTAATGTTCTTATCATGCTAGCCCATAGAAATAACTGTTAACAACTTGGTTTATATATCCTTGCAAACTATTTTCTCTGCCTACACATACATCTATATATCATAGACCATCTCTCTCGATCAATATTCATAGATATGCCACAGCCTTTGTAAATCCGGCATTATATTTCACTGTAAAGATATATCCATTAAACAGGAATATTTAGAATATCACATGACACAAAAGCAGGGAAAGTAATGACTCATTTTCCACTAGATTTCGCTGTTTTCCTTTCATTTGTTTTTCAGGTAAACTTAGGATAGACAAATGGAAAGAAAATCATCACAATTTTAAATTTTTTCCACTAAATTAAAGCCATTCTTGAGTCCCAATCTTTTGTTGCACCTCCAATAAACATTATTTTAAACATACACAAACCCTGCAATAAAAATATTACATTATTTTATGTATTATATTATCATTATGGTATAAATAAGTTTTTGCAATACACTAAAAAAATATAGTGAGAGGAAAAATCCAGATTATCTCCCAAAATTATTCTTTGAACCTCAAAGAAACCTCCAAAACACGTGGACAGCAATCAAAAAATTATCCCTGAGCTATTACATACTCCTGGTGCCTAGTTAAACAAAGTAGTATTATTAAATAACCGGGGCCCAATAAGAAATATACTCACACCACCTCAAACAATCAGCAAAATAATAATCTCCCCCAAATTTTCCTCTTAAAAAGTACATAATCCTCAAAAACTTAAAAGCAGAATTATATAATCGAGCAATCCCATTTCTTTTGGCATATATATCCAAAAGAACTGAAAACAGGGTCTCGAAGAGATATTTGCACATCCATGTTTACAGCAGCACTTTTCACAATAGCCAAAGGGTGGAAACAACCCAAATGTCCATCAATAGATGAATGGATATACAGAATGTAGTATATACAAACACTGTAACATTGTTCAGTTTTATGAAGGAAATCCTGCCACATGCTATAGCATTATGTTAAGTGAGGACATTATGGTAAGTGAAATAATCTAGTCATAAAACAATCAAGATACTGCATGATTCTATTTATATGAGGTATCTAAAGTAGTCAAATTCATAGAAACAGAAGGTAGAATGGTGATTACCAAGAGCTGGAGGAAAGAGAAAGGGAACTGTTGGTTAATGGGTTATAAAGTTTCAGATTTGCAAGATAAAAAGTTCTGGAGGTCTGTTTCACAACAGTGCAAAGATGATAAATTTTATCTGTGTTTACAACTACTTTTTTCAAATTACATCAAAATTTGCCCACTATCAGATAGGCTTTAGTTTCAACTATCTTTAATTAACACCCACTCTATACCTTACTTCTATTACGAAAGATACTTATAACCCTCTTTTACAAATAAGGAAACAATTACAGAGAGAAAATAATTGACCCAAATCACCCAGCTAAGAAATGACAGAACTGCAATTCAAACACTGAACTCTTAACTGGAAAACTGACTTTTTCATTTTAAACAGTCTTATTGAGATATAACTCACAAATTAAACAATTCACTCATTTAAAGTATATAATAGTTTTTAGTATATCACAGAATTGTGACCACCACCACCACCACCACCACAATCAGTCATAAATCATTTCATCACCTCAAAAAGTAACCCTGTGCCAATTAAGCAATCTCTCTCTATACCATAACCTCTCCACACCACTCTAGAAACCACTCATCTATTTTCTGTGTCTATGGATGTGCCTACTTTGGACATTTCAAATAAACAGAATCATACATATGGCCTTTTGTGCCTGGCTTCTTTCCCTTAGCATGTTTTCCAAGTTCATCCATGTATAGCATATATTAGTACTTCATTCTTTTTTTAGTGCCCAGTAACATTCCATTCTGTGGATACACCATGTTTAATTTATCCAACTGTCAGTTCACAGACATTTGGACAGCTTCCACTTTGGGGCCTTTACAAATAAAGCTGCTATGCACATTCACCTACAAGTTTTTTCACAAATGTATGTTTTCATTTCTCTTGAGTATAGGCCTACAAGTGGAATTGTTGGGTGTTTAACCTGTTGAGGTACAGCCATACTTTTTCCAAAGAGGCCACACCATTTTACATTTCCACATCCTGGCCAACATTTACTATTATGCCTTTTTTATTATAGCTACCTAGTGGGTATGAAATGTTATCTCACTGTGGTTTTGATTTGCATTTCCCAAATGACATGATGGTGAGCATCTTTTCATGGGCTTATTAACCATGTGTGTTACCTTCTTTGGAGAAGGTCTATTCAGATATTTTGTCCATTTTAATTACATTACTTGTCTTTTTATTGTTTACTTATAAGAGTTCCTTATGAGACTTGACTTTCTGAGATTCCTCCTTATTCCATCCTGTTTGACTGCTTCTTCCAACCCTTCCCTGGGTTCAGTGGAAACGAAACTTAAAATTAATAAAATCAGTTAGAAATCACAGTCTGCACAAATGTAGCAGATCTAAGAATAACACTGAAAAGTGTCTCAGACACTTACGTAAGGTTGAATTTGAAGTTGAACTGCCATGTGTTAATTCCAGAGGGATATTCTCCCTTCTCGTTCGTGAATGTAAGGCCCAGCTGGATAATTTTTAAAAGGTCAACATTGCACCGTAAAAGCTGATACTGGTAATCTATGGAACTACGAAATTCACCAATTGGTCGCACCACAACACCTGGAAATTCTGTGTCCTAGAAAAGGAAAAAGTCTCTCATCATGAGGTTTCACAAAACAGTGGATGCTAAATTGATCATTCATAAAACAAAATTTTTACCTCAATTTATAAATGTTATGTGACAAGCCCCAAGCTTGGGCACAAAAATCTATCCTAAAATACTGATCTTGTTGGCATCTACAAAAGCACTAAAATCATGAAGCTTTACAGAACAACTGGAGGACCCTACACAGGATGTAAATGGAAGTAGCTAACTATAGGTAGGTATACAGTCATTTAAGAACATTCTAGGTTGAGAACAATATATGAGTAAAAATATAAAAATAGGGAAGTGAAAGAGCCATTCCGAAAAAACAATAGCCATGTTTAGCTTGAGTAAAAAGAACAAAACCATAGAGAGTACTAAATATCAGGCTAAAGACTTGATTTTATAATCTCTACAGCAAGAGTCACAAACTCCAGGCAACTCATGTGAAAGAGTAAAGCAGACTGTGTATGAAAATTACGAGAAATGGGACTGGAGCAAAGCATACGTGACTCCTCTAAAAGAGGCCCCTGATATCATCTCCATGGCCAGCCACTCAACGTCAGGCAGGAATGTGGATTCTATATTGCCAGATCTTCACAATTTTCCAGAGATGGCAAAAATCTGTGTTTAAGTAAGGTCCCTTGATTTTTAAATGCTGGCAACTAATTTTAAAAAAATTGTTTTAAACACTATAGAAATTTACCGTATCTGGGGCAGATGTGCCCTATGGGTTGACATACTTCTGCTTTGAAGACTTTCAAACACGGAGCGACATTACAAAAAAACCTAAGACATTAGAGGCTATATACTTCTCAGATATACTGCCTACCTTGATGTTTCATAAACGCAATGTAACTTCCCATCATGTTTAATTTACCATTGCTTTAATATAATCATTTATTTCAAAAACTCACATTAAACATTTCCTAAGTCCATACCAGAAGGTGAGTCAAATAAAGTAGAGCTCTTTACCATGGCAATATAACTGTAACTGAGCACAATCTCTCGGATCTTCCTCATCTCTTCTTCTAGATTGCTGGCCCAGACTTCACAGATAACCTGGCTGTTTTCCACAAGTGCTGCAGGCATCCTGAAGAAACTTGAGAAGTCACTTTCAGCTGACTATGTTACAGGTCAAGCCAATGGTTGATCTGATCTAGATTCAAAACACATTTTGCAATCACACAAATTTACATACTGGTATAAGATGCCAAAAAGACAAAGGCATCAAAACAACATTTTACCATCATGTCACCAGTTAAAGCTAAAATATTAAAACTATTATATTTATTCTACACATACACTCATACTCAGTTCTTTTACCTAAAGAACTTAAAAATTATTAAGAAACTTGAAGAAACTTTTTCACAAGCTTTCCTTTAGCACAGAAGTAAAATCACTACACTAAACCAGTGTTCAGCCCTCTCCAGAATACCTAAAGACTAAAATAGTCCCCTGTGACCACAAATATTCCCTATCCTTAACTGTCATAGTGTTTTGCTAAGAAACCAAATTGTGGAAACATTTTTAAAGGAATCACTTTAGCCAGTTAAAATGTAGCTGGGATCTCTGAAAGGATGTGGACTTTAAGTCTCATACTTAAAATCTTTACACCCATATGATGAATATAGGCATAGGACTCCCCCTACTACCCACCAAGAAAAGGAAATTCTTTTTCTCTACAATGCAAAAGTCAAATAGAGCTGGAAGCAATTAACTTAATATAGTGCCTCTTTAGATTTGTGCAAATAAGGGTTTAGTGGTAAAACACAATCCTTCTTGCTAATTTCAGCCTTAACAATCTCAAGAAAAATCTGAATTTGAGTTATTAATGTCTACTTTTAAACACATATTGTAAACACATATTGTAAATATGTGTTTAAAAGTAGACATTAATAACTCAAATTAATAACTCAAAACAAGCAGCAATTCAACAATAAAGATAGAGAAGATGGCAGGTACAAATAATTCAACCAAAGTCAAAATGATTAATGGTGTATATTCTGGGAGGAAACTGGGGAGCAGACAGTATTCTCCAAGATAAAACTCAACATGGTTCAGCCTCAGAATAATGCTGTTATTACAGCAAACTCAACATGAGATGCTTCGTTATAAAAAGATTAAAGGAGGTTATCCTTAGGGCATTTACTTAAAAGGCAACCCCACACAGGGATCCTCAACACTCTATTAAGAGTGGGCTCCAGAGTATATATTCAGGGAGAAATTCCTAGAAACAGTAAAATGAACATGAGTGATTTCTGAGGAAAAGAGCAAGGAAAATCTTTTGCTTTCTACTGTCAAGCTAGGCAGATACAATAAGAATCTGGAAAATAAAATTGGCATTCTAAAGTGTTATCATTTCTGAGAAACTTCTAAGAAACCAATCTGTTGGTTTGTCATCAACCCTTAAAAGATTCCATTTACTCAAGGCACCCAACACTTCGACATATGTTTCTCTGAAATTATAGTAGACTTACTATAATTACTCTGAAATTTAAGTAGATTGTAGTATCTTCCTAACAAACATGGTGTACATTTCTTAAAGGGAGAATCTATTTCTTCTCATTTTTGTTTTATACACAATGGGCATGAATGAAAGGCTTGCAAATGAACAAATAAAGAATATCAGAAAAGACCAGAAGTTCAAACTGAATGTGGAATTTACTATCTGACTACAGTTAAGAAAATGTTGAGACTCAGAATTTTAGATTCTAAACCATGCATAAAGGTTTCCCCTGCAAAAGGGCTTTAAACCATTAATGTTGACTCTGTAGCACTTTGTTTCCTTATTTCCCTAACTGAAACAATGCACTTCCTTTTTGGTGTCATCTGAAATACAACCTTAAATTACTCTAGGGGAAGTGAGTATCAGTCCTGGAGACAGTTGCATAAAAGCAAAAGCAACAAAAGTGACCCAAGCAAAAAATACCTTTGGCCTCCAAGAAATGAAGAACAGACTTAAAAAGAGGGCGAGTATTAGGTAGGTATTCACACTAAACTCTTAGAACCAGGGTCCCCAGATAAGATACTCTTTAAGGTTGTATCAAAGAACTCAGGAAACAATTTGAAGAGGCTCTCTCTGGTCGAAGAAAAGATAGTCTAAATATCATTATGGATAAATTACTATAGTATATTAAAACTTCTCAGATTTAAATCCATGAGTTCATAATGAACTAAGAAAATAAACCGAACTGGTCACTACTGGAGAATGCTAGTGAATCGACTTATTTTTAAAATGTACTTTGAAGTAACCCAATAGCTGAAAGTTTTTCTCTTCAAAAAGTTCTACAGCTAAGAAATATGAAATGATAGAATATCACCATTTTGTGACTCCTAATGAATTTACAGATTTGAGCAATAATCATAATGGCATTTACATGGAATAAGCAAAAAAGGCAAATCTTTATAAAGAAAGGAAACTACAGTGGTAGGATGGGGATAGGAATAGGGATTAACTGAAAATGGGCATAAGGTGATACTGAGGTGATGAAAATGTTCCCAAATTCAATTACAACAATGACTGCACAACTCGGTAAATTTACTAAAAAAATCTCTGAACTCAACATTAAAATGAGTGAGTTTTATAATATGAAAATTGTACCTCGATGAAATTGTTAAAATAATCCCAATGGCTGTCATCATTACAAAAAGACAACCAAGTATTATGTGCCTCTTGACAGAACACATCACTATGAAAGTCTGCTTGACTTAAAAGCTAGGGACACGTTCTGAGAAACACAAATGCATCACGAGGTGATTCTGTTGTCCTGCGAACATCACAGAGTGCATGTACACAAACCTAGATGGCATGGCCTGCTACACACCTGGCTATATGGTATAGCCTACTGCTCCTAAGCTACAAACCTGAATATGTTACTGCACAAAACAACACAAGATTAAGCCAAGCACAAGAGATACTGATGTAATCGGGATGCAGTAAACACAAGATGTATGAGGCTGCTGCTGATGGTGTAACACAGCAGCAGCTTTACAGAAAACTTTTTTTATAAGCTTAGAGTACACTCTAAAATAATGGTGAAAAAGTATAGCATAGTAAGTACATAAATCTGTAACAGTCATTTATTATCAAGGATGATGTACTATACATAATTGTACGTGCTATCCTTTGATACTACTGGGAGTGCAGGTTTGTTTACACTAGCATTGCCACAAGCACATGAATAATACATTGTACTATGTTAGGGCAGCTATGACCTCACTGGGCAATAGGAATTTTCTGGCTCCCTTATGATCTTATGGGACTACCACCAAAGTATATGCAGTCCATCATTGATCAATACACTGTTATGCAGCACATGACTATAATCTTGCCAAAATAAAAATCTCACTTGAATCTGAACACATCTCTAGATTTAACTACCAATTTACAGAAAATAAAGAGGACAGAGGAACATGTTAAATGACACTACAGAAAATACTGTGGGAAACTACAGAACCACCCAGCTTCTTCAACAAATAAATTGCAAGAAATAAAAGTGAAAGACTCTCAGGAGACATATAACCAATCAAAATGTACAGGCCTTGGTTCAATCCTACTTCAAACAAACTATTGGGAGAAAAAAACTATCACATTTTGGAGACAATTAGAAATCTGAACAATAATTGGCTGGTTTTGCTCTTCTGTTCTGGGGTTTGTGTGGGTTTTTCTTTTATCTTTTTTCTTTTTTTTGATGTTATATTGTGACTATAGTTTTTTAAAGACAGCCCTTTTTGAGATAATTTAAAATATTTATAGGTGATAAAACCTGAAACATGGGATTGTGCTTGAAAATAACAGTGGAGAAAATTCTTCACACCTTCTACATTTTACAGGTAAGAAACTAAAATTTAGAGATATTAATTTTAAAAGGCAGTATCATGACTTCTATTTTTAATGAAATATTTTGTAAAATGCCAACCACTGTTAAAAAGCTAACCACTATTATACATATCTGACAAATGGGGAACGCAAAAGCAGACCACTGGCAAAAATACCTAAGATTCTTGCACCAAACCCTTATCTAGGAAAACTATGAGGAAATAAAAATAGCTTGTAAGCCCCTAAACATAGTGTCACTCAAAAACTGAAGAGGAATCATATCAACTTAGCAGGAATTACTGGATATGTTAGCCAAGAAAGAGAAATAACAAATAATGCCAACAATTCTGCCTGCCACTTTCCATTCAGTGAGTACATGCTCCAGAATGAGCCTAAAGATGGAAACCACACGTTCTCCTAGGTCTCTTTTTAAGCCTCTGAGTGCCAGCATCTCACAGCGCACGTCAGAGTGCAGAATAACCATTCAAAATGTGTATCTATGCACAGCCCCTAAAGGTAACCTAATTACTTTACCTGAGTTGCAACCACAGAAACAGTAACAAGTTTCAAAGTTGAAGGAAAAACTGACTCTGCCGATTTACTGAGAAACAGGTTGGCCATCTCCAACTTTGCAACTTCCTAAAGAATTTTTAAAGCTAAATTTGATAGCATGCAATGTTTGCTTCACAGGCTGCCTTTAAAATGACTCCACATGAGCTATTCCACTCCCTATGAAAGCAAAACACAAGCACTAATTGATACCTGTTGTTTCCCAGCACTAGACTGTGCAAGAAGGAAAGCAAGCGCACCCTCTCTGTCTCACCCTCGCTCACTCCCATATATACATACACACACCCATACGAATTCCTGAAGACCCTGCCCTGTGCTGATCTATAGTACAAACTGTTCAGACCGTTCCTGACGACCAATAGTGTAAAACTACTCCAAAAAAACTCCTTATTTATCCAGGGGCGCTCTGAAGAACTAATGATACAGCCACCTGAAAGCTTTCTCCGCAAGCAATTCTGAACACCAGGCCTTGCTTGGGAAGAGAATGTTTGGTTTTACTGGCTGTTTTAAGCCTAAGTGTGCAAGAAAACAATAAACATCATATCCCCCTTCTAGAGGACTGGACAAAGGCTCTGCAGCGCATGGATGGAAAAGGAAGCAGCAGCACGTTAGAAGAAATGGCAGCAACGTGAAAGAGTGCTCTCTACACACGGCCGCGGTGGTCGCCGCCGCCTTTGTCTTCCCCTCCTCCTAAAAAAAAAAACAAAGCGTCTGAAGACACTACTCTGGATTGAACTGCAGTTTAACCAGTTCTTAAAACACCCATGGGGCCCAGCCTTGTGAGTTCGCTCTTCCAGAGCAACGGTTGCGGCTCATAAAAGCCATACAACAGCAGGGAAAAGTTGTGGGGCCGCAAGAACCAAGAAGGGGAGAAGCCTGCCTGGTTCCAAACGCATTTCTTCTTCTCTCTAATCTCCCGTCATCATTCTCTTCCCATTCCGGATTACCCTCCCACTTCACACTCATCCTTCCCTTCCTCTTTACACCCTCTGTTCTTTTGGGTGCAAAGCAATTAAAATTACAAGACTTAGGGCCAGACAGACCTAAGGTCAAAGCCAGGCCACCGAACAGCTGAGCGTCTTTGCATAAATTATTTAACTTTTCTCGTGCCTCAGTTTTCCTATCGTGTGAAATGGGTTTAATAGTAGACACCTCGGAGGGCTGCAGCAGAGGTTAAATTGAATGAAGTATATTTAAGGTGCTTTGTAAAGTCCTGGCACACATCACTAGAATATTTTTATCGTGTAGTAGTGGTTATTATTACTACTATTCTATGGGCCTCTTTTTCGTCTCGCACACCCTGCCTCTCAACACGCCCCCACTCCCCTTCCTCCCACAGGCCCGGATGGCCTCCCACACTCTCTCGTCCCATATTCCTCTCTTTGGTAAGCGCAGGCCCGCTTACCCAGAAAGGCAGGGCCCGCGAAGCGCGGGGCTGGCGGGCTGGAGGGCGGACTCCGCGGCAGCGGCCCCTGACCCGGCGCTCTCCTCCCTTTGCCCCGGATCTGCTCCCAGGATCGAGTTGGTCAATGAGATGCGCTCCCTCGTGCCCAGAGCGGCCTTAGGCACTGCCCACCAGACACCACGGCCTTACCACTCTACCCAACCAATCCTCCCGACTCGCCTGCTCCAGTTCGCGTCACTCCCGACGCGCGCGCGCCTGATCACGCCTGCTCCGCCCCTTCTGCGCGCCCCAGCCACTCTGTGCGTGTTCGCCCAACCCGTGAGCTCGCGGGAGCAAACGCGCAGGCGCAAAATCAAGAAGGCGCGGCGAAATCGGTGGGGAGGGGTGGCCTCTGAGGACGCGTGCGGAACACGGCCTGTTCTAGGCCTTCGGGACGTTAATTGCGCTGACTTGATTCAATCTAGACCCTATTCCTCGGTTTCGGTTCTTCTTCCGCGCACCCAGGGAACGGGCGTAGTTTAGAGCTAAACCCCCCTCAGGAGTGGGCGTAGCCTAAATGGACCAAAAGGCGTGGCCTGTCTAACCTAATCGGAAATTACAACTCCCCAACCTCCCTGCTTTTAAGGACTTTCAGGTCTTCAGTAGGAACGGAATTGGGGGAAGGATGGTGGGGAGAGATCCAGACCGTTCTCTCTGTGGTAATGCAGCCCCCTGGACCCCTCGAAAGCATCTGCCTTACAGCTTCCTTCCTGGCGAAGGGGGATGGGGGCAACACTACCAAATCGCGTCTGGGCGACGTCTGCCAAGGCTCGCCTCTATCCTCGGGGCCTCATGGAGTCCGGCGGACAGCGTTACCATAGCAACTGGCCCGCAGGGGCCTGCTCGAGTTACAAAGAAGACGCGGCCTCCTGGGGCGGTGGGGGAAGCGCCGAGCCGACGCTGGTGTCGCCCAGCCTTCCGAGAAGCTCAGATCTGGCGACGCGAGGCAGGGTCGGCAGATTTTCTTTGCTAGAGTATTTGGAGTCCAGGCCTAGCCTAGGAGGTCCTTAAGGCCCCCACCCGCCCCTTAATTCCCTGTAAATCCTGTTTAGAAAGAGGGCTCTTTGCCAACGCCTGTCAGCGTTTGACCAGGCTCGAATGAAACCCTGCCTCTTGGTCTCCAGCAGAGGGAAAGAAGACAAAGGACTGACTTCCTACATGCGGTTACCAATTCCAGGCTGTTCTCATAGTCACTCTCACTCCACCCCTGGTCCCTGAGAAGGTCCTAGATGTTTTCACCCCAAGCCTTGGGGCCTTCCTACTTTTAGACATTTCTCCCTAAGGAGAGTCTCCAAAATCCTACTTCCATTCCCAAGGCTGGATAAAGAGCTGACCTTCAGCAGCCGTTTCAAACTGGATTCGCGAAAGCTATTATTCAACGAGGTGAACTCCTTCCCCAGCCCCCAGGGTAGAGCATCAAATGCACTTTCTGAACTCCTTCTGCCGTTCAAATGAGTCTTCTTATCTGTAACAAAGGGCTATGAGTAACTGTCTCACAAGATGATTGTATTAATAAATGGAAAAAACACTCCGCACTGAGGAAAACGTGTATTAAATAAATGTTTCTGTCCGTCTCAGTTGCTATCCCTGAGATACTCAGTTTGTTAGCTCTGCTGCAAACTAAACATATCAAAGCAATGCTGTGATAGAGAAAGCAGGCAAGACTCCCCCCCCCCCCCCGCCCCCCCCCCGGTGCCCTGTGGGTTTCTAATATCCTTTCACCTACTTGTAATTAGGTTTAGGAGAGGACAGCCCAATCGGGAGCTAGTTACTTGAAGAGCTGCCTTCACAATCCTATCTTGGAATTTGGGGTTTTTTTCCTTCACTCAGGCCTGGTGTGCACTGCATCGAACAGGAAACACACCATCTCCATCCTCCCAACCCCTTCACCCAGAACACGATGTTTATTTCTCAGGTTATTGAAGATAAATGTAAAACAAACACACAGCTCCGTGTTTCAGAATATGTTGAAGTGTTTGTTGTAAACAATGGATTTTATGCTGCACTTGTGGTATTGAAAAATTGGAACGAAATCACTGATTCTTAATGGAAGGGAGGCCTCACATGAATAACAGGGCAGTTGGAGAATAATGTATTCAATATAATTTCATATTTGAAAAAGAAAAAACGTTTTTGAACTACAGAGTATAGAAAGAAAGGCTTGAACATATCTTCTCAGCTGGGAGGGTATACATTAAAAATAAAATTGAGAAACACTTTGTAAAATCAGTCTCCTTAAGAAGCATACAGGGTGATATCCTTGGCCATTTAAGGCTTTCTGTTATTCTCAATTCTAAATAAATCCAACAGGATGCATTTCTTGAAATAAAATATGTGTAGGAAGATAAAATTTAACAAATATTTTGGCTTGAAATATTTTGAAAATGGAGAAGGTAATGCCTCCAGACATATAGTACCACTGTAAATCTCCCTCTGATCCCAAGTCTCAAAAACTTTCATATCCCTTAGACTGCTGACACACTTAGGTGCCTGTCAATTCCATTGTTAGAGTGCTTCCTCCACCACCACAAAAGTAGCCAAGGACTGTCACTTTATAAGTTTATATATTTATCTTTACCATTGGACTGAAGAATGCACCCAGGGGGCTTTTTTTCTTGGTATAGTTAAGGTTAACTTCCTGCTTTTGTAGTGTTTTCTTTGCTTTTCCCACATAACAGAAAAACCTGACTCTTGGAAATTATCAACAGATTATCAAACTTCCCCCAAATATAAAGCAAATATTATGTCTCATGACTATTCGGTTGAATATTATTTTGATCTTTTGATTACAAACTGAAAAACCTTCTGATCTCTGATAAGATCAAAGTTCGTTTTTTAAAAGCCAGATATCAAATCTGTTTTATTCATATCTCATTTGATTTTCTTTGATGTTCCTTCTCCCTTAGAGTCTACTAAAGTAACATTTCATATCTACTAATAATCATAGACCTTCAAACTTCCAAAGCTGAGAGGGTCCTTAAGAATGTCCTAACTAATGTATTCCCCTAATTTCACAGAGAGTAATTAAATAATTTAAGGTTACTCAGCTCCCAGGGATAGGACCAGGATTTGAGTCTTCTAATTCCTAGTTCAATAGTGGATTTGGTGTTCAAATAAAGGCAGTAAAGGCAAGTAAAGGCAGACATTTTACTTTTTTTATTTGAATTACACTAAATTTTATAAGAAAAGAAAGCTAGTTGTTCTCGAGCATGATAAATATGTTGCCTATGGAAATATTAGGTGACAATTTAGGTAATTTTTTTTTCAATTTAGGTAATTTTACTAGGTAATTCTGAGAATTAGTTGTCACTACATCTTTTAATTATTGTTAATGTGAAACTCTCAGAGGCTGCTAACTGAATATTCAGTCCTTTGCAAAGAAGAAAGTTGATCTCTGCTATAGATCTCTGCTTACAAGTAGGCAAATAAAAATATAGGCCAATGGAAAGAGAGCAGGTAAGCACATTAATATAGATAAAAGTAAAACTTGTCCTTTGGGACTCTCCAGTCAGTTCTAAACCTCTCTTCTCTTGCTTTCTCTCTCTCTCCCTGGTGTTACAGATGACAAACCCAACATCCTGGTGTTATAGCCAGATCTCAAAAACCTCTGTTTTTTTTTTTTATATAGGACCAATATTGAGTATTTTCTTTTGAACTTCTGTAACATTCTGTAATGTTCTAGGAACAATGAGACCCAAAGGCTTCAGAATATCTTGTAAATTTCTAACCACATATATTTGTTTGGGGTATATTCCAGAAAATTTTAAACAGTTATAAATCTCCACTCCAGATTATCAGTCATTAGAATTGGGAGGGGCCTCAGAGATCCACTAATCCATCTCACTCATTGTACAAATGAGGAAGCTGGGACTCAGAGAGGTCAAGACCACAAAGCGGGTGGGTGGCAGCTCTCAGGATGAATGCAGACTTGCCTCCTTCTAGGATCTCAGGACCTCTCAAGAGCACTTTCTTTAAAGGAGATCAGCCAAGAGGGAGCCATCATCTCACACCCTCCGCAGTGACGGAAGTAATAAAAAAAGAGAAAATGAGATCTTCTTGTCCATGTAAACTTTTTATGCACATGGACTGCCTGCCTTCCGCCTTCCACATTATTTGACACCCACATCCCTTACTGAAACCACCTCCCTCGGGACAGCGATATTTTCTCAAGTTGAGGAAGATGAAGAAAGTTTTTAAAAAGAAAAAAAGCCTGGAGTTTGGCTAAATGCGCTCTTTTAAGCTCCTGCTTAAACTGCCTATTTCCTCTTGGCTTTAAGATGTCCTTTGGCAAGAAGGGTGTTTTTGTCTACAGTCTACACAGACTGGTACTTTTTCTCTCATCACGTGCCTGGCTTGGGCCAGTGGACTGCTCTGTAACATGATCGCCGCGGCCAGCTTCTCCACCCACTCGGGTAACAAGGTTAGGTGGTTTCACGGAGATAGAAGCTGCCAAGTTAGGGGCTGACAGAGAAGAGAAAGCAGGCTTGAACTGTGGCTGGGACCTTGGAGGAGCTGGGAAACAACCCGCTGTAGAGGTGAGCGGAAGCTGTTGGGGAGGGTAGCTGTTTGTCAAGGTCAGGACAAATCCAAGTTCACTTAAAGAAAGGCAAAATACGTTTCTCACCTCTGCCACCTCCTTGTCCTCTCCACTTACAGTACAGGTGAGATCTGTATCTAAACAATGCCCTAGGACATTTTCTTCCTTTCTTCCTCCCTCTCTTCTTTCCTTCCCTCCTAATTAAAATTTTTTTAATCAGTGGAAGATTGGCTTATAACATTATATAAGTTTCAGCTGTGCCACATTATAATTCGACATCTGTATATACTATATTATGCTCACTACCAAAAGTCTAGTTTCTATCCATCACCATACAATTGACTCCCTTTGCCCCATTTTGCCCTCCTTCCATCTCCCTTGCCCTCTGGAACCAATGATCTATTGTCTGCCTCTGTGAGTTTGCTTTTTGTTTATTTTCTTGTTTTCTTTTTTTTTATTCCACATGTGAATGAAATCATAGAGTATTTGTCTTTTTCCATCTGACTTATTTCACTTAGTATAATACCCTTAAGGTCTATTCATGATGTCACGAATGGTAAGATTTAACTTTTTATGGCTGAATGGTATTCCATTGTATGTCTATACCACATCTTATTTATCCATTCGTCAATGGATACTTAGGTTATTTCCATAGCTTGACTACTGTAAATAATCTTGCATTGAACACAGGTGTGCACATGTCTTTTTGAATTAGTATTTTATATTCTTCAGATAAATACCCGCAAGTGAAATAGATGGATCTTATGGTAGTTTGAGGAAATGCCATACTGTTTTTCATAATGACTGCACCAATTTACAATCTCACCAGCAGTGTACAAGTATTCCCTTTTCTCCACATCCTCTCCAGCACTTGTTCCTTGTCCTTTTGATGTAGCCATTTGAACGGGTGTGAGATGATATCTCGTTGTGGTTTTGATTTGCATTTCCCTAATAATTAATGATGTTGAGCATCCTTTTATGTGCCTGTTGGCCATTTGTATGTCTCCTTTGGAAAAATGCCTTTTCAGATCCACTGCCTATTTTCTGAGAGGGTTGTTTCTTGTTGTTGAGAGATATGAGTTCTTTATATATTTGGGGTAATAATCCCTTATCAGATATATGATTTGCAAATATCTTTTCTCATTCAGTAAGTTGCTTTTTGTTTTGTTGATAGTTTCCCTTGCTGTGCAGAAGCTTTTTAGTTTGATGTAGTCTCATTTATTTATTTTTGCTTTTGTTTCCCTTGCCATTGGAGTTGAATCCACAAAACCATCACTAAGACAGATGTCCAAAGCTTAGTGTCTGTTTCCTTCTATGTATTTTGTGGCTTCAGGTCTTACATTCAAGTCTTTAACCCATTTTGAGTTAATTTTTGGTTATGGTTATAAGATGGTCGTCCAGTTTCATTCTTCTGCATGCAGCTGCTGGGATGTTTTCTCAAAGCACAGAGTCCCCTGCATGTCTCTCGGTAATGTCTGCATCCTCTGCGTGTGCACCATCTGTCTGCCTCCTCTGTAAGTCTTGTTTTTCTAGCAATTGACAGGGCAATTCTGTCATATGGACTAGTTTCAGCTTTAAAATCATGTGGAGGAACTGTCTCCCAAGTAAGAACTCAAAAGAGGAAATCCAGCTGGAAGAGACTGGCAAGAAGCAACTGCAGTCAAATTGCCACTCCTCTCTAATTGCTGGGGTTGCCTGGAAGGGGTGCAACCAATTACCACAGTTTTTAAATTGTAAAGGCCTGAGATAGATGTGTGGCTTAGGAACTAGACAACCATGTCAAAGCTGTTTTGATGAAACATATGGGATGTAGCAGCAGTGGCTCTGGTTTAGAATTGCTAGTGGCCTGGTAGTACCTGTGGAAGATCCCACCTGTTTATGCTGTTCCAAAAACACGTGTAGGGCCGGGCAAAGTGTTAGGAAGCCCAGATTTTGCCAGAACAAATCAGTTCTGTTACCTAGTCTTAACAAAGGTTACTGGGTGAGAACACAGCGTGTGTAGATGGGAGTAAACAATAGGCCAAGGGTTTTTGGGGGTGTTCATACAGGCCCTTGGGGGCTTATAGCAAGCAAAGCAAGATTCAGACTTGTGGGTTGCTTCAGTTTCATGTGCAATACCAACTCAGTTTCCCTGGTTGGGATATAAAGATTCAATTCAATTTGGTAAAACAGTACTGCTCTGAGCATCAATTTCTGACTTTAGAAAGAAAATCATTAGTACAAAAAAAAGGTGGTAAAATGTTCACTAGCAAATGACAAAAAGGACAAAAACAATGCTTTTTATTCATTTCCCCTTTCATTTATTCAACAAATATTTCCTGAGTGTCTGCTATATGCCAGGCTTGTGTTTGGCGCTGTGGATATAGTTACCAAGATAGGCAGGCTTTCAGCCTCCTAGGCATGCATTCAAGTAGATCAGTAAACTCCAGGTTTCGAGTACCTGGCAGCAAAAGCAGCAAAGAAAGGGAGCATGCCTAAAACGGTCCCAAGGGAGTTATTTTTGTCTCAGAGTTTAACCTTTCCCTTCATGCATTTCATCTTCTTGCATGAATATCTTTTTCTTTAAAAGCCTCACTTACGCACAGACCTTGGTCATAGCAGTTCCTCAAAACTCTGTTCACCAGAGACTGTAAGCTGGGTAATTGCATTTTAGGTCAGACTCAGCCCCAGAGGCAGACGGCTCAGCTTTTTTTTTTTTTTTTTTTTTAATACAAACAGTCTGAAAAACTAGGAATTCCAGTCCTCCTGTCAGCATTTCCTACTTGCGAAATACAATTTGTGCTATTCCAAAAATACATGTCACGACAGGCAAAGTGTCAAGGAAGCCTAGATTTGCAGAAACTGTAGAGTTCAGAACAAGTCAGTTCTGCTATCTGGGCCTATCTCCTTAGCTATAAAATGGAAGAAGTAGACCAGATGATCCATGAGGTCTTTTTCTTTTTTTTTTTTTCTTTAAAAGTAAATAATTGTAATAATTTCATAAGATGGTTACAAAGAAATCCTACACATTCACATAAAGATGATATATCTTATACCTATAAAATAGAAAAAGTAAATAATTGTAATAATTTCATAAGATGGTTACAAAGAAATCCTACTCATTCACATAAAGATGATATATCTTATACCTATAAAATAGAAATATTCATCAACCATGTAGAATATCTAGGAACCTAGAATCTGAAAGAATCAGGCTACAAATAAAACTTAAACTCTGTCTGCTCCTCACACCCTCACTCCATTCCCCATTCTGTATTCAGATCTTTGAGGTCGTGAACATCAGCTGTAGCCTCACTCTGTCAATTTACCTAGAGTGAGGGATTCTGCAGGAAAAAACTTGCAGTCAGAATCATCTGCTTTCAAAAGAAGCACACTAAAAAGTATCTAATTTAGATAATCTCTCAATATCTATCAAATTCCCTTTAAGGGGGAATCAATTCATTGTATTTAAGTATTAGAATCTTTATTTTTAGTGCATTTCATTTTTCTTTCCTGAATGCATTTCCATCATAAATGCTATTTAATACTTTCTTCCTGTATAATTTCTTCTTTGGAAAATCAAAGTTATATTGTATTACTTCATTAGATAGGGCAAGAAGCATGTCTTATTCTTCTTTGTATCCCCTGTGCCTAGCATTGTATCTGGCACACAATAAATGTTTATTGAAAGGATGATTAATATTTTAGAGAAACATGTTCTATTTATCCTTTGGTGTTAAACACACGCACACAATATCTCATCCATTATTTGTGGCTAATAGAGGCTAATCTCATTCCCTTGCGTTCCTTTACAATCCCGATGCCTACCTTGCATTCATCAACATCAGCACATTCTATACTTTTTGCAGACTCAATCGGTATAATGAGCACTGAGTTCAAGTTCTGCCACTAAATAGCTGTGTAATGTGAAGTTGAATACTATATATCTCTAGTCCTCCATTTCTTCTAATAGAAAATGGGGCCATCAGAATAGATGAGCTTAAGACAACTTCTAGGCCTTCGGTGAGAGAATTCAAAAGGTAAAGAAAAAATCATAGGAAGTACAATAAAAATGTAATTATTATAGTACCTTAACATATTAAATATTTAATAATTGTTGTTGATTTTGTTTGCCAAAATTTCTAATTTGAGCACTACCACTGGCAAACAATTTTAAGGAACTTCTCTAGGTGAAGATACCTCTGCCCACTATGAAGTCTCCCCTAGAAACTTTCTGACTGTTTATTTAAAACTGAAAACATGTCTGCAGGCAGGTAGAGAGGCACAAAAAACAAGCTGCTTTGGCATAAAATATTCAGCAGAATGATAAGGTCTTGTAGCTTGGAAGAGTCAGCTACCTAAATAAGTATCTCAGGAAATAGCATATGGGCGTGTTGGCTTAGCCAAAGAACAAATAACATGTTAGGAAATACTTGGTTGCTCCTAATAAAATCAGATGTGAACAGATAAATGCTGTGACTCCTGCAGACAAAGGGGCCTTTTCACCATCCGAAGATAAAGTCACTTTCCTTTTGGCCAGAAAGTTACGTGGAGCAGAGGGTTCCAAGGTCAAATTTATATATCAGCCCTAATCACGCAGTCTCAGTGACACTCACGTTCCATAACATGGACACCGTGAGCATCAGCACCCTGTGTTGTGAAATCCACCAGAGCTCCCTCCTTCCAGGGTCAAGGTCTTACTGTACTGGCGTCATCCTAGTCTCTCTTAGGTTTTGTTTTTAATTTTAATATCTGGTTCTGTTTATTTATAATTTATCCCCAGCCTCCATCTCAAAGAGTTTGAGGTAGCTTCCAATGAAAAAGTATATACAATAGAACCACAGCAAATAAATAACTGATTAGAAACCATTGGGTACTCAATAACTACCTTTCGTACTGTTTTGAGAGTGGTGGGAGGCATTGTGATCTGTAGAGAAAAGGACCAGTTGCTTTAATGATATTGCTTTGCTTTTGAACCACGCAACATTGTTGGAGAAGAAACAGGGCACTGGTTCTTAACTGTCAGCCACCTTTAACAATCTAACGAAAGCCTGAAAAATAAACAGGGAAACATTGGCATATAATTTCAGTGGAGACAAAGACTTCTCAAAGCCCTTCAGGAATTGAATTGCATCTGATTTAGAGTAAATAGAGAGTTAATTACGCTATGTCTCTTCAGTAAAATATTACCTATGAATGGGCATTGAATTTGTTTAAAAATTTTTAAATGTTTCTGTAATTTTTCTGAATAAGTAAAATATGCTCTGGTGCAAAATTCAAAATGGAAAAAAGGTACATAGTAAAAATGTAGCCTTCCTTCTACCCTGTCCCTCAGCTTCCCAGTTCACCTCACCAGAAGCCACAACTGTAACCAGTTTCATAGATATTCTTCCAGTGATAGCCTAATATTCTCTATATTATTTTATGCGTACATAAACAGCACACACATAAACACATGCACAGTTGCATGTGTTCTACACATTGCTTTTCTCACTTAGTACTTCTGGAAAAGAAACACAAAGCTGCCTTATTTCTTCTATGGCTGCAGAATGTTTCATTCCTGGATGTACTATAATTTATTTAACCCATCCTTTCTTGGTGGAATTGAAGTTGTTTCCAATTTTAAGCCATTAAAAACAATTTCACAATGAACATCCTTGTATATACCTCAGTTTTTATATACAGGACTATATAATAGGAAAAAAATCCTAAGAAGTGAGCATTAAATTTAATTGAGCATTAAATTTAACTCTGAGCTTACTGGCAGCCCAAGCAAAAAGGATGTGTGTGGGTGGGCACCCAAAATGATTGCTTATTTCTTTTTTGCATTCCACAAGAAAGCATACCACTTCTTCCAAAGAGGAAAATTTCCGTGCACTAATTCTTTCATAGGAATTTAACACCTGTATCCTCATAAAAAGTGCATTGCTTCTTTGAGGAAACTAAATAATGGAATAAGGAATCTCTTTAATTGCTGGTTTGATATTCATGAGGCAGATTCTATACCTATCTTGATTTTTTTTTTTTTTTTAAGTATGGTCTAATTAAAACCTAGCATTCCTTGAATGAGCTAAATCACAACCTGAGAGGGAAAGGTTCAGTTTTGAAGTTGGAGACCGTGTATCCAAGAAAGCCTGGCCATTGTCCTCCTTTAAAGATTTCTTGGGGATGCCAAATCTCCTGCCCTACTCGGTGTTTTCTTAGCTCTGGCCCAGAACTCTAGCCCCGTAGTTTCGATATGAATTTTATATCTAGACTGAGAGTTTCTCATTCATCTTTGTATCTTCAGGGCTCCTTGCACATAGTAAATTCTTTATAAATGTTCCTAGAAGGAATGGGTGAGCTTCTAAAGATCAAAGACCATGTTTCCTTTGCTTTGCAAGCTCTTAGCAAAGATAATGGTAACGATAAGACACTGGAAAAAAGTAAGCATGAGACTTTGACTTGTAAGGAAGTTCCTGTGGCATGGCATCACAGAAAGAGTCCTAGAAGCTTAAAAGACAGACAAACAAACAAATAAACCAATAGTTCCCTCAGCTTCTTTCTCAAACACGATGGTTATCTTCACAGGGTCAACAGAGCCTTCCACACTTCCTAACAAGCACTGAGGAGGGAAATCCATGGTGATATAAAGGTTCTATCTGTCTGCAAACGGTTTGCAGACATTTAGATATCCAAGTGTTGCCCAGCTTGCATTGTTTCCTTTAATATTTGCTTCCTTGTCATTAAGGCACTTGACAGGCTTAGTCTCAAAGGGACCTAGCACCACTACCTTCCTCATGCTTAATGATCTGTACTTTGGGGGACACCAGGCAGCAGGCAAACTTCAGGACTGAAAATGACCCTACCTCATCACAGAATCCTGGCACTGTGTGAAGGGCAGCTTCTCTGAATGGGGCTTTATTCACCTCGATGATGTGGGCCAAACTCAGAATCAGGCCAACCAGAATTGCTCTGGACAATAGAGGTGGAGAAAATCATTATTTAAAGGAGAATTCTTTGGAATCCTTATACGTCCAGATTATTAAGTAACATCTGTGGTCCTGGATGTGGGGCAGGGGTGTTTCCCATCCATTTGGGCTGAGACTTCCCATCCTGAAATGTTTGCTCAGCTATCCTTCCAAAAGCCTCAGGTGGTACAGAATATAACTATAGAACATCCCCTAAAACCACGGGATGTCAACAAGGAGTGAGTGTCAACAAGGAGTGAGTGCCTGCAGCTTCACTCCATTATTTCTCTTTTGTTGGTTTTCGTGAGAACTCACTGAGGCAGAACTCCACACCTATGAGTTAGGACAGGCCACCCTGCTGTCAGCCAGGCAGCACAGGGAGCTGGAAATGGGAGCAGGGATGGCAAAGAAGAAGGCCCAGATGGGGCTTGGGGTCGGGGAGGCGGTGGCTGTAGACTGGCTGGAATCCGTCCTTGGCTCCAGGCAGGTGGAGGGCCAGGACCACACCAAATGTCCTGGTGCCTTTTCTTAAAAAGATGCTCTCTCCCTGAGTGGGTATCAAATGTCCCAGGACTTCGCCCACAGGCTTTTTCTCCAAGTTAACTGCATCCCTCCTGCTGTAATGTAATTCACAGCGGAGATGGTGAGCAGCTTGCTTATCACCTCCTTCTGCTGTCCTAACTCTTCAAACTGTTAAAGGCACTTTATAGGTCACCATTCTCTCTTCCTTCTTTCAGCCTCTAAGAAATGTGGATCCAGAGAAGTAGTACATCCTAAGGTCATAGCTGGTAAACATGCATTTCAAATAATAAAAACAAGTATGATCATACACAAAAGAATAAAATGTCCTTAGAGATATAGGAAGCCGGGCCCTGATCCTGGCTTTGCCATCTATAAACTCTAGCCTCCTTTGACTAGGTTCCTTCATCCTGGTCACATGCAGGACCAGATGATCTGTTATGCTCCTCTGTAGCCAGGTTATGACACCCTTCGATAGGGACAATAATATGTGTTGATGAGGATGTAGAGAAATTAGAACCCTCATACACTGCTGCTGGGAAATGTACAATGGTATACCCACTTGGCAAACAGTATGGCAGTTCCTCAAAAGGTTAGAGATCAGTTACCATATGACCCAGAAATTCCACTACTAGCCACATATGTGTGCATGAATAGTCATAGCATTATTTATAATAGCCACAAAGTGACAACCCAAGTGTCCATCGACAGATGATCAGATAAACAAAATATGATCTATCCATGTGATGGAATGTTACTTAGCAATGGAAAGGAATAAGGTATTGATACATGCAACATCCTGGATGAACCTTGAAAATATTATGCTAAGTGAAAAAAGCCAGTCTCAAAGGACCACATATTGTATGATCTCACTTATATGAAATGTCCAGAATAAGCATATCCATAAAACAGAAAGTGGATTAATGGTTGCCCAGGGCTATAGTGGGGGTAGGAGGACAGAGGGACTGAAAATGATGGCTCAGGGGGTGCAGAGTTTCTCCCACAGGTAATAAAAACATTCTAAAATAAATTGTGACAAGTGCACAACTCTGTGAATATACTGAAAGTCATGTAAATGTACACTTTTAAATGGGTAAATTGTATGGTATGTGAATTATATATCAATAAAGATATTTTTAGAAAGAAAGAATAAGAAGAAATACAATTCTAACGTCTCCTCAGCTTCACCAGCAAAATTTTGGGCTTTTTCATGCTGATGGGTAATAAATATCTTACTGTAGTTTTAATTTTCATTTCTCTTTTTATGGGGGAGGTTCAACATCTATTCAGCCGAAAGTCCATTTACATTGATTTCTTTTTATCATATACTACATTCCCACATATATTTTTAGGTCTATTTCTGGACTTTCAAATCTGTTACATATGTCTGCCTATTGATGGGCTAGTCCCACAATTTTAATTATTAAAGCTTTATTATAAAACAGGTAGTGAGATACTCAACAAAGTCAAGCTGTCTATCAACCCAAGCACCCTCCCACCAAACCCAGCCACTGTCCGAAGCTGTCACCTTCCCAGAAGTCATTCATTGTTTCAAATATTAGAGAAACACTTGAAGTTTGTTATAAAACACTTAATGAGAATGCCAAGAAATATAATAGAGACTGAAAAAGGCCTAGTAAGAGATAGGCATGACTGAGACATGACCTCGAGAACAGTATCAGATTCCAAGGCTTACTGTCCTAACAATTTCTGTAAATACACTTACTGTTTGAATCATATCGAACAGTTTACAAAATGCTTCGATTTCAGGCAGGATGACCAACCCAGCCTATGGGTGGTCATCTGACTCCACGAAGGCTAATTATGCTGTCAGGCAATTCAGGAGCAGAGCTCTGGGCTTCTGCCCTGGGAGACAGTGGGGGTTCAGAGGACAGAGGTTTCTTCTCAATGAGACAAGGTCCTACGGGAGACAGAGTGAAGCTATGCAAAAGGATCTGTCACAGCCCATCTCCGAGAAAGCCAATTCCAGGCAAAGTCCCATTGCCCGCCCCCTGATCATATCACTGTTGCCCAGAGCAATTCACTCTCTGGTGGTGGGGCTCATTAGAAGATTTCTTTTAACTCCCTAGTGATTTTAATGAGTAGTCAGCATTAAAAATCACTGCTGGCCATTCTCTTTGACTTTGTTCATTCTCTACCTCGTTAGTCGCATGTGAAAATGACATCCAGGCTCACCTGTGCTTTCTTATTCCAGATGAAGGGAGAAGCTGGAAGTAAGCTACATGATGAGAAGCCAAAGCAGGTAAATGCCAGCACCATGCCCACCAAACTGGTGAGAATGCAGCCAGAGACTCATTCCATATCCGTGCTTGCTATATATCTGACATCTCCCCCAAAGTTTAGGAGTAGCCGACACACTGGTAATGTGCTCATTTCAGTAGCTGAGCCAAGATCACTTGACTCCAAGCAGCCTTGTAACCAAAGCCCCTTTGCCTGCATGAGGTAGCAAACTGCATGAAGGTAGTTAAAAAGCTGGATAACTCTCCTATCATTGTCTCTTGGCTCTTAGAATGCCCCACGCCATGAGCTTTTGGGGTCACCCCTTTCTAGAACTGCTCTGGGGACAAGAGGGGCCCACCGGGGGCTGGGAACTGGGGCTGGGAACCAGCTCTCACCCCCAGCTGACTCCTGCATGCTCCTGAACTTCAGAGATCTCTGTCCTAGTTATTAGTCCCTTCACTTGGGCTGCGGGAGGGAGAGAAAATACCACAAACCCTGAAAAAATATCTAATCCTATATATGAAATTGAAATTTTTAATCTGATTTAGCTTAATTTGATTAAACTCAAATGAAAAATTCCCGGCGAGTCTGGAAAAGTTCATGGAAGGGATCCTCTGAATCTTAGAAAGGAATAACCGCAAAAGCCCAAGGTAACCTGCCTGACAAGCTTGTGGTCCTGTGAATCCCTCTCTCCAGGAGAGGGAGAGGGAGGGAAAGAGAGGGAGAGACTGAGAAAGAGAAGCTCATTTCCAGAGCTCAAGACCCTGAAGAGCACTAGCCCTTCAAAAACTTTTCACTGGCCATGGAAAATGACCCACTTCTCTTTGGTCTTGTGATCAAAAGAGGGATGGGGTAAGCCAAGAGGAAATGATTCAGTGCGGATTGCTCTGAATGAGTCATTGAAAACAATCTGCTTCTTCAGATCTCAAAAGTCTGGATTAGAATGATTTTAATCAGCTGACCCCCATGACAGCCCCGACCCCTCAAACGTGGCCCAATTCACTGACTTCAGATGAGCCTCAGGCACATATGTGTAGGGACTGCCACCTTCCAGTTCTCTCCCACGAAGAGTATGAGCAGACTACAACTGGGCTTAGAAACATGAGATGTGAGGGACATTTGTAATTCCTGACTATGGCATAATGGAAATCGGTGACTCACCTGACAGCCATTATTGTCCTTCTTCATGTCTGAGACCTTCTCGTTTGAGCATTGTACTTGCAGTGATCTCTGCTTTAGGCTCTTGGAGGAGAAAATAATAAGAACCTCCCAGTGATTGCCAGTGGTCTGTTCTTTGCCCCTAGAACTGCTGGCAACCTTGGCTAATCTTGCTGGAAGGCAGAGGAATTATTAAAAGTCAGACCGCATGTTCACTCACTCTTTTCTTCAAGGGCAAGAGGGTAATGGGGATGGGAAAATAGCCCTGGCCTATGAATACAGTGAAGTGCCTATGTCCTCAGTAAGGATTCTGCAGATCCTTATGTGACAGCAGTCTCAGCCTCGCCTGCCCATTGGAATTAGCTGGGGAGCTTTTAAAAACCTAAGGCCCAGGCTCCGCCCCAGAGATGCTAATGTAGTTAGGTTAGGGAAGGGCCTGGACAACTGGATTTTTAAAAAGCTCCCAGGTGATTGCAGTGCCCACATAATGAGCATCTTTGTTCAACTAGAGGACTGGTGACAAAATCCCACAGCTATTGGAAGGCTCACCTGCCCTTCTGTGGGTGCTAGGATTGCCTGCCAGTTTCTCTGGAGTCAGATTGGTTCCCTTCCCTCCCCCAACCTTGAGCTCTAATTTTCATAAACACACCCATATGCCACCTGAAAGCTCTTGATAAGGACAAGCCTCCCACAGACACTGAGAAAAGGTCAGCAGATGTTTCAGTGCTGGTGTGATTGAAATCTTGAGTACACATCGCTCCTGTCAGGCCTCAGCAGTGAGCTGTGTGTGAAGGCAAGAGGCTTTCTGGGGCCTGACACTTTCTCGTCCTCGCCAGGAGGGACATATCTGGGGCTCCATGAGGAGGACAGCTTTCATCCTGGGCTCTGGCCTTCTCTTGCTTGTGGCCTTCTGGAACTCAGTCACATGGTGAGTCTGCTGGGCCAGCTTTAATTCAGGCTCTGGGGGCAGTGCGGTGGTGGTCTGAGGGCAGAGAATGAAATGAGGGGCTCTTTGCCCACTAGTCTTCACCCAGAAACCTGAGTGATTTTTCTTCCAAGGCATCTTCAGAGATTTTGGGGTGCTTCTGGCCACTTCTGGCAAGCCCAGTGGGAGAGGCTGCTGTCCACATTTGAAGGGAAGGAGTGGATGCTCTTCATGATGGGTGAGCTTCCAGACCACCAGTGCTTAGGGTTTGGGTACATAATTATAGTTTAAATCTTTTTCTATTGTTTTGTTCTCTATCTTGGGACTTCTCCGCTTATCATTACAAGAAATAAAGACTTAAAATTTAAGACAGTGGTCACCCCTCAGAGTGTCACACTTGTGGGCAGCATGGAATGGATGTTGAAGGATATCCAATAAAAGAAGCTGAGAAATTGAGACCACCCTCTTCCCAAAAATGAAAAGAAAAATAGTTTGTATGAAAATGAAGGCATGTTCAGAGCAATAATCCTGCTTCTAGATGTCAAGTCCACAAGTGCAGAGAGATGCTCTATGTCATATGAGGTTGTGTCCTTGCACCTGGTGCCATCTACCTCTTAGGGCTGGAGAGCAAGTCATCACTCAAATGTTTACTAACTGTGAATGGCTCAAAACAAGCCTACGAAAACATAGTGGAAGAAAAAGCCATTTCATCACATTTATAACAGCGTTATCTACAACGGTGAATGTCCTCAATCATTCATTCACTCAATATTTATTAATGTTATTCTATGCCAAACTCGTATGGAGGTTATAGAGATATTTAAGATAAAGCGCTTGTCGCCTCCATCAAAACACTTTATCACGGTCTAGAAGGGGAGATAAAAAAAAGTGCCAGTTGTCACAAAGCAAAAGTACAAATAAAATGTCCCTGATGATTGTTGTCAGCTAGAAGGACTGAAAATAGGCTGAACATTAAATATAAATAGGTTCCATGGACTCTTAAGCAGTCATTGAAAAGAACAATGCAGATTGCAAATGTATATGGGGAAAGTGGAGGGAGAGCATTTTTATCTATTTCTGTTACAGTGATGGGAAAACTACCTCTCACCTCAGTGGTAAGCAAATATCGGAGAGAGGAAATATTTGCAATTTTAAGTGTTAGAGCTGGAAGGAAGTTCAAGATCATCTCTTGTGGTTTTCATTCTGTATTCCTCAAGGAGCCCTTAGATTTCCAAGTAAGCAGCCATCTTGATTGATGGCCCACTAGGCAACCACCAACTTAACATTTTTTTTTTGAAGTCTGTTATTTTTGAGACTAAAAATAAATGCACGCTTACATGCTCATTGTTAAAATAAAAAATCAGACAATTCAAATAAGCATAAAGAAGGTGAAAAATCACCCATTCTCCCATATTCAAGAAATGACCACTGTTAATTATTAGTATAGATCTTATATTGGGTATATGGTTTAACTTATAAGACACTAAATTTAAATATATATATTTTTTTTCATTAAATAAAGTGTGGACATCTTCCCATGTCAATTAATATAGGTTTACTTAGTATTTAAAGCTGCCCAGTCCAACCAATGTATGGAAATACTCTCTTTGGTCCATTTCTTATTAATGGACATTTACGCTGCTTAAATGTTCTGTGATTTAAAAAATGCTGTGATGCACATTTGTGCATGAATAGATGTGTGTCCTCTATTCCTTTCTTCCTTTGTTGGCCTGTCTCTCTGTCTCTCTCTCCCTCTCTCTTTTTTTTCTTCACTTTCAGATACTGCCAAATTGCCCTCCAGGATATTTGTAGCAATCATATTTCCCCACAGTGCCAGCCAAGTATTATTCCGTTATCAACAGCCACAAGGCACTGTGGTTGATGGAAGAGGGATACAGAGACACAAAGTAAAATGTTCTTGCCCCTTAGATACTGAATTTAGAGAAGGAGGGAAAACATGGAAAAGAAAGTTAATAGTATAAGAGTTAAGTAACGTTGTAATGTCACTCACATAACTGCCAATTGAGGTGGACAAAGTGGTTTTTTTGTTGTTGTTCATCATAGGACATCAGCGATGTTTGGAATGACTTCATGGAAGAGTGGGATGTGAAGCAAAGAGCCATATCTAAATTTTAAGTCTTAATCAGCATTTTCTAACAGATCCTGCATAATGTCAGAGCTGTGGAATGTTAATTGGTGGGGTGGCTGTGTAGTATATCATCCAAATGGGGCATTCCTGAGAGTAAATGAGGTGCTATTAATAATTATGCTAGAATGACAGATGTCGATAGAAATTATCCTGGGCAAACAGAGCTGCATTGCCATCCTATTCTTAGTGTTCTAAGAAAACAGTCCTAGGGTAAAAAATAAATAAATAAAAGACTGGGAAAGGTTGAGTTTAACAGTCAAACGAGTTTCTTTGCTGCAGGAATCCTCAGAGCTGTTAATACACTAGTATGGACCATGACCCTCCAAGAGAGTAGTGTATGAAGGCTGTTGAACCAAGAAGCCCCTTGAGAGATGCTTTTTCTACTTCGGAAAATGCTGACTAGACACCTGAAGTCTCACTGCTCAGTGAGCAGAGTAATAGGGGTTAGGTTCCCCAACTGACTCCTAGTCCAGTGGTCATCGTGAATACCTTTGCTTCTCCCTTCCTTGGAAATTCATCAAGGATTCAATGGGCACAGACTCCCAAATGTCAACCTAAATTTATTTATATTTTAGAGCATATAGTTTATTACTTTTTTTGGTGGGTGGGGAGGAGTCACCAACCATCTAGAAGATTGTTGTCCCCATTTTACAACTAAGAAAATAAGTAGAGATGCTCCTTAAGTGATCATCCAAGTTCCCCCATCTAGTTTGTCACCCAGGACTAAAAGAAGGTCCCTTGGCCCTGAGCATCAAGATCTCCTGGCAAGAGACTGTCTACAGTGCCACTGCAGTCACCAAGTGTGTGTCCAGTTAATCCAGGTGCTGTGAGAACCTGAGGTTGTCCTGACTCCTTCTGCTTCCTGACCTTAGGTGCCACCCAAGTGCCCAGTCTGTTCTTCTGGAGCTTCAATGGGCTTCTTCTGGTGGTAGACACAACCGGGAAACCCAGCTTCATCTCCCGCTACCGAATTCAGGTTGGCAAGAACGAACCGGTAAGTGTTGCCGCAGCTCCTCTTGGTCAAAGCCCAGAAAGCAGGAACTAAAGCCACATTCGGAATTCTCATCTCTGACCCAGGAGGGACCGTGGCAAGTTATGGTGTACAAGCCTCCCCTAATTTAGAACGTTAAAGAGAGGAAATCATTTGACCCAAATCTCAGAACCAGCCGGGCAAGACCACTGTTGCAGTCTTCCGATACCCGGCCCCACACCATCCCTGCCTGTGCCACCCCACAGCACTTCCGTCAGCATTCTACAAACAGAAAGATCGGCTCCGCCTGGCACTGAGCTGAGTCCCAAAGATATCAGGCAGCTCCATCCTCAGCCACAGGAGCAGGGACAACAATGGCTAGCTGCTGAAACCACAGATAACAGCTGTCATGAGTGAGACCGCTGTGGACTCACTGGCCGACCCACTGTACTAGATGGATAGTATGGATTCTGAATGTGTGGGTGGTGACTGTTTTCAAACAGGTCCTCCTTCCTGGTTATTCAATTCAACCAACGATACTTAGCTCATGCATGACAAATAAGGCCCAGACTATGCTTATGAGGAACCGCTGGCCAGGAGGTGAGAGAAGGCGGCATGCACGCCGACTTACACAGCACTGGGCAGTGAGTCCCACTGCTCCCAGAGCCCAGCGTGGTGCTCTGACAACCTCCAGGAGCCTTTTCTTATTCAACAAGGAAGAAACTGATTCTTCAACCCAAATTCCCAGCTCCACCCAAATCACATCCTGGCTTCTTTCCCAGAGAAGATGATCATCTTTTAATGATTAGCCCAGGTGCTTGGGTGAATCATCTCAGTTCTCAGCGTTCTGCCCCAGCCCAGTCCTCCAGAAAACAGAATGGGTGAAAAATAGTGCCCTTTGACCCACATTTTTCGAAAGCCCCTTATTGAGCCAGAGCTGCTGGCTTGGTTCATAGTCCCTCTTGGGACAGGAGCTACCAGCCAGCTAGAGGGTTTCCTCCAGGTCCAACTTATCCTCCAGCGTATTGCAAAAGTTGCAGTTCAGAAAGGAGGAGTGACTAGCTTAAGGCCAGACTGCTGCCTGGAAACGGAGCCAGGGCTCCTCTCACCTGACTCCAGGTCCAGTGCTCCTACACCATGTGCGTCCTCAGGTGGACATGCAAGTAAGAAGGAACCCTGAAGTCATTTAGTCTTTGGCTGATTCCAGGAAAGCCTGACCCCTGACCTAAGACATCAGAAACAGATCCGCAATTGGGACCTGAATGCTATGGGCGGTCATAAAACCTGTCCCTGGTCTGTTCACCTTTCTGTTCTCCTGGAGAGCTAAGTCACACTTCCTCTTCTCTCCTCAAATCCCCAACATCTCCTCCCCTAACCTCCGGGGACAGGATGGCCTTGCTTCCTCTTCTCTAAGTGAATTGGAGGAAGCAGAAGAGGACTCACACATCAGCCTACGAGCAGTACCTACACACACGCTCTGCCTTCCCACCTGATCCAACAGGTGAGCGCTCCTTGCTCCTATTACAGCCGTCTCTCCACTGCCTGTGCGCCACACCCCATTACTTCTTGTTTACGTCCAAAGTGCTCCAGCAATTCTCTCTTCTCTTTCACATATCTTTTCTTTCTCCCACTTCAAGATTATTCGTCTGTGGACTATCACCAACATGCTGTAATTTTTCCCATCTTAAAACCAAACACAAACCCTTGACTCCATCTCCCATTCTCATTGCCACTCATATTTTTGCTCCCCTTTGCGACAAAGCTCTTTGAAAGAGCTGTCTATAGAGTTTCCATTTCCTCTCTGTCCACTCTCCTTTTCCTAACATTTTGTAATTATGAAAAAATTGTAAACATATATACAGAAGTTGAATAAGTAGTGTAATGATCACTTATTTACACATCACCTAAATTTTAAACATTTACGTTTGCTTCATTAATATATAAAGATATAAACATCTATGCCTCTAAAACTTTTTGCTTACCACTTTGAAGGTAAAGTTCCAGACATCATAAAAGTTCACCTTAAATCCTTCAGCCTGCATCTCCTCAATCACAAAACCATTATCTCTGAAGTCAGTCAATACACACAGTACCTGGAAAAGCTGGAGGAAGAGGGGAGCTTGAAGTTTGAGGGCCACCATGAACCCAGGCTCACCTTGGGGTCAGAAACCTCTCCAGCTTGCAGAGGGAGCTCAGGGAGGAATCCCTTCTGAACAATCCTAAACCACCTCATCAGGCCCCAGGAAATGACTTGAAGTCATGGCATTATTCCTGGGACCATCGGTGCTCTGACGAAGAGAAAGAAGGTTCAGGGGTTACTGATTCTTGGGGGAATGCTGGCTGTAGTATTGAGGTTCAATGGGGTATGGACATTTAGGGCCAGCTCTTCACAGGGACCTTGAAGAGAATGCTCAGGCAGGCCCCCATCCTGACAGCTCTACCGTGAAATCCAGGAGGACCAGGTCACAGAAAGTTAGTCAGGAGGGCAGATAGGTGGCTACCTGACTCACCTCCTTCTGCACTCTGGGCCTAGTCCAGTGAGGCTGGACCTCATGAGGAGACCTTGATCTCTGCATCTGATCATGGTCAAGGTTCCCTGGATGCGGAGGAACTAAAAGGCTGAATGAGGACATCAACCTGAGAGATGACAGCCTTCTTCAATCACCGTGAAGGCTCCCCAAGGTGCCTAGCAGGAGTATGCTGGGCTTAGCCAAGAAACGGGAGGACAGTGGTGACAGTCGCAGAACCAGGAGGAAGGCAGGCCCAGACAGAGACTTAAGGCTGCTGAGAGGGGAACTTCTAAAGGCGGGAGCATTACCAGACAGTTCTACCCCTGGGCTGGGTAGTAGTCAGGGCCGCCTGGCTACCACCAAACATCACTCCCAGCATCCAGCCCTGAATGAGGCCTTCCTGTGAGCAGGTCACAGGGGAGCCTAGTTTCTAGAAGGGAAAGACCTATTTCTCACACTCTCATCCATCTTCCTCCTTCCTTCCCTCGGGCAGGTGGACCCTGTGAAACTACGCCATTCCATCCGCACAGTTCTCTTCAACCAGTTCATGATCTCTCTCCCCATGATGCTCGTCCTCTATCCCATCCACAAGTTGTGGGGAGACCCCTGCCGTCGAGAGCTGCCCACTTTCCACTGGTTCCTCCTGGAGCTGGCAATCTTCACTCTGATCGAGGAGGTCATGTTCTACTACTCACACCGGTGAGCGGGCCCCTCGCTCTCCTACGACTCACTCACAGACGAGGAAACTGAGGCCCCAGAATTGTAGACCAAACCACCTGCCTTAAAAGGCTCCTATTACTTAGTTAACACGAAGACAACTCCGTTCTACAACTGACAACTTGAGACAAGCAAGGAATCTCCAGAAAAGGAAGAGCCTTCTCCATTCGTGTGCAGCTGGGCTTTTCCCATTCGTTTCCTTGGTGAATCCTTTCTGGACATCATCCCCATTTTACAGTTAATACAACTGAAGTGGAGAGAGGCACATTATGCAGCACGAGAGGTGGGGTTAGAACTCAAAAGCAGGTCTGAGTGCCGATCCAGTGTGTTTCCTATCACCTTTGGTTTCTCACGGTCTGGTGGGGGAGAGAGGGAGGGAGATCGGCAGATTTTAACTCTTGGCTATCTTCCAGGCTCCTTCACCACCCAACATTCTACAAGAAAATCCATAAGAAACACCACGAGTGGACAGCTCCCATTGGTGTGATCTCTCTCTACGCCCACCCTGTCGAGCACGTGGTGAGTAGAGCTCCCCTCTCCCTAGAAGCAAAGAGCACAGGGAGGGCCCCAAAAACCTCCCCTAAGGTCTCCTGCAGAGAATTAAAGCACTCTAGCTCCTTCCTTCTTCCCATTAAACAGCTCTCACTCATTGACTTAGCATATGCCAGGCTATTCTAGATGCCCGAAATTAAGTTAATTTATATAACAATCTCCCAACCTTTCTGATCCTGTTACTTCTAAGGAAGTTGAGGCTCAAACCATTAATAACATGTCCCAAGTCACAAAGGTGAACAATTCCAGCAAAGGTCCTGCAGTTCTTTCAGCTTCTCCAGACCTGAGCCAAGGAAGTCCTCCTGGTATCACCCTAGGGCAAAGGGAACACCTGACTGGATCCTCTCCATCTCCCTGGGGCCCACCCTCAAACAGCCTTCTCCTTGCAGGTCTCCAACATGCTGCCGGCGATAGTGGGTCCCCTGGTAATGGGCTCCCATTTGTCCTCCATCACCATGTGGTTTTCCTTGGCCCTCATCATCACCACCATCTCCCACTGTGGCTACCACCTACCTTTCCTGCCTTCACCTGAATTCCACGACTACCACCATCTCAAGTAAGGTCCCCATCCCCATCGTGGTTCCCTGGGGAATAACTTCCACCATCACTCCTGGAGCTTTTGCTGGCAGACACTGGCGTTTGTTTAACTGTGGACGCTAGTGGAGGGAGAGGTCTGGAGGTGGGGAAGTGTAATGACCGCACTGGGATCCAGACCACCTTGCCCTTTCCTTCTGACACTGGATTTCCCTGCAACCAGGTTTTTAACCTTTATTTGGGTCCTGGACTCTTTGAGTGCCTCACGTAAGCCATGGGCACTGTCGGGGGAACTCTGCACGCAGTTCAAGGGGAGTTGTGTACTGTCTGAGCCTCCAGGCTTTTTCAAGTGTGGTCTGTGAACCTACACCAAAAATCAGCCTGAGATGTGCCTCATATGCAGGATCTTGGGTTCCATTCTAAATAAGCTGAAATTGATGTGTCTGGGGGATAAGGAGACAGGGCCTGGAAATCTACATTTTAATAAGTGTTCCAGGGGATTCTGTGCAAGTGGTCCTTGAACCTACCTGAACAAGCTGAGTTCTGCCACAGGTTCTGACTTGTGTGCATCGCAATCACATAGAGAGCTTTTCAGAGGATCTCAGATTTTCATTCTGGAGGAGCTCCAGGAATATGTGCAACTCCTCGGATTATTCTGATGCATGTGGTCAGCACTGTTGGGACAGGTGTAAGGTAGGAGGGCTTAGGAATGCACGAGGCTGGCACAAATGGAGATCAGTGTGCAGACCTCTAGCACTCTCTTCTCTCCTCCAGGTTCAACCAGTGCTATGGGGTGCTGGGTGTCCTGGACCACCTCCATGGGACTGACACCGTTTTTAAGCAGACCAAAGCCTACGAGAGACACATCCTCCTGTTAGGTTTCACTCCACTCTCCGAGAGCATCCCTGACACCCCAAAGAAGATAGAGTGAGAGGACCTGAGTGCCATCCTGGCTGTACCCTCGGCAGTGGACTGATAAGGTGGCCTGAGGCCTCCTGATCGCACTTAAGGACTAGCTCCTTCAGCCACTCGCTAATTAATGACAGCACTGAGGGCAGGGGCAAGGCCGGAGGTCAGCTTCCAGGAAATTCAGGGCCAAGGTTGGAGCCAGGACTCTCACAATTGCCCTGTTGTCCCTCAAGGGACCAGGAGTTAGCTTAGGGAATAGTAAAAATCTGCTCCCCAGGGAAGAAACCTCCTGGCAAGTTCCCATGATCCTCTGCTGTGACAGGGAAGAGGGACCCCATATGACTCCTGTGCAGGCAAGATGTAGAAACTGGCAAAGGTGATAATGAGACTGGAGGCTACATGGCTTCAGAGAACTCCTTCCGGTGCCAGGGACTGGGGAAACCAGAAGATAATGCTTTACTTCTTCCTGTCCCAAAAAGCTTTTCTCACAACCTACTCAAGTCAAGGCCCAGACACCCTGGCAATAGCAATGGGGGCCAAGTCCCTACTGCTCCCTGCCCCTCCCCCACCACATAGTCTGTGACAAAGGCACCATTTTAACTCTGACTCACTGCAAACGTTATCCCCTTCTGAAAAGGAAAATGTCAATCACAGGAGCTCCTCCCTGGATTGCAACTGAGATAGGTGCAGACCAAACCCCAGTACATTCAGCCATACATGGCAACAGAAGGCCAAACCCTATGGACTTGCCCAGCTGGGGACCCTTTTATCCACAAAGAGTCAAAGTTGCTGACCTTTGGGGACACTCGGCTGAAGCCCCTGATTAGCCTCTCTGAAGCAGGACCAGAGGCTAGAACCCTCTTCCTTCAATGAGAATGCAAGAAAAACTTGGCTTAACAAAAGGACAAAATCCTCATTTAACCCCAAACGATTAGTCAGTTGTTTCGACACCATTTATTCAGGGTGATTTTTAGCAGTGATGCTTTTCAAATGAAATCTTACCAGGGACTTTATTCTAAAACCAGAGCTGCTAGGGTTGCAGTCCCCGCCCCGGGCACTGACATTGCCAGGAACCCTGTGGTCCCAAGAACAGTCTGAGGACCACTCTGACTTGAAAGGCCACCCTTGTCAGTTACCAAATTCTTATACGTACCTGGGTCTATTCCTGAACTTTCAGTTCTCTTATGTCATAACCATCCACTATAGTTTTATAAAAAATACTTTAACATCTGATATGACCAAGTCTCCAGGTAGAACCATCAAAAAGGACTATTTCCACAGGAACCCAGAGGACCTGCCCAGTGGGCCAACCGGGCACTTACCAGGAAGCGTCCTCTCTGGCCTTCCAAAGCCCCACCCCCCTACCCACTTCTGGCACTGGTGGACCCGGCCCCTCCCTGGGACACCTTTGCCCTTAGCTTGAAGTACAACCTCTGGATCAATGTTATTAAGTTATCACAACTGCTGGCCTATACCCACGACCTGTTCCTACAGATTTGGGCAACAGCCCATCATCTTCAGAATACTTGTGGTTAGGAAACGAGGAGCTTGGAGAAAGAGTAAGAAAGGAAACATGTTTTCCCCTTAAGGTGTTTGGATTTTGAAATTACTGCAGGGAATGTTGGGAGACAAGAGGCTGGCCTCCTCTCACCTCTTTCAGCAGGCCAGTGGTTGGGGTTGGGCCCCGTCAGAGGGGCCCAGCCCTATCCTCTTCTGCATCAAAAAGGACCTCTGAGGTTGGTAAACAAATACGGCTCAGAAAAGTCTGAGGTCTCAAATTCCCAGCAGAAATGTGAAAGGGTGGAAGCATGGAAAATAAACTGTCTCCTTTTAACTCTATTAGATACTTGTGTTTTTTTTTCCACAATGACTCATTCCAACACTCACGATCACACGGCATGTGAGAACTACAGCAGCACAATCAAGACCGATTGGTGGCCCCTGTCGTAAACACTCCTAACAGGTGGAAGCATGGCTGAATTACCCGTCTCACTGTCCAAATCAGTCTGCAGAAGCCGTGGCCACTATCTCCCAAACTCTTCTTTGGCCTCTGCAAGACATTGTACATATTAAAGTACCTGCCTACCTGACAGATGGTAGAATTCTCTGGAAAACCATTTCTGATGAGATGTTCAAGTGCCAGGTACTGTAGACAGTTGTCAGATGAGTAAATAAGGCCACACCTCATTTCAGTTTTATAATTAAACACCTAGGCCAGACTGGCATTCAGATGTTACTACCGTCAGCACCTGGCCTCGTGGTCAGGGAAAAGACACCAGTAGCCCAGAGGCCAGTCAGGAGGGGAGCTGATGCTCACTGTTCTATCCCTCCCTGGCATCAATCCCCAGGGTTCAGTGGTTGACCTGGATTCCTTAAGGTCAGAGTGTTGAACTGTTACTCCTCTACACCCCACCAGGAAATCTGTTCGATGAGGGGCTGTGCCAACCCTCCTGTGAGAAATCACAGCAATCTTCAACTTCTTCCCACAAAGCCAGGCTACAGCCAGCACAGGAAACCCTGAAATTCTGTTGGATAGCGTCTCTGTTCTGTGGCACTGGCTATAGCTCCAACATCTCAGAACACAAGGTGAACATGAATTCAATGCTGGCAGAAGCTCAAAGACTACTGAGGACTTCACCTGGCTGCATTAGCAGCCTCAGCAGCTCTCTGAGGAGCCCCACGCCTTATCCAGACTCCCCAGAAACCCAATGGCAGAGCCCTGTAAAGGTTTCATGTGCAGAGCAATGTTCCTCCCTCATCAGGCTCCGTCCCTCAGACCCAACAGCTGTACCCCAGATGGGAGACCAGCCAGTACTGTGCCTTTTCAAGTTTTTATTTTTATACATTTTTTTTTGTATTAAAAAGAAAAGCATAATTACCACAAATTACAAAGGACTAAAGCAGGACTAGAATAATGAATGAATCACTTCAGCCTGGAAAGCGGATACTCTCAATAATATTAATGTTATAATACAAGCTCATTCAAGTATTTTACATTTTTTTGTCCTTTTAAATGTGATATCCTAGCACATGGTAAAGATAATGTACTATGAGCATAAGGTAGAACCTTCTCCACAAAGCCAGATGGCAAGTTTTCCTCTCCAGTGAGAAATGGGCTGTAAATTCCAATCGTCTCTGCCTCTGCCATCAACATGGCTGAAGGAGAGGGTGGGGCTAGGGCAAATCCAGGGACCCTTCGACACAGGATACTTTGCGGTCCCACTCAGGAGGGTGCCAGATGATCCATACCGCTCTGCCCAGGCTTTTGGCAAAACACCACCCCTACCCTCCTTAGCGAGTTGTCTCCCTTGCCCCTCCCTGCCACTGCAGGGCCTTCTGAGCAGCTTACTTTCTTTTGTAAAATCAATCATCAAGAAAGGGGGGAAAAAAGAGCTACAATGGAACGGAACAAAACAAAACGTAACAACTTTGACATGGGGGCTCAGCACCTCCACCTGAGCCCTAGGGGTCCAGGCTGGGGCAGGGCCTGCAACCACTCTCTAATGGTACATTTGCTCCCAGGTTCAGGAGAGGGCGAAAGAGAAACCTGCCCCTTAGCAGGGCTGAGGCACACAGACCTTCTGATGTTTGATGCCCGAAGGCTGTGTTGGCATGGACCAATCCTGGAAGGGCACAGGATGAACAGAAGGATTTGAGCAGGCTGTTGCTTTGTGTCTCAGATCTTGGATACCCATGGGAGGATGGTGGATGTGAAGTGGCAAGCCCTGATGGCCCCTGCCACTCCTGGCATGCTTGTCACAGATACATCGGTCCTAAATTCAAGTGTCTTCAGAAAGTGAAGATGTAAACTACTCTTTGCAACATCAACTCCTAACATGTTACCAAAAAAAAAAAAAAAAAAAAAAAAAAGTCTCCTCCCTCCCCATCCTTAGTCTATGTTGAGATGAAGTCGTCTCCTCACCCCAAAGGGCGTTCCTCTTTCTGTGGTGTCTGTGGGGAGGATCAGGGAGAAGATGGCAGCCCCCTGGCCTGGAAGTAAAGCATAGATCAGAACAGCCTTTCCCCACACCCTCAAGGCTTCCTTGTGCCCCCAAACCCAGCAGAGGACAAACACTGAGGTTTCTGCGGTGCTGGATACAGTACAGGGCTGAGCGACCTGAAGAAAAGGGGAAATAAAGCAAGAAAGAGGCTGGGGTGCAAGAGTCCAGTGTCTGATACAACATGGGGCAGGCACCAGACTGGGCAGGAAAAGGCCTCAGATCCCATTGTCAAAGCAGAGATCAGACACACATCCTTGGCTTTTGAGACAACTGAGATGGGCTTCCCACATACTAGCCACTAGGAGGGCAGAGATGGGTGAGGGCACAGACCAAAAGACATGAAGTGCCCAAGACAGAGGCAAGCCCTTGCCAGCCTGGGAACTGTCCCCTACTCCCATACTTTGGGCCCAACAGAGGGAACACTTGAAAAAGAGGGCCAAGGACGTGTCAGTGATTGAATAACACTACCATGAACTTCTCTGTGCTGCCTGGTCCCCACTGGGGGTGAATGCATTGTCACTCCCACACATGGCACACAGCCCAGTGTGTGTAGGTCAGTCCTTCGTCACCCGTCCTAGCTTCAGACACTAGTAGACTCCAGCCATTCCACTGTCATTCACAGCCCAAGCCAAGCAGTCAGTGGCTGGAGAAGTCAGGTATACTCTATGTCCACATATACCTTCCTGCTGTGGGGTTTCTCCAACTGGCAGGGCTCCCCCCAGCCCCGAAAACTCCTCCTCATCCCTCATTCCCAGGCAGGGTCAACTGGAGGGTGGGCAGGGATGGCTTGCAGAGGGGGATGCAAGATGGGGAGACCCCACCAGACAAGGGAGGAGAATGGCATCTTTCTCCACCTTGTATGAGTCGAAGCCTCCTTGAGGTCTCAAAGACCTTTCAGGGCAGCACAAGAAACATCTCCGAGCCTCGGCAGTCAGGTGTTCACCTTCCCCCGCGAGGTGGGGAGATGGTCGAGCTGAGCATAAGTGTGTCCCAGATCCAGGCCAATGCTCTTCTCCAACAGTTTGAAGCAATCTTGGCCTTGGGGTTCCAAGGGTAGGATGAAGGGTGTCACGGCAGGGCAGAGCCTGGCGTGAGGCGACAGTAAGCAGAGCGAGGACACGACAGTGGCAGCAGTGTACAGACACAGGACGTCAGCTTCAAACGATGCAACAGCAGGGATATCTCGGGTGCGGCTCTCATCCAAGCCGCGCCCAACTCTCGTGCCTCCAGGCAGGAGGCTCTGTACATGCAACTCAGTCCAGAGAAAGATTCTAGCCAATTCAGCCCAGGCACATCCAGAGAAGGTGGGAGCTCTTCAAGTTGACTCCACCGAGGAAAACAGGCATTTGGGTATTTCAGATTCCCGCTCCACAATAAGGCAACTTTTAAAAAAATATTATTTCCAAGAACAAAACAAAACAAAAATAATTCCAAGGTTAAGGGAAAGATATCACTTTCTGTGGATTAGGTGGGGGTTTTCTGATTTTTTTTTTTTTTTTGTCTTTTATGGTCAATTTTGTCTTTTTTTTTTTTCTTCCCCAAGGATGGAAAGGTCAGAGAAAAATAAAATAAATCATCTTTCAATAGTCTTTTCTGGTATGAGCAGCGTCTCTCTGGGCTGAGGAGTAACGGGCATGGGAAGAGGGGAGTGGGGAAAAGGCCAAAACCTTCCCCCACCTCCACTTTTAGATCCTTTGGTTTCCTTCTCCCGGAAGATGGCAGAAGGGCTTGGTGGGGACAGCAGGGGGAGAACAACGGTGATGGCAAGCCCCAGATTATAAAGGGGCTAGTGATCATGGGGCCCAGGGGTGCTGCCGGAGCCTCCACGGGACAGAGCTGGACAGTGGGGCCCACAGGGCCTCTTGTGGGCTGCATAGTTGGCTTGAAGGGGAGCAGGAGGCGGCTGTGGGGTGAAAACCAGGGTTGCGGCCTACCAGCCGCGGGCAGGGCTACAGAGTGATTTTGGTAATCCAGACGAACTATCAATAATTTAAAACTTGATATATATATATGTATATGTATATATATATATATATATATAAAAAAAATTTCCCCCCTTTCCCTCCCCCCGTAGAAGAAGCTAGGATGTAAGGAAGAGTCATGGAGAAAGAAGGGGGAAGAGGGTACGTGGAGGCTCCTGCCCAGGGGGACCTCTGATAGCCCAAATGGTGTATACACTGCGACTCAGCACGAAGGCCCATCCTAGTGACTCCAGGCCTGTCCCTTCTCTGTCCACTCTCCTGGGACTGGGCACCTCCATGGACTCTTGCCCACCCCCTACCCCCAAACCCCCAGGGCTAAGCGGTTTTTCACTTTCCCAAAGTCTGTGTGTCCGAGTGCTGGCCTGTCCATCTGGCATCTTCCCGGATGGGCTGGCCGGTGGGTGGTGTGGGGGGTTGGCTGATCACGGTGGCAGGCCTGCTGGAAGACTGGGACGGGCACCGCTTCCTGCCCTCACCGCTGCCACCTCCTGCTGCCACTAGGTGTCGCTTGTGGTTGCCTTCTTCACCCATGGGGGGCTGCAACAGAGGGAGGAGTCACGGGTGATTAGGGGATACTACCCACACCTCCTCCACGCTGCCTAGAGACCTCCTAGTTCTCATCTTCAAATGTAATATAGATAACGAATAGGTTTAACCTTAAAAACAAATTACTAGTTTTATTGAGCACATTGCTATGCTAGGATGCCAAGCACTGTGCTATTTTATGTATTCACTCATGGCTTCTACGCCATCCTTGGATGCAGATATGATTATCCAATGTTGCAGATGAGGAAAATGAAGCACAGAAATTTGCCCAGCATCCCATATAGCTTGTATTTCGTGAAGAGAAAATACGGACTGAGTCCACTAACTGCTCAAAACCAGGCCTTTATGAGTTTCTGCTTCTGTTATGAGAAAGGATCACTGCTCAGGAATTGAAACGTGGAATGTGGCATGCAATATGCTGAGAACACTCAGCTCAGAAGGCCCAGAGACTCCTGGGACTGCCCCATCCCCTCAAGGCCCTAAGCAGGAGCAGGGCACTGATGTAAGCGTCAGACCATGAGCCAGTCTGGCCGCTCCACTTAAGGTCCTATAACCTCAGAACATTTCCTTCCCTTTCTGGGTGCCAAAGTTGAGCCCATCTTGTCCCACCCTAACTGGTCTTCCTATTACAAAGGTTCTCTGCACATGTCCACCCACCTCCAACTCCTAAAGGAGGGAGTACTGAAGGATGGAAAAAAATCTATTCATCTTTATATTGGGAGACCCGGGCAGTGCAGCCACAATGTCACTGGGTGGTCAGTGGCTTCAGTTTACCTGTTGTTCCAGCGATGATGATAAACCCTACCCACTTCACCACTTTATAAAGGTTAAATGACGTCAATGTAGAGTGCCAAGCACATAGTAAACACTCGATCAAAGGCAATTTTTAAAATAAATGTGGACTATTATTGCTATTTACTTGTATTTGCCTTTTTGCTGAAAGATTTCAGGGAAATAAGATAACTGGCATATCCCAACTACATTATAAACTCTTTGAAGGCAAGAGAGTTTCACTCATCTCTGGAGTCCCTGAAGCATCCAGCAGAGACATGTCCAATTACTCCAATTACCACTTTCCTTGAAACACCCAGTAGCAATAACCCTGATCCACCACAGGATGTCACTGTTGAGCCACGGCTCTAAGAAGACCCGAGGGGAGATGCGGCGGGGTGGGGGGTGGGGGTGTTGGCAGGGTGGTGAAAGAGAAAGAACTGAACATAATTTATTATAAATTTCTGGGGTTGGAACTGGCATCTTCCAGAAAGAGCATCTCCTTGGGTATCCATCTTGATGATCCAGTGGCTCAGACATAAGTGGGAAAGAGCATTGATGGTTTAGCTATTTTCTACCATGGGAAAGGGAGGGAGACGCAACTGTATTATTACTCCTTTCAATTAGCCTTCCCTGTCCACTTCTCACCCCCTAGTTTACAGAAAACACTAGGCTCAAATGGGGGGAGGGAGGGTGGGAGGAGTTCCCTGGGTTAGTGGCATGGCTGTGGCCAGAACCCACGTTTCTTTCCTGATCTCTGGTCTAGTTTTCTTTACAGGAAAACTCACATCCACTCGGAAGTCTTCGAGACGTCGGAATTTGCCGAGGTATTCTTGAAGTTTGGGGTCAATGTCCAAATTTTTGGCTTTGGAATATTTCAAGAAGGCCCAGAATTTCTCCAGCCCATAGAGCTGACCTGTAGGGAAAGAGGAGAGAGAAGCAAAGAGATGCTGGGTCAGTGAGTAGTTGAGAATAAACAGGTTCAGAGGAGAGGGAGGTACGGTGATACAGGCTCAACTGGGGAGTAAGGGGAAGGTGGCTCTTACCGGCTTCGTAATCTTTCACGGTTTCCTCCTGAAAATCCTTGAATATGTCCAACCGGAACTTCTTTTCCAGGCCATAACTATAGTATCGAAAAAGGCACTCCAAACCATATCTGTAGGAGAGCACAAGTCAGTGAAATCAGGACTCAGTTTCTTCACTTGTAAAACAAGGAAATGTACCCACATAATAGATGAGCTGCAAAACAGTTTAAATACAATGGATTATCAAGGAAATGGCAAATATTCTTTAGGAAGGCTAACATTTTATGCTAGTCTAAGTGGGTCCAACATTAAATGTTTATAGTTTGCCGGTGGTCAGCAAACTCTGGCCAAATGAATATCAGCCCCTTGCCCACACCGTCTGTTTACTCCAATTCGTTTGTGAAGCGTCATTGGCTGCTTTCTGCTACGAGAGCAAAGTTGAGTAGCTGTAGCAGAGACCACAAAGCGTAAAATATTTATTGTCTGTCCCTTTACAGAAAAAGCCTGCCAATCCCTGGGATAAGCTCTCTGCAAAGCCATCTGACCATGCCAATGAGTAGGTCTGTTAATTTATCTGACTCAGAAATTTCACTTCTAGGAACATGTCAGGGAAATGGCCAAAAATACAGATTTAGATTTTGCAAATGTACCAAAAATGTTCATAGCAGAATTATTAAACAAAAGCTAAATGTCTAAGAATAAAGTAGTAAGTAGTTAAGAGAAACATGGTAAATCTAGAATATCTCATATTAGAATAATATAAGCTATTAAAAATTATAATGTAAATATTCACTATGGATACTGACAGATGCTTATAATCAAGTGGAAATGAAATGTTTCAAAGTGTCATATGTAAAATGAGCCCATTTTTGGAAACAAATACGTAAATCTTCCATCTACACATGCGTATAAAGTCTGGAAGGGCACACATGTAAATACATTAACGCTGGTTATCATTCTGGAGTTGGAACTCTTTAAGTGATCTTATCTACATTTTCTAAACGTTCAAGCAAAAAGACATACTTCTGTAAGAAGGCAAAAAAGTTAATTATTTTAACAACACAGAAAATGCTTATGTTTATAAATGATAAATAAGAAACAAGAAGGCATTCACGGAATGATATCTAAAAACATGAACTATGGCAGAACATCAACACTGGCTGTCTCTGGACTGAAGGATGTTTTCCCCCAACTTCTTTAAACATTTCTGTACTTTTCAAATTGCTTACAGAGAGAGCACATGTTACTTGGGGGAAAAAAGAAAAGTCTTTAAAAGGGTTTTTTAATACTAAAATATTGACAAAAACCAAAGTATCTATTAATAGGAGACTGGCTAAATAAATTATAGTACATCCATACAGACTATAAAAAGGAACAAGAAAGTTATTTATGAATGGATATAGAATGATCTTTAAAATATAGCATGAAGTAAAAAAGCAAAGTGCAAAAGCATATGTAACAGAGGTCATCTTTTGTGTAAACAAAAGGGGTATGAGAGACACACAGGTGGATGTCCTTACTTACATAGGCAAAGTATTTTCAGAAAGAACCCATAAGATTCTAACAATACTGGTTGCCTCTGGGGAAATGAACTAGATGGCAGGGGACAGGGATGAGACTTTTCACTACATAATCTCTGAACTGTTGAATCTTGAACCATGTGTATATATTACTCATTCTAAAACAATAAATTTTTAATAAAGTTTGTGAAGTACATACACAAGGGATTTCCAATTACAGTCTGGAAGCAGACCCACCAGGGACCCCTCGCCACCTGCCAAGCACCAGCCAGAGCCCCCTCTCCAACTCTGCTCACCTGTAGCCTTCTTTGGCATCCTCCAGAGCCAGCTGCTTGAACTCCTCATACATCTTTTTGTTGAAGTGATCTCGGAGGAAGAAGGACCAAAAGCGGAAGAGAGTGTTCATCTCCTGAGACTGGCCAATGCCCAAGCGTTTCCGCTCTGATGGGGGAGGAAGAAAGGGAGACGTGTGTCAGGACCAGGCTGCCTGTGCTTCAGGGGGAAAACGATCCTGGAGCTAAAGGACCTCGGTCCATTCTCCAGCACCTTCCAATTCCCTTGCTCATCGCCTGCCTCTTTAGTCTTTAAGGAGATAGTTACTGAGCACTAATTACTCTGTGTCAGGCCCTGCTGCCAGGCACTGGGCCTGAGCCTCACCAGAAGCAGGTGGCACCAGCTTCTGAACCAGGTCAGCCTGGTCTAGCCCTTTACCTCAAATGGTATAGCTCTCAAGCGTAGTTAGAACAAAGAAAAGCATGCAAAACAGTCTGTACATTCTAACAAATTACATTAAGTATTCGTTATCAATGATTATTTCAGGAATCCTACAATATTAACAAGCACAAATTGGTAACATTAAAAACAGTACACAACACCAAAGCATAAGCAACTAAAGAAAAAAGATAAATTTGATTAAAAAAATTAAAAACTTTTGTGCTTCACACGACACTATCAACAAAGGAAAAACAATCCATAGAATGGAACAAAATTTGCTGCTACTCAAGTATCTGATAAGAAACATATCTAGAATATATCAAGAAATCTTACAACTTAATCATAAAGACAAACAATCCAGTTAAAAAATAGGTCAAGGATCTGAACAGACATTTCTCCAAAGAAAAAATACAAATGGCCAAAGTGGAAAAACGCTCAACATTATTAACTACCAGGGAAATGCAAATCAACCCCATAAGGAGGTATCACCTCACACCCACTAGGCTGGCTATAATCAAAGACAGACAATAACAAGTGTTGGGAGGATGTGGAGAAGTAAGAACCCACATATAATGTTATCAGGAAAATAAAACGGTGCTGCCACTTTTGAGAACAATCTCATGGTTCTTCAAACAGTTAAACACAGTTACCATAAGACCCAGCAATTCCACTCTTTCACCCAAGAAAAATGAAAACCTATATCCACTCAAAAACTTGTACAGGAATGTTCACAGCAACATTATTCATGATAGACAAAAAGGGGAAACCCAACTGCCCATCAATTAATGAGTGGATTAAAAAAATGTGGTATATCCATATAATGGTATGTTATTTGGCAATGAAAAGGAATGAAGTACTAAAACATGCTACCTTGAAAATATGTTAAGGGAGAGAAGCCAGTTACAAAGAACCACATATTGAATTACTCTGTTTATATGAAAAGTCTAGGAAAGGCAAATCCATAGAGAATAGGCTGGTGGTTATGTTGACCTATGAGGAGTTGGGGGCGGGGCGGCTGGAAATGGGGAGTGAGGGGTAAAGGGGCACAGGTTTTCTTTCTGTAGCAATGGAAATGTTCTGAAATTGATTCTGGTGATTACATTGTACATTTGAAACAGGTGAATTGTATGGTATGTGAATTGTATCTCAATAAAGCTATTATCACGCGCACACACACACACAGGTGAAAAGGTGATAAATCGAGCATTTAGCATCCATGTTTTGTTGAATCAAAGGGGGTAGCATGAGTTAATAACTACAAGTGAGTATTAAGATTGGTTTTGAGCATCTTTACACAGCTACAGTTAAAAGATGTCTCACTTTGTGACAGAAGGAAACACGAGAACATCTGGAGAAGTCTTTTCCTTACACTATTTTCTAGAGTGGAGTAAGCAAACTTTTTTCTGTAATGGGCCAGAGAGTAAATATTTTAGGTGCTGCAGGCTACGTGGGGGCTCTATCATAAATTCTTTTTTTCCTTCCACAACCCCTTAAAAATGTAAAAACTGTTCTTAGCTCAAGGGCTGTACTAAAATATGCTGTTGGCTAGAATTGGCCCACAGGCCGGAATGAGGTAACCTCTGTTCTAGGAAATACATGCTGCCTCACATATACGTTTTGTGATGGACAGTGGACCACAATGGACAATGGCTGAGTTGGTGATTTTGCCAGAAATGGGAAAACTCTTGACACTTTTTCTATCAGTAGAGGAAGATCAAAGAACAGGAATGTTCCCAGTGCCAGATCCTATCAGCCTTCTGTATTCCAAAACTGCCCGGACTGAGTATAACTTCATCTCTTCCTGCTATAATGTCACGTCACTTTTTGCTGAGGTCAGAGAAAATAGTCACCTACTCCACCAGCACTTACACTCTGGATCTAAGCAGTGACCCCAGAGGCTTAGCCCCGTCCCCATGTGCTTCTTACCATTAAGGCAGCGCCTACGATACTTGTGGTAGACGTGTTGTGTGAAGCCATTTTCCTTGAGCAGCTCATGGGAAGGATGCTGGAACTTTGGCAGCGACTGAGGGGTACAGCCATAGCTGCCAACTGTAGGTGTCCCTTCTGAGGGGCTGGAGCTACAGAGGCCATAAGAGAGACAGTGTCACCAGGTTCCCCAGAGAAACTGGCCATCAGGTTAGCAGGGGCCCTTCTTGTGCTTTCTATCAGCTAAGATCCAGCCTCTCACATGGCAACAAACAAGGAAGTCCAGGTACTGTGCTAGGCCCTTGACTTACAGTCATGGTGACTTGCTCTCTGCATCAATCTTTGGACAGTATTACAAAGAGGTCACTAAGGCTCACAGATTGGGAGACTCATCGCGGGTGATGGGGCTATTTAAAGGCAGTGATCGGTACTATGCCCAAACCTCAACTTTTAACAATTTTTTTTTATCCTGAATTAACATTTACTTTCTTCTTGAATGAGCTATTATAGGTTAACCCATCTATATTTTTCTTAAAACCATGCCTATTTCAGTCTGTACCACCTCTGTAGGGAATAGAGTACACACATCAGTGGCTCCCAAACCTTGCTTTGGAACAGGGAACACTGGGGCCATTTTACGAAAGATAAATAAAAAGGAATCCGGGCCCTACCCCCAGAAGCTGAGTTAGCACATCGAGGAGTGGAGCCCAGGAACCTGCATTTTTATTCATTTATCTGGCTCTCCTCAGGTAGGCAGCAAATATCCTCATTTGAAATTAATTCAAGGATATTCTCTGAGAATCTGGACCCATGTAGCTGTGATACTACTGATTTAGAAAGAAGGCTTTCTCTTCCCAGGCCCTTAACTTATGTTCCCAGGATTAAGACAGATTTCTGTTTTGTTTTTTGATTTTGACGAACATTCCTTTAAAAATTTTCTTAACGAAGAGGTTCTTTCTTCCTGATCCCATCGATTTCATGGCTCTCTCACCCACCCCATAATTAGCCAGATCTTTCCTCCCCATAGCCTCACACCTGATGGAAGCAGTCCGGGGCCTGTGCTCTCGAGAATCCATCACCCAGCCCACATGACTCTCCAAGGGTGGGTTGGAGCTGTGTCTTGTCTTCCTTTTCCGAGGCATCTACAAAGGTCAGTCCAGTATTTGTTATTTCTTGTACTCATACAAGTGTGAGGAGCATATCAAGCATTTTATAGGAGTAAGATCCCCTCATAGGTATGTCATCTCACAATTTACAAATCATTTTCACATTTATTCTCTCACAATGTCCACAGCCATGAGCTAGGAGCTCGTATGCCATTTCACAGATGAAGAAAATCGAGGCTTGGGCACAAAGTGATTTGCCCAAGGACCTAAACCTGGTGATTCCTCCTCAGGCCTTATCATGGCTACATGGGGCCACCACTCCCATATCTAGTCCATTTTGTAGATGTGGTCGCTCAGTCTCAGGTGGGCCCACCAGTCTAAGAACACAGAGCAGATGGGGGATCTGGCATTTTCTTGGCTTAAACAAGGCAAGAGAGAAGCAAAGCACTGGGATGCAGTGAAATGGGCCCAAGACTCTTAGCAGCCCAGCAGGAGCACACCTCACCTTGGCATCTAGTGTCCGTCCTTCCTTCACCACTGGGTAAAACCGTGATGTCTGGCTTGAGTCTTTGAGCTGCGGTGTCCGGGGAGTACGGGGGGTCCTGGCATTACGATAGTTTGGCGACTCTGGGACAGTGGTTGGGAGGGAGCGAGCGATAGTAGAGGGCTCAGGCGCACCAAACAACTTGTTCGCCAGGGCATCAGTGGGAACTGCAGAGGCAGAGTGGGGTCAGCAAGTAGGGGCAGGCCCGTGACTATCTATCCTTGGAAGGCCCCGACAGAGGGCTTCGGACCTTCCCGCCCAAGCCAGGATCCCAAGTGCTGCCCCTCACCTTGCTGGAATCGGGGTGGCCCGGGAGGAACCTCCTGGTTGGGATCCACAGGGGGCTCAGGAGTTAGTGTGTCAAACTGCTCCCGGCTGATCATGTTGACTTTCTTAAAGTTCTCAACTTCTTGCTGCAGAGGATACAAGGTGGGTGGGGAAAGATGTTAGTAAGAAGACTGCCCTAGCCTGTTTAGGAATCAAGACGTGCAGGAAGTTGGAGAGGGCAGCTCCCACGTCCACATACGTGGAATTCTGGTCCCCAGGCTCTCAGCTGCCTCATCACTATTCCTCAAACCCAGTCGCCTGGGTACAAATGTGCTAACCTAGAAGGGGTTAGTACTTGCCCACACTTCTCTGTCTCCACACTGAGATCAGGACTCCGTCTGGTTCCCCAGGAACTCGCTGCAGACTTCTCCCCAAATCTCTTCCTGCCACTCTCTCCTCACCTCCACCAAACACACTACTCACTACACAGGCTCACCAAAGGCCCACCCTCCACCACATATATTATATTCACTCTGTAAAAACCTACAACAGAGGTTTTGACAGTTTCCATGTAGCACCTGTTTTTTAAAAGACCTACCTTTTTTCCATCTTCCATACTCAAAGCCAGCTCCTTAAAAAGCCTTTAAACTTTTTTATATGCCTAAATATTTAAGAATAGAAATGACAATCTAATTCTTGTTCTCTTCCCTATAGAAGTGTCTGACTGTTATGACGTCAAATATGGATGCTCAGGTTGCACAGTAACCACACTGGCAGAGTTTACAAATGCTCACACAGCTCTTCTCGTTCTTAATATCCCAGTAAGGTTTCAACTGTCACCCCCTTTTACACGGAAGATACTGAGGCTCTGCACTCCAGGTCACATAGCTAATCAGCCTTCCTCTTTCCCACGCATTATAGGCTCCCAGGCCCCATCCTCACCATTCTCTCTCCGAACCTCACCTTGATCTGGGAATACTCAGGTTCGAATTTTGCTGTCCACAGGTCCTGCTCATAGTAGAAGAGCCCATCGTTAATGACCTTGGCCAACTCAGCACTCATTTTGGCACGCGAGGTATGGTTGCCTGTACGGTCGCCCCCTGGGTGCCGGCGCATGTAAGGTGGCGTCTGGGTGACAATGAGGATCTTGTTGACATCCCGGTCATCAATCTCATAGTCAGAGTCCTCATCAGACCACGCAGTGAAGGTGTTCTTCCGCCCATCCATCTGCTCCATCTCCTCATCAAACAGGAAATCCAGTTCCTCTTGCTCATCCTGATCCTTTGACACCAGCTGCTGAGAGGGCAGCTGCTGAGGCAGAGAGGTCTGGTGGAGAAGCCTGGGCTCCTCTGACTTCTAAAACGGAGACAGACCAAGGGAAGACAGAACTACCAGGGTGTCCTTAGACCAGGTTCCACAGCTGTCCCATGATAGAGAGGTCTCAACCCCTAAACATGAGATTGTCACAACTGTGGCCCTGATAATGCCATAAAGTCACATGTGTCAGCCTTGGAGGCAACTTCGTGGAGAAAGGATGGGACATCTCCCATAAGGTTTCCAAGTTTCTCTCCACACAGCTCACACCAGAGTCATTAACAATGAGATGACGAGTTCCCTACAGTCAGGAACTGCTTTCATTCCCCTTTATATCCTACACAGCACCTAGCCTATGACGGGGTACATGGCAGTTCAGCAGGTTGAATCATCCATTTATCAATCTACCCAACATCTCCCAATAAAGCTTCATGAAGCAAGGATCATATCCTTAGTATCTAGACTGAGACCTAGCAATAGCAAATGTTCAACTGATGAATGAGCAAGTACCCACTGGTACCAGGCCCCGTGCAAGAAGCTAAAAGCAGAACAAACAAGACAAGGTCCTTGAACTTAAGCAGATCGGTTAAGCGGGAGAAAAAGTCAACCAACCAGCCAATGGAGTGCAAGGCGGTACGGTAAAGACTACACATAGTACTCGTAGCAGTGCACAGGGAGAGGGCACTTAACCAATAGGGGCGGGGATGAGGACAGTCAGGGAAGACTTTCTAAATGAAGGGACTACTAAAAAATGAGTATAAGGCAGACGAAGGGAGGGACAAAGGGTGTACTAAGCAGAGAAAATAGCATGTCCCAAAGGCAAGAGAAACAAGGGGTTTTCGGCAAAAAGAAAATCTTTCAGAGCCTATTCATAGGCTGAATTGATCTGAGACTTTGAAAAGAAGCATCTGTCAATTTTCTACTGTGCAAAGAGCTTTCCATATAAACTCCAAACCTATTCTCTTTTAGGATTCCAGACAGGCCGGGTGGGATTGGGGGCTGTAATTCTAGAATGGAGGCTAAGCTGTCTCTAGCCTTTCCAAAGCCTTCGCAGTCTGCAGGCCTGGAACTTGTAAGGCCTTTGTCCACTTACTACCTCTCTCCTCCTGACTCTAACCTGATCTCTGACACTTCTTGGAGGACCGCAGCCAGAACAGATAAGGAAGTTGGGGCTGAAAAGGCAGGGAAGAGGAAGGAGATGAGGGAGGTAGTCACAGTGGTACAATGGAAAATGAAGCACAGATTTCCACAGACCAAAGTCCAAGGTCATCTCTGAGGCCTCTTTGTAAGCCTCAGACCAAAGAGGGTATGGGGAGTGGGGAGGGAGATGGAGCAAAAATCTGTTCCTGAAAAGGAAGGCAGTAATTTCAGTTTGAGAGTAAAACACTTTTCTAACAGTGACCTCAATTAGTACTATTGTACATTGCTTTACTATTTCTCTAGCAGTCTAACTCCTCTTTCCTTCCATCTGAAGAAGGGGGAACTGAGATACTGAGATATTAAAAAAATGTCCCAAGGTCACACCAGCCATCACTGACAGGAGACCTATGTTCTCGTCTATAGACTCTGTCCAGGATGTGCATCAGCTCCCTCTCCTTTCCCCTCTAGTGAGGGCCTGGGAGGCTTACAAAGGTGCAATGAGGACAAATTCAGGAAAAAGGAACTTAAAATACAGCCCCAGAGATTTAATTGGAGCAAAAAGAACAGCCAAGCATCAAGAAACTTGGGACACTGCTGCCAGAGGCTTCATGATCTCCTATGAAAAATGCTACTTAGGAACTCATGCAGCTAGGGCTTTCCTGAGGGGTGGTCATCACTGGAAATGCAAAAAGGCCGCATCAACCCTCCTACAGTCACTGGTGACCTCAGCCTACATTATGACTCTGAGCCACTGGCCTGCCAGCTAGCCCCACAGAGCCCACCCAGAGCTCTGTGTCTATACAATATCCCCTCACTCCAGCCTGGGCCCCCAGACCTCAGGGCAAGGGACAGGCCTCACTCACCTTGGGTCGTGCTGGGGAGGGCCGAGGCCTCTTCTTCACTTCAATCCAGTTCTCAGAATCCAGGTCAGGCAGGCTGGCAGACAAGCCCTTGGGCAGTGTCTTTAGGTTGCTGACCTCCTCTGTTTTCGTTGGCACTGGGGTGACTGCCCGAGGAGAGCCAGGCGCCGACTCTGAAGAGTGGAAAGGTGAGGTCCTCATCCCTCCAGTCCTCCTGATGAGGAGGACTGCTGGCCAGAGGACAAGGGCAAGGAGGCATCTGTATGCCCACAGGGTACCTACCTGTCTCCTTTTGGTAGTGCTGGCGGGGCACAAACTCCGGGCAGTTGAGAAGCTGAGAGAAATCGGTCTGAGAATAATCCACGATTGGGGGACCAGGAAGAGGCCATTTCTCGGGCTCCTCCCTCCTGCGAACTTTCTCATCAACAATCTCTACCACTTTGCTGTCCTTCAGGGCCTGCAGAGGAGAAGGAAGGGGAAGGCTCAGAGGAAAGACTTGGACAGACTGAGATTTAGAAGCTGGTAGATGACCAGGCCCCCACTCGCTCAGGCATGAGTTCCGCATTCCGCGCTGGCAGGAATAAAAGAACACTGGCACCCTCTTCCACAACTGGTGGACAAGTGAGATGTTCAAACTTGTAGGAGGCACCAGTATGAAAAACACACCTGCCCTGACTCTAATATTCTGCATCCAATAATCTGCCCCCGAGAAATACCTGCACAAACAAGAAGTATAAAAAAAGTCTATTCATAGTAACATTGTCAGCAACAGGCGAAAATGTGGAGGCTTCCTAACTTGCCACATGAGCAATTTAAATAAATTAGGGTACATCCATCCATTCAGCGGACTACTACTCAGAAATTGAAAAACACCCTCACATGTGCCAAGGTGGAAAGAAGCAGAAAGAAACAGGTCTAGGTCAGCGAGTATAAGAGCCCATTGATGTCTGAATTTTTAAGTAAAAACATACAAATAAAAATTTTTCTAAGATTTGCAGGTAAACTGTTATGAGTATTTGTCTCTAGGAAAAAGGGTGAAGAGTGAAGGAGGGAAAAAAGTCTTTTTAAAAAATCTTTTAAATATAAGAGAAAAACATATCAATGTATCACAACATCCTCTGCTGGTAAGGCTGGGGAAAGAGGCAGTCTCATATACTCATGGTGAGAACAGAATGCAAAAGGCACAGACTCTGTAAGAGAATCAGGCAATAGTAAGCAAAATTACACATGCATTTCCCTTTAGTTCAGTCATCCCTCTTCTATAAATTCACACCAAAGACATACTGGCAAAAATAGGAAAAGATATATATTACTATGCTCCTAGATATGTTTATTTATTTTTATTTTTTAATTTTTTAGGCAAGGCAACCCTTAGTTCACCTCACAGATTGCAAGGACCTTGTCAGCTTATGATCCCTTGTTTTTTTATTTTTTACGCCTACAGCACCTGGTCTTCCTAGGTGGTCTCCCATCCAAGTACTAACCAGGCCTGACCCTGCTTAGCTTCCGAGATCAGACAGGATCGGGCTTGTTCAGGGTAGTGTGGCCGTAGACGCTCCCAGATATGTTAAGTGAAAACATAACGAAGGTGAAGAAATGCACGTGTTATATGCTACCAATTATCTAAGAAAGAAAAAGGAGACAAATATGTATAGGCATGAGCTTATTTTTATAACGGAAAGATTCAAAAAAGAAAGAAAAGAAAGGGAAAAAGGTGGAAGTGAGAGAATTTTAAGTCGGACTACTATAAATATACCATGCTGACTTGGAACCATGTAACTCTTTTACAGAAATGTAAAATAAATTAGAAATTAAGGGGAAAAAAGCAGTTCCTAAAATTTGAAAGCAAAATGAAACTAATGAACATATGTCAAGTTAAAAACATAACCACCCAAACATTATTTCAAATAACTTGAAAATACAGTCAAATGACTGTTAAAATAAAATTTAAAATTAAAAAACAAAAAACAAAAAACACGTTTTTAGTAGTAGAGATAGTATAAGAATAACGTGTATAAACTGTGGAGTAAAATAAATGAATAATTATGTTGACATTAGAAATTAGAATTTTTGGCATGGGAAAAACTAGTTATAAATAAAAGATCCTTAGGGTTAAGTAAGGCCCTGTAGTCCTAAATTTTAATAGAAAATAACAATATCATCTCATGATGTATTTTGGGAAAAAGCTCCAGAAACAATGACCAATCAAGTATCAATGAACACTCTATAACTTTCATGTGTTGTGTCTAAATACCATAAATACCATTTTCCCCAATTAGAGAAAGTAGAGTTCCTTGGGAAAAATGGCCAATTCCAGATCTCGGGCAGGACACGTACAAGATGCACCAACGTTCCACTGGCCAAATATGGAACAATCTGATTCAGCCTATCAACTGCAATGGACTGAAATAAATGAAATATGTTTGAATCTATAAGTTGTTAATGATATAAGAACAGAACAAAAAACAAGCTTAAACCTCATTGGTCACCTTTGAAGGTTACTAGGGATCAACTCATAATTCTGAAAATTGGTTAATAAAGAGAAAAATCCAGCATTTATTTATCTACCCTTCTTATACAAACTAAAAACCTCTTGGTTTTTAGTTTGTATAAGAAGGGTAGATAAATAAGCTGATGAAGCAAACATAAGATAAATAAGCTGATGAAGCAAACATCCTCCTCAAAGAGGTATTCCAGCTAACAAATGAAGACAGATTGGAAGCAAACATAAGATAAATAAGCTGATGAAGCAAACATCCTCCTCAAAGAGGTATTCCAGCTAACAAATGAAGACAGATTGATAGAATTAGAGTATAACCAGTTTGCAATCCCCAGTGAAATAACAGGCAATGATTGCCAGCAGCGGCTTATATCACAAGGAGAATGAAATGAAATGCTAATGTGCCACTGGAGAGAATATATCATTATCTATAAAATAAAATAAGTAGGGCAGGATTAAAACCTGAATCTTATCAGGCCTCTAGATCAGCAGTCCCCAATCTTTTTGACACCAGGGACCAGTGCTCCTATGAGAATCTAATGCCTAATAATCTGAGGTGGAGCTGAGGTGGTGATGCTAGTGCAGGGGAGCAGCAAATAGAGATGAAGCTTTGCTCACCCACCAACCACCTTTTGCTGTGTGGCCCGGTTCCTAATAGGACATGGACTGTACCAGTCTGCAGCCGGGGGGTTGGGGACCCCTGCTCTAGATAACCAATTTACAAAAAATCTGGAGTACAGAATATGTTAAATGACACCACTGTGTTCTGCAAGATATACGACTTAGTTTATTCAAATAACAAATTATAAGGAATGGGGAATAGAGACTTAAGATAACACAAGGGTCTTATTTTATTTAGATCCTGATTCTCAAACTACTAAAAGAAAATTTCTTTGATAAGTGGGGTAAATTTGTAATTGGCTGAACATCTGGTGATCATAAAGAAATATTAATATCTTTACTTTTGATAATGATATTTCAATTATGTTTTTTAACAGGCCTTTATCTTTTAGAGATTAGTACATGGATGAAATGTCAGGTTATCTTAACGTTTTCTTCAAAATAATCTGGGAGAAGTACCAGATGAAGGAGGTAGATGAAATGACTGGCTATGAGCTGAAAATTCCTAAGGCTGGGCGATGGGTTCATTATACTATTGTTTACTTTTGTAAATGATTGAAACTTTCCATAATAAAAAGGGGGGGATAGGGAGGGGAAGGAGAAAGAAGAAGAGCAGGAAGGGAGGGAAGGAGAGAGGCTGGCTAAGCCATGGAACTTTAGCAAAAGTAATCAAATAGGAGCTCTTCCAAGGTTTCCTGCCTTGGCCCAAACTCCGGCTCCATAAACAAGGACCTTTCTTTCCTCTGCACCCCAGCCCCAGGGATGGAGACATACCGCAAAGATGAGTGAAATGTCAGTGGTAAGGGCCTGCACTCGGTGGAAGGAAGCAATAAGAGTGATGGGAAGGAAGCCGTCAGCATCCATTTTCCGTCGCAGGAAGAAGTCTCGCTCTAAATTGTCCACGCTGAAGTAGTATTCACTAGATGGAGGGCAGAACAGGTATGACTGCTGCTGCATCATTTACAAATACTGCTTCCATGTTCTACTGTATATCCCAGTGACTTCACACAGACTCTGACTTACCCCGTCCCTATTGTACATACAAACAGTTTTTAGGGCTGAAAAGAAATGTTATTCTCTCATGGCTCCCTAAACTTGGGTCAAACCATTCCCTCTGCCCTTCAGGCCCTTTGCATGCCTGACGAACTCTTCACTTCCCCTTCTGCTCCTAAAACACATATCAAACTCTACTGCCATGCTCTATTTCCTTGTATGGCTCCCCCAGTGGACTGTGAGACAATAAATCCGAGTGGTTAGGAGCTAAGGTTCTGCAATCAGACAGAAATGGATTCAACTATGTGTCTTGTCACTTAAAAGTTGTGAGACTCTGGGCAAGTTACTGGGCCTGTTTGCTCATCTATAAAATGGGATAAGACCCAGTTCAAAGGACTTAAGTCAATAACTGCAGGATTAAATAAGGGAATGCCTGTCAAGCACTTAGCACTAGGCTTGCCAATAGTGAGGACTCAATGTTTGTTAGCACTCTGACCATGCAGCCATTACACAGAAGTGGGCAGAGTCTCGACATCTTCTTTCTATTTTGTTAGTGGTAATTTATAATTTCTTAAGGTAAATATGGTATTACTTTAGAAATAAATAACTTCATAAAAGTGATCTTTCTTAGCTCCAACCAGGGCAGCAACTGCTGCCAGCACCAGAGGGCCTGTCCAGCTGCCAAATTCTGGCAGCTCCCAACCCCCTACCCATCTCTCCAGGAAGAAGGCCCCCCCCCCCGCCGCCCACTCACATCTGGCGTTTGATGTAGTCTTTAAGCAGCTCCTGGTCCACACTGTAAAGCTCGGTGCTGCTGACATTGTCAAAGTAGTAGGTGATGTTGTTCATATACTTGGGGGTTCGAGGCCCATCTGTACCATCAAACTTTCGGTAGCCAAACTGGTAGTCAAAATGGGCTACAGGGAAAATGGGTGTCATGAGGGAGGGGCGATTCCTGCCCACCGCCCCCGCCGCACTCCCTTGGACATCCCGGAGCCCAAAGGGGCCTCACGTACTTCGAGTGCCACCCCGGCCGCGTCCCCGGCCACGACCACGCCCCCGTCCACGGCCGCGGAAGGAAGCCCGCGCCCCACCAGCCCCATCACTCTTCACACTCGATGTCTCATCCTGGTCGTGCCAGGCAGGCTCCGATTTGGTCTCTGGTTGCCAGGCTGGGGTGGGGGGGGCCACAGGCACAGGCACGTAGGTGGCAGGCTCAGACCCTATGGGGAGAGGGGGAACTGGTCAGGCCTGAGGGTAACCCCCATGCCCAGGCCCTCCACAGTAGGTGGTGCATACCTCTGATCTCCCCGCGGTTGGCAGGTGTGTGTCGTGGTTCTGGCGTCGGGCGAGCAGGGCGGGAGACCAGTTTCTCTCTGGATACTTCAGGCTTCATGTCTATTTGCAGTGGTACCCACTTGTGTTTGTTCCCTGGAGGATATCAATGGCACATCAGAAAGACCTGACATAGTAGTTCCTCTCAACCATCCCTACTTCCAACCCTTCTTCTCCTGCCCAGGGATTCAGGCCTGAATCACCATCTGGTGACCTTAGGCAAATTCCTTTCTTGCATTGGACCTCACTATGATGGACACTCCTACTTGACTCTCGACATCGTTTCTCCATGATCAGAGAACCCCCTTCTGGAGCCTGACACAAGACTACCCAGAATCAAGACTGTACTCTCCAGGCTCCTATTAGACTTGTGCCAAAGTGCTGGCTACGAGAGCTGAGTGACAGTAGTCAATTCCAGGTTGAGCCCCTAAAAGGAAGGGAGCCACTCTCCCCCTTTCCCTTCTTACTAGCAGGAATAAGAAGGCAACAGTGAACCACCTTGAATGAGAAGAGCAAACACACCACAGGAGAGGAATCAGAGTTGCCATTTGAGTCCTGGCCTACTTACTCTGAACTGTCAGGTGAGAGAAATAAACTTCTGTTTTGTTTAAACCACTGTTACTTTGGACCTCTGTTAGAGCAGCTGAAAGCACTTTAACTGTTTCAGCCAGGGCAATGAGAACTCATCTTTAAATGAAATCTTTCATGGGATAGCAACATATCAAGACACACAAAGAATACACTGAAGCGGGGACTTCACCTATCTCACACACTCCTATAGGGCTCTACTGCTGAGAACAGGGCTTACCAAATGCTTGTTTAATAAGGGAAGGAATTGATGGACGAATGGCTGATATGAAGCCTGCTGGCCCAGAGGCCTACACCAACCAACCTAAGGGCTGTTTGGGGGGTCCTGAAATTCCTCTGCAGTCCTTATGTTCTGACATTTCACAATTCTGCCCTGCCACCTTCTCCTAAGCCCTCCTCCAAGCCACTCACCTTTCTTCTTCTGCCCGCCTCGCTGGCAGTCCTCGTCCCCATTCTTCTCCTCCCCCGATTCATCCGATTTAGTTTTCGGGCTCTCCTTACTATCACTCCCCTCTCCCTTCTCCTGTTCCTTCATGTCCTTTTTGGATGGCAGCTTACGGGCAGGCTGAGACTTGTGGGACTGTGGCTGCAGCGGGAAGTAAAGTAACAGGGGACATGTGATGAGTCTGAGAGTCTCTTGGGATGGGACGGAAGGGAGCTTCCTGTCACTAGAAAGACCAAGCGGGAGCTGGAGTATGTGATGGCAGGTTGTGCTGGATGTATTCTAAGGTCCTGTTTTCACACCTGTGATGCTTTCACTAGGAAATGTGGTCAGACAGGAGGTAGGAGAAAATCTATTTCTCCAGCTTCCTCAAGTCTTAGTGAAAGAGACAATCCCCAGGACGGAGGGGCTGGGGGGCTTGCAGGTGCCAAGCATTTACTCCCTGCAACAGGAGCACATCCAGGTAGTCTGTGGGATGGAGGACAGGTTGGCCCTTGGTCTGCCCACATCAACACTGTCTGAAAACTGAAGGCTAACCGATGGTCACAACCAGGGAGGAACCTAGACCATCACCTCAGAACAAAAGCACCAGGAAACCGAGGACTGACCAGGAGCCCTTCCTCTGCTGGGACTGAAGGGAGCTATAAAAACTTCTCCAAGGCATGTTAGAGGTAGACACCTGGCCAATGATCACTCTCCTGCTTTACTCACTGGCAATCCATGAGCAGTGATATAGAACCCTGGCTCCAGAAAATGCAACACTCCTCCTGACTTCCAATTCCCACTTAGCCATTAAGGGATAGTAATTAACCTCTCTCAGCCTCATGGCCTCATTTGTAAAACGGGAATTAAAGGACCTACCTTTAGTCACTGTGAAGATGAGGTGAAATGATGAATAGACAGCACTTGGCAGTCCCTGATACACAGTAAGGGCTCAAATGATGATTCTTAGCTATTTCAGTGCTGCACAGATTATATCAACCACTCCTCTTAAGGTTAAGACCTGAGGCTCTGAAAGCTTGAGAAGCCAAGTAGACAGAGTTCCATCCTGCCCATACCTCCCTCAGACTCACCTGCACACTCTTGTGGGCTATCTCTCCAGGTGTGGGCCAGTTGATTGCATCTCCAAAGTCACCAACCTGCAAGGCACATTCTATGAGGGCCCCAGGGTGACCCTGCCTCTACCATTCAGCCCCTCACCCAAAATACAGCTCCGCCAAGAGATCAGAGGCCAAAATCAGTCCGTCACTTGGACCACCACACTGGAGGCCCAGAAGGGGCTCGCCTGCTATTCAGAGGATCCAGAACCACTTGACAACTCAGAAGCATTCACTGAAACAGAAAAGAGGCCACCACCTCTAGGAAGGCCTTTTGGGTTGCCCACTCCTAAGCCTTACCTTGCTGCCTTTGCGCTGTTTAGGAGTTGCTGCTCTCACCACCTTGGCTGGAGCAGAATGTTCTGTGAAAAGAAGGGAGAGATGGTTATGCAGAGCCCGTGGGAGAGGACTACCACCAGCTAGCTCTTCACCCTCATCGCCACTGCCACTCCACCAAGCAACCTGCAGATTCTCAGGCGAGGAAGACATGGGAGAGAGTAAAAGGACATTGCTGCAACACCAGTAAAAAAAAATTTTTATTAGCCTCTTTCTGAAGAAATCATGGAAAGTGAGCTCATGGAAACAATTGGCAGCCAAACCTCAGGAACTTGACTCGGAGGTGGGAGGGCTCTCACAGCCCTATACCCTCTTGTAAAAAGGGCATCAGGACCTGGAGAGGTTAAGTCTAAGGCAGACAGAGTCCACAAGAGTTCTATAACTGATGGCTCCTGAATCACAGCAGATTCCATAAAGGTAGGGTCTGAAAGACCCTCTCTGAGCCTAACATTCTAGAAGTCTGCATGTGAGCAGACCTGGGCTAAGTGATCACGTGAAAGACAAGATAAAAACCTTAACTGGGCAATGAAGAAGTCCTCACACACAAGGGCCAGCTTGGTCCTCAATGACCTGTGGTCAACAGGAGGGTTAGCCACTCAGGAAAGATTCTGTCTGCCTTCCAGGTTTCCAAACAAAAAGTGAGACCCCATTTGTCTCAATGGTTCCTCCTTTAGGAATTTATCGTAATGATACAAGTTAGACAAATGTTTAGAGTTACATATAAAGATGTCCACACAGTGCTGTTTAGAACTTCAAAACATTGTAAACAACCTACATGTCCAATAGTAGAGAACTGACTAAAGTTTAACAATTTTTAGAGTAATCATTAAAAAGATAATGTTCTCTACTGATATGAAAAGATAAAAACAAATAATAAAAAGTCACAATCTTATTTTTGTAAAAAATAAAAACTGTGTATATGCACCTATACATAGCAGAAACTCTGGAAGGATATATAACTAATCAGGAATTAAGTAGTACGTTGATAGTGATTTAATTTTGTTTGGAATTCTCCAACAAAAGACATGGGCTTTTAAAAAGAGAACTGTGTGTGTATGTGTGTGTGTGTCTCAAGGAAGTGGCTCTAATAGGTCTGGTCCCTTCTACACCCACAATGTTTTCTCAACTCGGTTTTGAAGACAAGGGTTTCTGAACCCTTCCTCCCCCAGAGACCCACTGGAAAAGATATATCCTGGGGCTTACCCACTTCTCTACTATCGCTTTGTCTCCACTGTTGGCCAGCCAAGCCAAGATAAGAGCTGGCCCACCCTGAGCAGAGAAGTTTGCAAGGCTGGTCTCAAAAGAAATGTTCTACTCCTTGATCAAACCTACGTTCCCTTAATGAGTAGTGAGAGTCCTTGCCTGCTTCCTAACTGTGAAGCCACTGCATTCTTGGCTTCCACTCCATACCAGAGCAACTGTCCCCTCAAGATACCCCACATGTCTCTGAGAGCTGAAACTGTAGAACCTAGCCCATCACAGAATGTGCTGCTGGGCAGTGGAGAACCAGAAAGTCTCTCTTAGTCTCAAGAAGATGGAGCCCTTAGGCCCAGGGAGCTACTTACCCCATACTGATTTTCTTGATAATCCTGGGTTGGCCCAGAGAATACCACCCAGTGCCCTGACTAGGCTGCTTTGAACCAGGACCCTGGCAGAGGAAGCCATTATAGGATCATCTCCCTCACCTATGGTAGTAATCCCTTCTCTGGGGCCCATCCTCCAGGCCCTCAAACTTCCTTCATGCTACCAGGAAGAACACAGGCCAAAGGGCCTGCAACGTCAAGTTCATTAACAAGAAGTTGGAAAAAGGGAATCAGGTTCAGTGGGGGAGGTGTTCCTAAAGATTGTTCTCAAAGTAAGGCAAAGTTTTTCAGGTCATTGTCTGTTCCTTCTAAGAAAAGTCTCAAAACTGGGAAGAATCAGCTTCTATGATGATCCTGACATTTTGTTCACCAAGATCACAAAGGGACATGGTAAAGTACTAAAAGTTCATCTTCAATTAATGGGAGAACCCTCCTGCTGTTCATTAAAGGACCCGCTGATTCCCTACTCCCCCACCAATTCCAAGCTGACAGGGGAATACGGCTAGTTTGGGCATACATGGAATATTTTTCAATTAGTCTGGAGTAAAGTTGAGGAAAAAGCCCCTTCCTTAATGTCCCTCTGTCCCAAGAACCCGTAGTGCCCTATTCTTACTCTGCTCCCAGCTAGGGCCTCAGGCTGTCCCTGCCCCAAGGGAGAACGAAGTCCTGAAAGAGACAGAAAAGTCCACTAGGGAGAAAGAAGTACTTCTGCCTTTAAGCAATATTCCTAGATCTGTTAAAATCCTAGAAACCTAGGAAAGCTCAGACGAGCTGCTATTAGGCCCTGTGGGAAGCTGGAAAAAAAAAAAACTAGGCTTTCTGACTTCAATTACACATTCCTTTCTGGGTCCTCTCCCAGCCACTCACCTTTACCAGGCAACCACTCCTCTCTCCTCCACCTCAATCCCACCCCCCCACACCAGTCCCCACGTCTAAAACCATCCTAGCCAAATCAGGGGACGAACCCCCTCCTCTGAATTTGGAAACTTGTGCCAGCCACCCTGACCCAACCATAGCCCAGGAAATACTAAAGTCATCACCCTGCACCTGCCTAAGAAAACAGCTGTAAAATGTTAGAGCAGCAAAAACGACCATGGATTCTAACACCACCTGTCTGCAGACGGAACTGAGGCCCCCAAAGGAGAGGCTCCAAGAAGAGCCACGATGGGAGCTGGAAATCTCAACTCTTTGTGTCTAGTGCTCCTCCAGCTCACCAGAAATCCTGTGTCCACTGGTGGGAGAATGGGTCTCAAACCTTCCTGGTGGAATCTTAGGGCACTTCCCTGGTGTTTCCCGGCAAGCAGGGTTACTGATGGCAGGGAGAGGTTCTCAGGTAGAGAGAGAGGGAGAAGTGGGGTGAGGCAAGCTCTACACAACGCCCTCAGAGTCTTCCTCCTTGACTAAGGCAAGTCAGAGGTTAACAGGTATCTGGAAAGGGAGAAACGCCACTTCCTGGCCCACAGGACCACAGTCAGCTAGAAGCCAGCACAGACTCTAGTTGCAGGGGGTCAAGGGGCTTCCTAAATTCCCCTGCTTACGTTTCTGCAGTAGATGTAGCACACCGGAATCCATGCGGGGGGTGGGGTGGTGGTGGCACACACCAGGAACCCTTTTGTGATCCAACTTACTATTTTTACTTAAGATTACTGAGAGTGGTGGGAACAGGGTAGCTAAACCACTGCAGCTAATGCAGGAAACAAGGGGTGGGTGCGGAGGGGCGGCTGGGCAGAAAAGGATTAATGAGCGGGGTGGTGGGAGCAGTGAGGGTGGCTGACCACTGTCTAACCTCAGATTCTCATTGCACCTCAACTTTCAAGTGTGTGACAGCACTTCATTCAAACACTGACTAGGAAAGCAGGACAGCCTATCATTAAGCATATAGATATTGTTATCTGATGCGCTTAGGTTGGAGTCTCTGTATACTCTGTCCCTTGCAGAGCCCCTTTGAACTTCAGTTTCCTCATCTGTAAAACTGAAGTCTTAATTATCTCATAGGGCCGCTGTGACAGTTAAATGAACAGAGCATATTAAAAGTGCCTAGCACACAGTAAATGCTAAATAGAGTTGACCCTTGAACAACGCAGCAGTTAGAGACACCAACCCCCGTGCAGTAGAAAATCCACATATAACTTGTGACTCCCCCGAAACTTAGTTGTCCCTCAGTATCCATGGGGATTAGTTCCAGGACCCCCTGCAGATAAAATCGATGGCTGCTCAAATTCCTGTATAAAATGGTGTAGATCAATGCAAACAGCTGGCCCTCTGCATCTGTGGACTGAAGCAGTACAGGTATTTATTTAAAAAAAAAAAAACAAAAAAACCCACATGTAAGAGGACCTGTGCAGTTCAAACCTGCCTGTGTTGTTCAAGGGTCAACTGTAAATGCTAAATACTACAATTCAAATGCACAAAGGAAGCTTAGTATTTCCAAACAATCTCCATCCTCATCATTAAAGAGAGAAACCATTAAATAATCCCTCAAGATGAAAAGAATCAGTGTGTGGAAAAAAACTCTTGGTGATCAAGTGGCTCAAGTTACTGATTCAGATTACAAATGAGCCTCCTCCCAAGCCTGGGCTCCAGGGCAGGTTTCCCCAGGAAACAGGAAAGAAAGAAGGGGAATTTACCACAGGTTCCCAGGGAGGCTTCGACAGCAACCTCTGCCATGCTACAGAGGAAGGAAGAGCACAGGGAAGGCCTAAGTTCCCTTTCAGTTGAAAGGTAGTCACTCAATTCTTTACTCAGCATGGAAGAGGAAGACAGCTTGCCTCAGAGTCTTCCCTAGCCTACAAAGGGGCTAAACCCATAAACACCTGGTACAGAGCCAGACAAAAAGACAAAATATTTTCCATATTATCTTGTTCCAGAAAGATCCCTAAAGCTGCTGACTTTTTGTAATAAAAGCTACCCAGAGGGGCCAGTGCTAGGAGGTCTAAGCAGCAAGAACATGGTCAGCCAAGGGAAACTAGTGAAAGGTTTTAGGGGGAGAAGGCTCATGAGTGAGTCAAACTCATCATTCAAGTCATGGTAAGAACTGGCAAGAGGGAAAAGAAGCTGGAACTGAAGTCAAGAGACCATTGTGGGTAAAAGGTGAGACGAGGCTGGGCTAAGGAGAAAGTCTGGAGGACTGAGAATAGATGGTCAGAGAGGACTACTAGATTTAAAGCCTTAGTGCCAGGAGAATAGGGTGGGTGGGAGGTCGGTATGTAACCAAGTGATGAAGGCTGTGAGAATACCTAGCATCATCTAGAGATTGGCATTTGAAAAGGCTGAGTTTACCCTGAATGCAGAGAACTTCTACCTTGGGAAGCAAGCTAATTTGTGAGGCTTTTACTTGAGTTCACACTCAATCATCTGCTGCCCTACCCCCGGCCATTCAGTTGACCTCCTTGGAGGGAGCCCTCTCCGATCCCAAGTGAAGTGCACCTGCTAGATGTTCTCACAGCCTTCATCACCTGGTTACACACCTACCTCCCACCCACCCCACTATGTGTTCCTTGAGGGCAGGAACCAGGCTGCTTTCACAGCAGTAATCCCAGGGTCTAGCTCAAGGCCTGGCGACACAGCACATCTGTTTAATGAATGGCAAGTTCACATACCCATCTCCTCAATGATTTCACACCAGAGAAGAAAAGATGCTTTGCTTTCCAAGTGCTAATTCTTGGGGCTATGGCCTCAACTCTCAGTCTTCAGCTGGGAGCCCTCTCTAGACCTGGGGGAGGCTGCCCAGGCTGGAGAAACAAGTGTCCTAGGCACTGCTAGCTCCTGGATGAACTCATGCCCCGGCTCTGCCTTAACTCAGATGCAGCTGATTGCCTGAAATCAGTGCTGGGTCCTAGTCCAAACTCCACTCATCAGTTTTATCACTTCAGGGACACTACCTACCCACCTCCCCGAGCCTTACCTTCCCCAACTAAACAAAACGTGGTAATATTCCGTCTAGAAGTATGAGAGAATGCAAGATCTCAACCACTAAGATTTCTCATCCAAAGCAGATGTTAAAACCAAGCTGTGGCTATAATATTAACAAGTGCAGATAATATGTAGTGAGCTTTTACCAGATGCTGCACACTGTTCTAACAGAGTTACTTCCTCTAATTGGTCTCATTTTACAAATGAGGAAACTAAGGCACATGGTGTAAAAGTTTTTTGCCAAGATCACAGTCAGTAAGCAGAACAAGATTTGGAGCCAAGCACTCTGATTCTAAAACCTGTGCTCTTAACTGCTAGGAGGAGGGACCAAGTTACCTCCTCACTGTAGCCAAGAGGGCAGGCCCTCAATGGCAGAGCTGCAGGGCTATCATTCTACACACTGGGGAAAACCAAGACCCAGTGCAGGGAAACCTAAGGTCACAGCAGGGCAAGTAACATTCCTAGGACTGCACGCCAGCAACCCTTCTCCCCTACCCAGAGAGAGGCAACGAAAACTGCCAGCAAGCACACCCAACTGAAGTCCCTACCTCTGGCACCCCAGCAGCCCTGTGAAGAAAAAGGCATTGCTCTCAGCCCACCTGACACGGATTCTGCCCCCACCCTCTGCTTGAGCTGTAGCCCAGACCCCGACTGTGGCAGGTGGCAAAATCGCCTAAGGGGAGGGTGAGGCAGGCAGGCAAGGGAGTCTGGGTTCTATCACCCACCTGTGCCTGTCCCTTCCAGGACAGCTTCAGGCAGTCTGAAAAGCCTGGTGTATTCTCAGCTATCACTCAGCCCAGGGATGCACTGGAGTTACAGAGAAGGAGCTTGGGAACCACAGGCCTTTTATCTTATCCCCACTGACTCTAACATCTCTAGGCAAGAACATTCTACTGAGTGAAAGAAAAGTCGGGTTAACCCTCCTCACCTTGTTCACCAGTTATCCCCGCCAGTGGCATTGGCTACCACCTCTCAGAGGCCTCTCTCTGCCCAGCCCTCCTGCCCCAACTTTCCCCCAACTTGTAGATGAAATATAGGAGGGGGCTGAAGGGCGCCCTCGTTGGGGAGGGGTGGGCAAAGAGGGAGAAACCTTCAGAAGGTCAGACCATCTTGAGACTCCAAAGGAAACTGCCTGCCGGCCAGCAGCCAACACAAGAGTGCAGTCTGTGCCCCTTGGCTTGAGAGGAGCAGGGGCAGGGATCCAGTCACATGATGCCACCCAGCCCAGCCCAGGACAAACCCCAGTCAACTATCTTTAGCCCACGGTGACCCAAGCAGCCCAGTGTCTACACTCTCCCTGCAGAGATGGATCCTGCTACCCTTGGGTGGCTGTGGCTACTACCCCCACAGCTGGTATCAGTCTCCAAAGTCATGCCTAAAAGCTAATTATCACCACAGCTGAAATACACAGCAGCCAATGAAGTTCCTGGCCTCCCAGTGCCAGCTCCCTAACCCAACATTTCTGAAAAGCGCATTTGGTTGTATTTAGAACAGTAATAATTATAACTACCTTTTACTGGGTACTGACTTGGTGCCCAAAACTGGTCTATGTGTGATTTCATTTAATTGCCTGCAAAACACTATTATTCCAGTTGTTCAGAAAATGAAATTGAGGGAAGGGACTTGCCTAAGGTCACACAATATATATTCCATGTGACATTATTCAGATATCAGCATAAATTCTTCCAAGGGGGCCCTCCCTGACTCCCCATTGTAAAGCACTGTCCGACTAACAACTCTGGATCAAACTCTAATTCAGTCTATAATTTGGGGTCTTCAGAGCACTCACCACCCTCTGAAATAGCTGCATTTGTGTTACCTCAACCCATTAATCAATTACTGAGTCCATACTATGTCCTTGCAAGGTACCAAAGCTCTTTACATGCAGTAGCTCTTATTTTTCGCAACCACTCTAGGAGGTAGGTGTGATGATTCCCAGATTCAGATGAGGAAACTGAGACTCAGAAGATAGGCTAAGTGACCTGCCCAAGATCATCAGGCTAGTAGGTAGCAAAGCTGGGATAAAAACGCAGGTACAGCTTGACCAGGACATACTGTGGCCTCCGTGGAGGAAGACTGGGAGCTCCGTGTGGGTAGACGTCTTTTCAACCTTGCTACTGGCCCCTGAACCCAGGACTGCAGCCTGTGCAGGGCAGGCCCACAGTACCTATTTACTGAATGAAGGAATTTATATAGGTGTGGGTGCTTATCAAGGAGCTTCCAGAGCATTCTCTTCTGGGAAGAGAGGTTAATTACCCCCTTTGCACGATGACTGAACAGATGTGCAGCCGGGCAAGCACATCCCCTTTGGAGTCCAGACCTATGCTCTGTTCTCGGAATGCTTCAATCCAGACACCAGGGCCAGCTGTGGGAAACAGGTCAGGGAAGGTACATAGCGGACGAAACAGCATAGGGGCTCCTCCAGGCCCCAGGCTGTACCATAAATCACAAGACTGGCTGGCTGGCAACCATAGAGGTGGGAGGCACAGGGCCAGCTAGGGGACAGCACCTACTCAAGAGCAGCGGAGGCTCCATCCCCAAACATAGGCTTAGTGTTGCCAGAGCTTGAGTTCTCAAGAGAAACAGAGAAACAAAGTAGATATCGAAAGGAAATTTCCTGCTTTCTAAATACTGTTAATCAGTTCACATTTTAAAAACCCCTTTACAAGCCACAAGCAGCCTGTGCACTCTCGTGTGCCCTCCGAAGCCTGAGTTTAGGCAAGCCAGTCGTCAGATGGCTGGGCCCCGGATTTCAGGAGTTGCTCCTCTCTGGAAGGATCCAGGTATATGTATGCAATGAATGCTCTGCTGCCCACCTGACTCCACTGTCCTGATGTGGGAGGCTGCTGAGAGTTCTATCCTGTCCCTGGTGGTCACCCACTTCCTCAGGTAATGCGAACTCATTTTTATTGTCCTAAATATAGGGCGTTCTCCGCTGAAAGAGGCTTTTGAATCCCTAAGAAATGACCGTGGATTATACCTGTTACTGGAGTAGGGAGGGGTGGAAAGGACCTGAGAACTCATCCCATTGTACAGACAGAAAAACGGGCCCAGGAAGGACCAGGCTGTGCCCAAAGCACCCAGCAAACCATTGTGGAGCCAACACTGAACAGAGTTCCTGCCTCCAGATCCAGAGCTTTTCCCACAGGTGAAAGCCAATTTCTCCCCTCAACAAATATGCCCTGTGCACCACCACACCCACTCACAGGGTGGGGGGCAGGGCCTCAGGGACTCAAGCACTAAAGGAGCCAACCTTCTGTATTTAAGAAAAACAACTCACTTGGAACCGGAATATATGACAGAAAAAAAGGGTGCTCTGGGTGAGTGGATCTGGGAGAGGGTTCCACCCCCAACTTTTACTTTTTTACACTTCTCCAGGAAAGACCAAACCTCAGCTCTCTCTGGAAGACATGGGGTGGGCAAACCTGACCAGCCATCTATCCAGTGTAGCAGGTGGGGTACCCTCACTAACCATTTCCTGCTCTCTGAAATGACTAAGCCCTAATGGCTCCAGCTCTGCAGGACAGGGACATTTAGTAACTGAAAACTCCACAAAAATGGGAAGGGCTTGCTGGGTGTCCCGAAAGAAGATGGAAAGTTGGGAGTTCTTGGGGAGACCAGTCCCCACCATCCAGTTCAGTCAGGCTAGTCTTTCTCCCCAGAAGCAGCTGATTTGCCTCTCTTAGAGAGTTGGGGCCAGCTTTTGAGACTCCTTCAGCTCCACATGCTACATGCGAACTGGGAAAGAGCAGAGCCCTGGGGGAGCATGGATGTGGAAGCAGCGGCTGCTTTACCTGCAGACTTCCTACCCCTGCTCACACAGGCCCTCCAGGCAGCGGCAGGTACCCTATTCCACTCTCTCTCTCTTCAGCAAATGCAGAGAGGGTCTGACCCCAGCCCCCAAACTCACCCCACCACCAATTTACTGGGCTGCTGGGCTAAGAGGCGGGACAGAGCAGTTAATAGCATGGACTTTGGAGCTCACTTGAGGAAGTTCTAAACATCAGCCACCATCAAATAGGTTAACTCATAAGGCTGGGGGAGATGGTCAAATCAGACCACTCATGCAGTCTGTAACCTGAGGCATTAACTGGGCCACAGAAGAATGAGGGCCAAGCAAGCAGGCTCATGAGGAGACAAAAAGGCACCTTACATGGAAGCTCCTAGAAGCATCAGACTTAACCTCTGGTTTTCTAAAACCATGAAAAGGGTTGATAGATGCTAGCTCACAGGATTTAAGCAGCTCAAATGAGGTCATACTTAAACACAGAATTACTGTAAATGCATAATAACAATTTTTAAAAATCTCTGTGAGGTAATTCTTGAATCTGGTGCTAACAAAAAAAGGGGGGTGGAGTGGGGTGAGGAGTATGGTTGCCAGATTTAGCAAATAACAACTCAGGGCATCTAATAATGTGACGAACAGGTAAAGAGCAGGTATCTTTTTTCAAAATAAGTATGACCCACGTAATCATCAGGACACCTAAAATATTATTCACAGTTATCTGAAATTCAAATGTAACTGGCCATTCTTTATTTTTATTTGCTAAATCTGGCCACCATAGGAAGGACCATAGCCCCATGTTCCCTGACAGTGGAGTAGTGAGAACCTGCGGTCATTCCAGTCTTAACATCCTTTAACTTTATCCTTAAGCTCATTGATCACCCAAACCACAACTTCAAATAAAGCCAGCTTTCTAGGCTGCACTTCTTAAACTGGAAGTGGGCACATGGGTTCTCATTTTAATATTTTTCTTTTTAATTTACACTTATGTTCTTTTGTATTAAATATTTAATAGTTTCTTGAAAACAAAAATAAATGGCAGAGCTGTTCTGATGGAAATGGAACCCAAGCCCCTTCCCTCCTTTATCTCCCACTCACCTGGAGTTCCTGTGCAGACGCTGACATGAAAAACCCTCACTTCACAGCTGTGGAAACTGGGACCAGTGAGCTAGCAGGCTTGCTTAAAATTCAGATTCCTGCCTTTCTCCAAGCTCCAGAAATCAGGTTGGGGAGGGGAGCAGAGCTACAGCAGCTGTATCTTTAACAAGTTTCCTGTGCAATGCTGATGCCAACTGATGCTTGAGAACTGAGCTGCCAATGGGTAAGACAACCAGGAAGGAACCCTGGCCTCCAACCCTCAGTCCAGGGCATCACGCTTAAGAGACGGGAATTAACTGGCTTACAAGAGCAGGAGGTAGCAGCTCTAATCGCACACACAAAGAGCAGCCAGAAGAGGGGTGCATGGGGATTCCATCTCCTCATTTACCTACCAGTCCAATCTCCAGCATCAGGAACCAAGACCAGTCAGGTCAAGAAGCCACAAGCTAAGTGTCTTGACAGACGTGAGGTCACAAAGGATCAATCATGGCTGGGCTCAAGGTTTAGTTTCACGACAAGCTCCAAACTATGGCAGTGCCAGAAGGAGAAGAATGAAGGCTCTGAAGAAAACTGTCTGCCTCTTCCTTAAAGCCAAAAAGGCTCTACTCTTACCCTAAGCCAGTTTGCTCATCCAGTGCTCTGAGGTCTGGGTCCTTTAAATAGTAATGGCTACACTTACTAAGCATTAGCATCAGGTCTCCGGCTGCAGGCCTTTTGTGCATTAGGTTTTTTAATCCTTACAACTGCTATCCCAGTTGTAGAGGAGACTCAACGGCTAAGTGGCCAGCCAAAGGTCACACAGTGAGAAGGGATCTGACCCCAAGATCTGAAATCCCAGGCTACTCTAGGCCTCTCTCAGCGCTGCAGGGGACAAACACTAGATTCTTTAGGTCCTCCCAGGGCTCTACCTCAAGCCTACAGGCCCTACAGGGTACTGAGGCCACTGGCACCAGAATTCACTGCTCTGAGCCTATTCACTAGTTCACTTGCCAGGTGGGGATAATGCCACTCACACAGGGGAAGAAGGGCACAGCAGAGCCAGGAACCAAAGCACTATATACTGCAAAGGCAAGGCTCGAGGGCCACCTGCAAGCCATAGGCCCGGGTTCTGGCCAGCACCAATCCCAGGAGAACTTTGTCTCCTCCAGATGAGAAAGGAGAGGACGGAAGAAAGTGAAGAGCCTACAGGACAAAGGACAAGCAGGAGAGGGGAACAGGAGGTAGAAAACCCAGGGTTTTGTACAGGCCCTGCTCCGGGGCACAGAGGAGAGCTAAACAGAGCATAAACTATCCATCTAGGTAAATTACCTTTCCCTACCCTTGGTGACCAGGGCCAATCAGATCATAAGGTATTTCTTCACCCACCATGGCACCTAAGTCTCAAAATAACCAGTTTGAGGTAGGAAGGGTGGACGTGGTTCTCCCCATATCACAGGGTGTAGAACTGAGACACAGCAAGCTTCCCAACTTGTCCCCAAAATATCAACTTGTTTTTTGAGATCCCAGCCCCGGACTCCTGCCACCCTATCATGAAACTTGACCGTAGGTGAACTTAGTCTTTGAGGGGTCTGTGTGCCAGGCACTGGGGGAAAAATAGTGAACAAGCCAATCCCTATCCTCTATGGGTTCAGTTTATATAAGAGCTTTAATGTTAAATTCTCCATGACTGGTTGATTTCAACTGCCTGGGATCAATTAGTAATGTCTGCTACAGGGAGAAGGAACAGCAGCCATAATGTATTTATATTTCCAGTTTGACAATGACTGAAAAATGCTCTTCATCTCAACACCTATCTAGCCCATATTGTGTACTGTGGGTACAGAGAGTGGGTAAGAGGGCCAAGGGTCCAGCCATGAAACTAGTAGCTGATGAGAGCTGACATGGGTGGTGGTGGGTTCAACGTTCTTTTCCTGCAGGGGCTACTCTGTTCTCAACTCAGGCAAAGCTTGCAACCCTTAGGCCCAGGAACTTCCAGAGAGATTTAGGCAAGGCCCGAGAAGAAAAAATTGTAGAAACACAAGTGAGAATTATGGAACATGTGCCTCTGTGGAAAGAACAGTAGCTGGGAGTCAGGAAAACTGCCTATTTCACCAACGTCAGCCAGGATCACCCCACTGTACCACCAGCAGCTGGGTGGTGCAATGGTTAAGAACCTGGGCTCCAATGGCTAGGGCCCGGAGTGCAGGCTCTGCTACTTCTGCCTTTGTGACTGGGATTCCAAAGACAGGAATGGTTTTCTAACCTAACGGGACTCTGAGGATTAAATGAGTCAATATTTGTAAAGTGCTTAGAAAAGTGCCTAGCAAATAGAAAGCATTCAATACTTGTTAGTTATCATTTTGGAAGTTTATAGATGTGCCTGTGTATCCGATTAAAGCCATTGACAAATTTTTCCGCCATATCCCAAGCTCAGCGGTACACCTATTAGGTGCCTAGCCCTGGACATCTGTGTAGTGCCCCCCACCCCTCCCAGAACCATCCTGAAGAGTTCAACAGTAAGGCAGAGTGGAAGCTTGGGCCTATTTTCAGGAAATTTAGAGCATTTGTGGGCAACATCTCCTCCATTTGGGCAGGCCCTGCCTGGCCTTCTCAGGCTGTGTCAACGGCTGGCCCAGTGTTGGGGAGGGAACAGAGCTAAAGGTCTGTGTCTGGAGGACCAGGAGCAACAGCATGCACACTGCATCTGCCTCGAAGCTTGTGCTGTCAGACCTAGTCCTCTTCTAATCTGTACTCCCATAGCATCAACCATTCAAAGGAGCCCCTGTTTCTCTTTGAAGGAACAAGGAGAATGAAGCAAGACCTAGCATGGGCATTGTGCTCTCCTTGGTGCCACCTGGGAGATGACTTCAGTTTTCTACAAAACAAGAAGCAACCACATGGCTTCCAAAGCCCCTTTGGACTTCCTCAAGTATAGGATTCTCCAAAGAGCTGACACCTCAGAGGGGCAATGACAGTGATGAGTCAAGTCAGGAGAGGGGACAGGGAAGGCCTGGAAGGGCAGGGAATACCCTAGAGCAAATAAAAGCCCAGCTGTAGTCAGTGGAGAACTTTAGCAGCCTCTCCACTCCCAGTCAGCAGTCTGGCATTACCAGGCTGCCAACGTCTTCACCCCACTATCCCCATCCTCGCCAAAGGGCCTCCCAGCCAATGGGCAAACTGCTGTGCATGCCCACAGGTCCTGGAAAGAAAGGCCGACAGAGTCAAATATTTTTTAAAAAAATGTTATGGAGCTACTATAGAGCCCTTAGTATTATCTGTCACTGTGCTAACTGCCCCACTTGCAATCTTACCTAATAGAAAGACTGATGCTTATCTTTTTACTCTCCAGATTTTTTCCCTTATTAGTTGTGCTTTAAAGGGGGGTGGGGGGAGGGACAAACTGGCTCTGCTAGTTTTTAACTCTGACCCTGGGCAGGTCTCTTAATCTCCATAAACCTATGAAAAAGGAATTTCTCCACTAAAGGGAGCCAACTACTACCCACTTCAAGGGCGCTAGTGAGATATGAGGGCAGCACAAACCCTTTCAATCCAAGGGCTTGAGGAATAAGACTAGATCCCAGGAGAAATCAAAAAATGATGACTCAGAATACTCAACTCTGGCAGGCGCCATCTTGGACAGTGTCCTATCTCAGGGCGGTAGAGCTCCCAGAGAAGTGCAAAAGCCAAGTCACCATCTCTTCCCTGGAGCAGGCCTGTCCCAGCCTGTGGAGACAATGCTGTTGGGTGTTATACTGATCGGGAGGGAAACCAATTTCCCTGGATCAACCCAGTCTTCAAAACCCCAATCATCAGTAATCTGGTCCCCTTTCCCTGAAGGCTAATTCAAGGTCTGCTGCTCATCCCCAGCCCTCATAAGAAGGAGCCGGCGTGGCCAGCAGCAAATTAGTGGGTTCAGTGGTCTCAGATCAACTGAGGGGCTTTCAGGGGCAGTGAAGGACTGGAGGCCTCACGGGCAGCAGAGCAGGAGTGTATGTGCCTGAACTCTCAGTGAAGCAGCATTGGCCAGCCTTAACCTTCCTCACCAAGGCTGCCTTGAGGATTACAAGATAAGTACCTTTGAAAGCCTAAGTTCCTAAGTGGGGGGAAAAAAATACAAGTCATAAAATATGATCCTATTTTTAAAAGGTGTGTGTGTGTGTATATATTATACATGTTTGTATACACACAAAGAAGTCTAGAAATGTGCTAATACAGTAGTCCCCAGCCACATGTAGATACTGAGCACTTGTAATGTGGCTAGTCCAGATTGACAGAGCCTTAAGTGTAAAAGGTACACTAGATTTCAAAGACTTATTAAAGTATTTCACTGACAGTTTTTATATTGATTATATGTTGAAACAGTATCTTAGGTTATATTATTTAAATTAATTTCACCTGTCTTTACTTTAAAAATATGACTAGAAAATTTAAAATTATATACGTGGCTTGCATTATATTTCTATTAGGCATCATTGGTCTAAAAGGATATGGTTGCTTTGTAGTATTTATGGTGACTGGTGGGAGAGATTATGAAGGGATTTGTTTTCTCTTTGTTAAAACATATTTGGACATTTTTCTACAATGAATTGTTAAGTTGAAAATATTTCCCCTTCAAAAGAAGTCAAAAGGCCCAACGCATAATAGTGTTTCCCATCCCCCTTTGGTAACTCAAGCCACCACCACCACTCCCCCCCGCCCCACACCCCTCTCGCTGGCCCAGAGGCCATGCCTGAGAAACCACAAGGTCAGCACAGCTCTTTCCAGCAGGCTGCACGTGGCCTGACAGGCTGGAGAGGAAAGTCTCTGGGGGAAGAGGGGCCAAGGCTACCCAGCAGGATAAGTTCCAGGGCCTGGCTCACACACACTCATAGGATGGCCAAGGGGGAAAACTGGGACCTTCAGACTGGGCAACTAGGGCCCCACAGAAATCCCTGCTGTTTGAAGATTTGTGTGGGTCCTCTCCCAGAAAGTTTCCTGGTTGGGCTATGTACACTTCTGTGGTCTGGGAGAATGCAAAACCAGACGATAAGGCAAGAACTCTGGAGTCAGTTTGCCATCAGCTGGAATCCCAGCTACTTACTAACTACTGCACAGGCTTGAGCACATTACTGAACCTCTCTGAACTCCCGTTTTCTTGTCTGTAAATTGAGAATCATAACTGTAGCTGGATCCCATAGAGGTGTTGTGAAAATGAACCAAGACAATGAGTAATGATGGCTCAGAAACCTGATTATCACATGAGAAGTGGAGGTTCTGGCGCAGTTTGGCCCGGCTCTCCTGGGCATCGGTCCTCAAAAAGGCAAGCTACCCATGAGAATCTTCTAGGGCACCTGGCTAAGCCAGGGACACGATAATGACACATTAGAGCAAAGGATGAGCCACTGCATCCCTTCATACAAATTGTAAAAAGTGAAGGTTCAGCCAGGAGAAATGAGAGAGCAGGGCTGAAAATCAGAACTTGGATTCCCAAACTTTCATCTCAGGCAGGTTGCTTTGACCCCACCCCAAAGATCATACCAGAAATAAAAAAGCTACTGCAGTTTCTGGCAAGAAGTCAGGAACGGAAAGCTGTGACATATAAAGGCCAGGTCAAGCTCATAACACCTCTCCTGGCCCCACCCCAGGTCCCACCACCCCTGTCCCAGCTCCTGCTGGTGTCACCATGCCGTTCACCCACATCCTCACTCCACCTCCACGCTGGGGTATGGAGCCTGGGACAGACCAAGGGAAGCCGGTCTCAGCAAGCACCTCCTGGCTCTGGGGCCAAGAGATCCAGAACCTGAGAAAAACATCTGCCTGCCTCAGGCCACCCTTCTGATTAATGGGCACAGTGCAACTAATTTGGCTTCTAGACAGAGAAGAGAGGAAATAAGATATGGCAATTAGGAAACTTCCTCTTTAAGTGGCTTACTCTGGGAGAAAACAGCTTAAAAAAAATCAGGCCCACATCACTATACTATCATCCATTCCTTTCCAACTTTTTCCTGGACTACTGCAGAAGTCTCCAAAGGGGTCTTCCTGCTTCCAACTGCCCCCACCCTAGCCCATTCAGCACAGACCGAAAAACCCTGAAGCAGAAATAAGGTCATGCTACCTGTTTAACTGTTTTCGGAACAGAATCCAAACTTCACAAGCTGACCTTCAAAGACCTCTCGCATTTTTTGACTTTTTGAGCCCCTTGTCTCTCATACACACAGGTCTCTCTGAACTCTAAACTCATTATCGCCTAGTGGTGTTCCTCCAGGCTAGAATGCTCATCACCAGGCTCCTTATCAATCCCATCTTGGTGCGCCCCTACAGGCATTCCCTGACACCTTTACTGAAGCTGCCCGCCCTCCCCTGCAAGCCCCCAACACTTCTCTAATACATTGCATTACTGTTTCTTTCACAGCACCTACCACTATCAGAACTGCCCTGCAGTATTAAAGATGGCTGCAAATGGACACTCCTCTCATCGAAAAGTGTCATTTTCTGCATGATCTGTGACCTCTATCAAAACAATATGGTAAAAGTGGTGGTGTGCCAGTGCTCAGGCCTAGGACCTTAGAATACTGACCGCATCTTCTCACTGTTTCTTGGAACACTCTTTTTGGGAGCCCTAGCCACTATGCAGTAAGTCCTACAACTCTGAAATCACCAAGCTGAAGATGGCATCTGAAGGCACTCCAGTTCCAGCTGAACTCCCCCTTCCAGCCATCGCTACCAAACATGTGAGTGAAGCTGTAGTGGGCCCTCCAGACCAGGATACCTGCCACCTCTATCACTGCCATGTAGAAAAGAGTTACTTGGCTGAGCCCTGTCCAATTCCTGACCCACAAATCAGTGATAACCAGACCTACTACCTTGTTAATCTACCATTAGAATGTAAGCTATGAGGGCTTGTTCCCAACATGGTCTAACACTTAGTAGGTACTCAATAAAATGTGTAAAATGAACTATTTTCACTTTGGTGGGAGCCAAGTTAGTTCCTTTCACACAAAGATTAGGCACAAGGCCTGGTGCTTCTCTAGATAAGCCTGAGGACTCTGAATACTCAGTTTCTTGAGATGAGTCTGTTTCTTTTCTACTGAACTGGTTGATACTTTGACCCTGGCCTCCCTCAGACCTAGATTATAAATCTCAGGGCCAGAAGCAGGGGTCTCAGCAACTGCCCAACCAAACCAGGTACAGGATGTTAATATCTTCTCCATAACATTCCTGCCGAGAGATGGGCCACCACTGTTTTCACACTGCTGAGGGTACTGACGACCTTCTGGGGCAGCCCATCTTAGCCCAGCATTTCCCAGAAGCCTAGGGCAGAATGCCCTCATGCCCAGGTAGAAGTATTCCACAATCTTGTTGGCCAAGTTCTCGGGGATGACACTCTAAAATTGGTCCAATCAGGTGGGGGAAAACAATCCTAGTTATATGAAATCCTTCTTGCAAACTGCAGTCTTGATCTCCAATTTGATATACTGAACTTAATCCTTGTGGGGAAGGATTTTGAAAGGTCTTCTGTCTCAACGACCGTTATTTTCAGAAAAGGGAAAGTTAAGTCCAAAGAGACTCAATAAATTGTCTTAAGTGTCTTAGAAAGTGAGCCAAATAGCTGGGACTTAAGGGTTGGTCTCCAGTTTTCCTGCCCATATTCTCTACCCTACCCCTGCAGAGCTCACACCAACAATTGTGTGAGGAATAAGCCTGCCTTGGAGGGGACTCTTTCCAGTGTTTGTGGCCCTCAGAGAGAAGTCAGTGCTCCAATGAGTGCACTGCCCAAGCAGCAGGACCATGATGCACAAGGCTTCCAGTCAGGATCTTTCCCCTTTCTCCCCCAAGACATAACGTCTGCCTTAGCCAGTCTTATACCTAAAAGGGTGTTTGAGCTGGAAGAGGCCTCAAGAGATTGAGAACAAAGTTGCTATACCCTTTTCAGATATGGAGGAAGGGGAACAAAGGTTCACTGGGGCCTAACGTAACCCAGTTCCTTTGGGAGCCCATCTCTTAACTCTCAGACAGCTTTCTACTGCTGCTCTGGGGCCTATAGGCTACAAAGCCCAAAGGTGTCCCATCTTCCCATCACTCTCATTCTCCCTGAAAGAGGTGGGTAAGGAATCCCCGCTAGAAAATGCAATTCCTGCCCTAGGCCTTAAAAGTCTTCCCTACTCTCTCCTCTCAAAACTGTTCTCCCTCAAGGATGCTCCTCGGCTTGTAGGCTGGACAGATGCTGTCCTCTCTCCTTTGTATGATAAAACATAGAAAAAACATGAGCCCATAAGGCCTCATGCTGGCATCCACATCTCAAGGGAAGATCCCGCCACTGGATAGTAATCATAAAGGAAGAGAGCCTCAGTGTAGCCAGGTCTTCTCATTTTCCCCCCATAACAGCTTTATTAATGTAATTCACATAGTGTGCTACTCACCCACTTAAAGTATACAAGTCAATGGTTTGTCTTTCTTTTGTATATTCAGAGTTCGGCTTTTTTTAAAGAGAAGATGCAAATCTCTAGGTTTCCAGATAAATTTTCTTGATTTTAATGCAGAGCCAATCAAAACCTGTCAGTAGACTAGACTGGATCTGAGGAGGTAAGGTGGAGGATACCCATTTGTGACCTCTGGCTTTCAGGATATAAGCCCCACCCTGGCAGTAATGTTATCTTGTTTATCCTTGAATTCCAGGGTTTGACACCTAAAAAGCACTCAAAATTTTCTGAATGAACAAATCTGGCTAAGTACTTTGGAAATGTGCAGCTGCAGAGTCCTACAGCAAATCACCAACCAAACTGTTTAAATATCACCACTTCAAGGAATTCAGTACCTGCTGTGGCAGCTGAATCCATTGGGGCGGAACCGATGAAAGTTACTACTTGGCCAAAGCCAAAACCTACAGACCTCTCACTGCCTACCCACCGTCAGTTTTACCCATAGGGTCACATGAAGAGATCTATTAAAATGCTTTCTTTACTTCAGAATCGGTATTTCACACACCCCAAGCTCTGATTCTCTGGGCAAATTAATCCTAGTTTCTTCAGCCATTCTCTCCTCATAGAAAGGTGCATGCGTCCCAGTGAGCTCCTTCCTCTGTGTGTTCCTGATTTCCTGTCTCCCTCCCACATTCCCCAGAGGCAGCACCCAGCCTCCCACATTCAACCTTGCTGTTACCAAGTCCAAACTCCACCCTCTATACACTGCTCCACTTCAGGCAAAAAAACTCAAACCAAGTTACTATTCCAACCACATAACTGGTCTCCCTTCCTCATATTGCTGTTTATATACAGAACAGGAAAAGCAAAGAAACCTTCACTCACCCAAACAAACCCAAGGCTGCAGAAAGACACCAAAGATGGGAGAGGGTTTGCGTGTAAAGCGCTGAGCTCATCTATCACTGATATTCTATCACCAGGGCACTCCCAAGCACCATGTGGGCTTCTCACTGCAGGATTATATCCCGAAGTAATTCCTTAAATTCCCCTCCTCCATGGATCTGCATGACAGCTCAGGGCAGGGTAGGAAGAGCTGGCTCTTAAAAGTGTCAGGGGCTGCCTTCCTGTTTGGGCTCAGGACCAAACATAAGGGATCAAGGGGCAGAGGACCCAGGAAGACAGGAAAGCTGGTTTTAGCACCCAACCTCTACTAGCAAATTGAAGACGTGGGTCAAATTCAGGCCTCAAAAGAACCATCAACACTCTTAGAAGTATCACTTATTATTTATTATTTGCCAAGATTGGGCTGAGCACTCATATTCAGCTAGCTCACTTTCAACAATGATCCAAGTACACAGGTACTCTACACATAACTTCATTTACTGAAGCACAGAAGTTACCAACCTGTTCAAAAGCACTCAGTTGGTAAATGGCTGGGTTAACTAAAACTGTAGCTGACTGACTCAAAGGTTCGCATTTGATCACCCAATCTACTTCTTCCTCCAGAGGTGGAGTGAAAAAAGAACTGGAGTGGGAGCCAACAGACTTGGATTCAAGTCTCGGCTTTGCTCTGAACTGAATGACTCGAAGCAACTCTTATTTCCTTTCTGGGCCTTTATAGTACCTAACCCGTGAGAGGTTTAGATTCAATGACGTCTGGGTTCCCTTCCAGCTCTATACTCCTTCGTCCCTGAAAGGAAGGAAAAGAAATCCAAGCTCCTGAGGGCACAGCAATGGTTGACAGAGTTGACAACTGAACATTGGGCTGCAGAAGCCTGACTCTATATCCCAGCATTCTTAGGACCTCTCTGTAACAGCAGATCTATGGGCAAATGCAAACTACTCACTGTTCTCAATACAGGTGTAAAACAGCTGAATTTGGCCGAGGAAGGTGGCTCTGATAGGAAGGAAACCTCTGTACACGTGGCTATCTGTGCAAGAACCTATAGAGTCAAGCTGCAGAGTGGCTGGTAGCAGGCAGCCTAGATGTGGGCTTATAAGTCCTGACACATTGGTGCCTCGCCTGATGGAGGGGAGAGACTGCCAGCTGGAAGCCTGTCCCTCTGTCACTACCTTCCAGCACCCCCCACCTCCTTCCTGCAGCAGGGACAAGCAAGCTGGTGGCTCTAAGATCAAGCATGAGCTATGAGCTAAGCGTAGGCCAGTCCTTTAGTAATTATGCTTCTTCCAGCGAATAAAATGCATTCCAGCTCATCTAACCTTCTGAAAGGCCAGAGAAATCTCATAAACCAGAGCCGCTCCCTACCCCTAAAAGATGACAGCTGATAATTGCCCAAGACCTACAATTCAGGAATGACTTAGAAGTCTGTTCTCTCTTGTTATCTGGAAACACTGCCACAAAAGATCTGATAGGAAATCTCAAACCATCTATTCTTAAGCTAAGAAGTTTTGCCATACAGCCAAGCAATCTTTCGAAAGGAAAACCCTGACCATGCAACTCCCTCACTCAAAATCTTCAATGGCTCTCAACTGCTTTCCTGTTAAAATCAGACTTTATCTTTCCAGTCATCTAAACTACAGCCATAGGGAATTACTCAGTTCCCTGAACCCCGGGGTCTTTCCTCAACCAAGAATGCACTCTTTCCAGGCTTTTTCTAACTCCTACTCATTCTTCCCATTTTGGCTTAGCCATCGCTTCCTCCAGAAAGACTTCTCTGGTACCCCTGCTACACTCCCAAAGAACCCCAGCACCGACCATACTCGACTTTTGAGTACACGTGGTGTGCTCCTTGCCAACACAGATTTTTATTACTCACTGTGGTGTACTGTATGCCAAACTCAAAATATGCTGAATGTTGCTGTTAAAGTCTAAGATTCACCTATACATTCACTAATTAACTGTTCACCAAGCTGCCTACTATGTGCCGGGCATGTTGTAGGTGCTGAGAGTATAGCAGTGATCAAATACCCAATGGTGATAAGAGCTAAGAACAAAAATGAAACAGGTAAGTGAGATGGGGCTGCGGAGCATGGGGTGGCAGTGTGCTATTTTATACAGGGTGGTCTGGGAAGTCCTCTTCTTCACAGTGATATTTCAACACAAATGTGAAGAACGTGAGAGTGTGAGTCATGTGGCTATGCAGGGAAGGGGAGAGCATTCCAGAACAAAAACTATGAAACAGGAGAGTTCATAATGTGCTCCAGGAAAAGCAAGGTCCAATGTTGCTGGGAGGGAAGGGTGGTGTGGGGAGCCCGATCAAGCATGGTCTTAGAGGGCACTCTGAGTGCTGGATTTCAACTCCCCTATGAGAAGCCGTGAGAGGGTTTTCAGCGAGAGTGAAAGGAGACCAGTTATGAGACTACTGCAACAACCCGGGTGAGACGCAATGGTGTGTGGACCAGGCTGGCATCAGAGGAGGTGGTAGGAAACATTTAGCTTCAGATACAGTGTTTAGGAGCCAAAAGGATGTAAATTACATGAGGTGACAGAAATAGAGAAACAGGCAAGGATGAGCCCAAGGTTTTTACCTGAGCAATCAGGACAGAGATGCTTATTAACCCTCTCCTGAGCCTCACACCTTCCTCATCTGTGAAGTGAGGATAAAAAGAGCACCTGCTGAGCAGATTACAAGGGACAGATTAGACAGAAAGCACCCAGTAAATGGTAACTACGATATCACTGTTAATGAACCTCAGGGTCATTATGGGCTTCAATAAGCTAGTGTATGTGATGAGAGTAAAAACCATACAGAGCCCAGCTGGATAATCCTTCTATATGGCTACCAGCCACGGTGAGACTTTAGTTCCTCTGAGAAGCTTGCAATTTAATTTTAAAGCAGAAAAGAGAAAAGGTTACTTTGAGTTGTATTATGTCTGGAGGATGAGGTGAGTATCATCACAAGTTTGGAGAGTTATTACAAAGCACCCTGTAAACTAGGCTTCTGATGGAGGAGTCATATGGGTTTACTAGGAGTACTCCGAACTAAGATGGGGAAGCTCCTCACCATACACGACATATATATATGGCTGGCTTTACAAAATTCATCAATCAATGCCCACAATCTTCATACCCCATATCTAGGGCTCTGCAAGTCCAAGGGTACAGCCAAAAGAAAGGTACTAAATCAAGGCTGTCTTTCTGATTCTGGGAAAATCCTGCAGGGAGACACTCTCAGCTCTCTGCCACAAGAATTTGGCCAGTTGGTTCTGGTAACTATTACAAATAGTGCCACTTGAAAATTTAGCACTTCAGGAAGGAATAGGTAACCCCTTAGAACAGGTGATTAGCTCAAACTACATATATCTAGCTTTGGAATGCATCTTCTGGAACATAAACCACTTATGATGTGTGAGATATTTTAACCCATGAACTGGGCTACCCCATACTCGGTATCAATTTGATCTCAAAACAACCTCAGCACAGGGGTTAGTCCCAGTCCGTGAATATGAAAAACAGAGGTTAGGCAAGCTGTCTAAGGTCACGAAGTGAGAGCAGAAAGAAGTACTCTGCCCATGTTCTGATTTAAATCCCATCACCTATCCCCTTTGCTCCTTCACCCCGCTGTTTCTTATACGTTCATTAGCCAAGGACCAAAACTTATTTTCTACCATGAACCCCCAGCAAGGTAAGGCTATCCTCTCTCCTGGCCACTCCCTTAGGTCACTCTGGACCAGCCAGGGAGGTTTGTGAGCCCAGACTGAGGCACCTGTGAGCCTTCTCCAGGTCCCAACACTCTAATTACCCGCTTTGAGCTTGTCTTGGATTTTGCAAACAGGGGCACTCCCTTCTGCCAAGCTCTCCATTTTAAAGAGGTTTTTGTGGTTTCAGGCCTGCTCCTCCTCCTCCTCTCCTTATCCACCTCCCAAAGGGAGGGAAACAGCCTGAGTAACTGCTATAAAATGCTTACTCTAGCCTAGGTCCCGCTGCAGACAGGGGGTTGGTCAGTCAAGACTCTGTCCCTTGGGAGGGTCAGGGCTCAAAACAGCTAAGGCTACCCCCGACCTCCCAGGGTCTGGAACCACCTTCTAACCTCCCTCCCTAGGAGGCACTCACTTAAAGTCCCTGCCTAGAAGAAGGGGTTGGGGAGCTGAAGGTTCCTGGTGAAGGTCTTCCCCACTGTTCTCCTTCAGAGAGTGCCCTGTGTGTGTTCTTTAGGAGAAAGTGATTTGAACTATAGGAAAAGAGCTTTAACCCCTAACCCAGCAGTTCTTAGCCAGAAGTGAATAATATAACCAGTTATGAAATTTAAAACCAAAACCAATCATTATGCCATTATCATCCCTGACAAATAATTCCTTAACATAATTTAAAGAGATGAGACTTCCTCAAATGTCACCAAAATGTCTTCTTATAACTGGTTTGTTTGCATCAGGATCCAAACAAGATCCACACAATGCATTTGATTGATGTCTCAACTCTTTTCATTTCTAACAGTTCTCTCTTAAAAAATGACATTTATTGACTGATAAAATAATCTGTCCTCACATTCAGAAACTGGATTAACTGCTACCTCAGAGTCAATCAATTTGTTCCTCTATCCCCACAGATCTATGGTTCTATTAGGTTTAGGTTCAATTTTTATTTGGTGGGGGGAAATTCTCATAGACAGCACTGTGTACTTTCTATCATCGCATATAAGGAACACCATGTCTGGTTCTCCACATCTGATATGCACCCTCAAGTAAACGGCCCGGGTTCCTGAAGCCAGAAGAATCTTTCCAGCCCTCACAGAGCTTGGATTCAGTACTGGAGTTCTTACCTACTACAGCAGATATAAAAAGTTCTGCTTTGGTTTCTTTCTGTGGAGAGGGAGTTTAGTGAAAAAGTGTTTTTGATACTAGAAAACAAAAACAAAACAAAACAAAAAAACTGATGACATTTAGATCTAATTCAATTCTGTCATTTTGCAGATGAAGTGACAGACACAAGGGGGAAAGCGTGGGGGTTGATGGTGTCCATATGCTAGTTATGAGCAGAATGAGAAGTAGAACTAACAGACCCTAATAATGATGATCATTTATAACAAAAATTTAAAAACAGCAATTACTGAATTGGTAGCAATGAACAGAGGCTCTGTGCCAGGCACTATGCTAAATATTATCTTTAATTCTCACGACCTTCTGAAATAATCATCATTTTTGTTTTGAGAATAACAGTGGCTGAGAGAGGCTGAGTAATTTATCCAAGATTGTACAGTGAGCTGGATGCAAAGCTGGATACATACAAATACAGACTCATTACGTTGAATATCTGAAACTACTATAATATCATATAGCAATTATACCTCCAAAACAAACAAACAAAAACCAACCAACAGCAGCAGCAAAAGCACCAAAAAGCAGCAAAGCTGGGACTCAAAAATGAAGACTGCATGATTCCAGGGCAGAACTCTCCCATCCAGTCCACTTCTTGTGGGGAAAGAGGAGCCAGGGGCAGAAGCGGCTCTGAGGCTATGAGGTCTTCACATAGTGAAGACTGATGCCCAACCTGGGCGGAGGGGACACGGACACGGGGACACACACACACACACACACACACACACACACACACACACACGGACAGACTTGAGGAAGGGCCCAACCCCAGGAAGGAAAGTAGAGAAGTTTAGAACCTGCATCACTGAAAATATTAAATAAATGTTGGTATTGTTGTCAAGGTTATGATTATTTTCCTCTTGCTTATGTCAACTTGGTGGTGTTAGATCACTCTGGAAATATGGATGGACTGAACAGAATGACCCATTAACTGAATCCAACTATTGATTTTATTATGTCTTATTATTTTGTTTGAACTGACTGATTGTTTTGGTTTCTTCTAGACCAAGTGTTCATAAGTGATAGGAGTTAATCCATCTTAATGAGCTAATAAATCCATGTAAGTAGGGGGAAAAAAGGAGAGTAGAGGTTTATTTGAGGCCAGTTCAGTGGGACAGAGGATCCCTGGGGTTGCCATGGGTTAGCTGAGATTATAACCCTTTTTTATTCTGTGCAATCAGTTAGCTACACTTCAAAGGGACAGAAAAAAGTGATGCCCAGAACAAAAACACTCAAGTCTTAGACCCTGCCCTCAACTTTCCTTTAAAGAGAAATCAAGAAAAAGACTGCAGCACTGGTTAGTTTTCTTACTACATGACTGAGATTCTATACATCCAACCCACTGATTCCCCCTGCTGGGGTGGGTGGAAGCTTTACAGTGATGATACACTCAAGTCTCAACCCACTACAAGTGCACTAGCCATAGCAAACTTTCAGTTCAGTTAAGCTGGCCTTTTACCCCTCCTAAGAGGTAATCTTAATGAAAGGCAAATAAACTAATTAAAACTTATTTTTAAAACATTCCTCATACCACATTCCAAAGCAAAAACAGCCAGTACTTTAGGTAACTGACCTTTAAGATTATCCATACCATGCCCTTTATGTCATGGAGTACTGATACAGTACCAACAGCAGAAAAGGAAAGTAGTACTACATTCTCTAACGTCCTCGATTTACAGGTGGAGAACAAGAGAGACCCAGAAAGTCCCAGAAAGTCCAGACATCTCAGTCTCCCAGGCTTGGTATAACAGCTAACACATGCCAGGCACTGGGCTAAATGCTTTACACATATCACAGTAAATGCTCAACAGCCCCAAGAGGCAGATAAATCATAATTTAATCCCTAGTATTCAGGTGGGGAAACTGAGGTACAGAATGGTTAGGGAAATTGCCCAAGGAAACACAGCTGGTGGCAAGTGATAAAAGCCAGCATTTGAACCCATGCAGTTTTGACTCCAGAACCTTTGCTATATAAGATTTCTTCTTTTAACTAAGAAGAAATGATATATACTCTATAGAGCTACGGCTAAGATAAGGAAACATTTTCAAAATATTCTAGGGAAGGGAAATACAAAAAGCCAAAATGCAAATCCCAAGATTTGAAAATACAAATATAAGATGTGGAAGCTTAAACCAGAATAGAGAATCCCACAAGCAAGGGGGAATATTGAAAAACATCTTTTATTACTAGTTACTGCATGTGTCCCTTAAAGAACTAAAACACTAGCATCTGAGCCAAAAGGAGGGCTAAAAATAGGCATTTGCAGCAAGCTTTGGAAAGCTTTTAGCTTGCTTATGAGGCACTCATTTCTGTAGACTCCCAAAAACATATGTATCACAGAACACAAAAATTCCCAAGACCACACAGCCACTCCAGTGGTGTCACATTTAAACCTGCCCAAGCTAATCAAAGCTGGAAAAGGGCCACCAACTAACCTTACCAGACAGACAAGTCAATCACAAAATTCTCCCTCAAAAAGCATCCAAACCCAACTACAGGCTTAAACAGAGAAGCTGCTGGATTAATTCAGATAGTCAGTCAAAGACTATTCCAAAGGTTCAAAATCAACAAATAGACAAGACACCTTCTTGCCTTAAGATTCCAGAAAAACCAGAACAGAGCAAATTTATCCGACTCAGAATTTTGCTTTGGGCACTTAAAGCAAGCTGGCTTCTCCACTCGAAGGAAAAGGTGAGAGATGCCAGCCAAGCTGTCTTCTTCCCACGATCAATAACCCCAGTGACGCACCCTATCAAGGGCCCCTGGACTTACACAAAATACTAGCTCAGGCACCCAATACCACCTGATGTCATAGCTGATTTAAAACCCACAAGGCAGGTTCACTATTGGCTAAGCAGCAGCGGCCAGGCTGAGTAGCCCCATTTAAACTTCTGAGGAGAGCTCTCTCCTGGGGATGATTATACCCCTCTGAGTTTAAAGACGGGGGAAGGACCAAAGAGTGTCTTAAAAGTTCTTTCCCTCCCTCTGTGGGTGGATCAGGAGGGGTATGCAAGAAAATGGAGGTTTCAGCACTGCCCTTTGCATAAGAGGGCTCTGGAAGGGAAAGGGGGGAAGGGCAGAAAAACACGGTTTGAGGTACTATTAGTAAACCCCAAATGTCCCCTCCTCCAAATGAGGCAACCTTAAAAGAAATAAATATTGCAACGCGCCATTTTCGGAATTAGCTGTTTTGGTTTTACTGCGACTATGAATGATCCTACTCCCTTAAATGTGAAGGCATTATGTTCCCCGCTTCTCCCCGCTTCAACTTTCCCCATTTTGATGGTTTAAACCAGTCAGTCTCAATCAGCAACTGCAAAAGGGGAGGAGTTTTGAAAAAGCACTAGGGCTATGGCCACAGGCCATCATTCTAGCTACAAGCCGGTTATGATACTGGTCCACTTCAAAAGGACCCCAAACCAAAGAATCCAGACCCTCTGCTTTGCGCCGGCAAAGGGAGAAGGGCGCGCCCCAACCCCAGCCGACGGTCTATTCTCGGCAAAGGGAGGCCCAGACGAGCCTCCATATTCTGCACCGCCTCTCTCCCCATGCTGACAAGGCTCCGCTAGGATTTCCTGCATCCCCACCTCCCAAGGGACAGTGCCCAAAAGGACCAAAAAGCCGAGGGAGAGAGAGGGCGCCGGGAGCACGGGTCGGTAGTCACATGCCGCTCCCCGCGCGGGGAGGAACCACGTTGTCCCGGCTGCGGAGGAATGCCGGGAAGGGGGGCCGCGCACTGATCACACTCGCGCACACGCACACTCCCGGCCGCGCCGAGGGCCCGCACCCGCTTTATACCCCCAGCGCGGCGGCGGGCGCCGAATGTACAGGCCAAGCGGCCACGAGCAGCCGGCCGGCCGGCGGCGCAGCGCATGGCGCCCAACTGTCACCC
>NW_011888811.1:11484820-11504820 GCF_000151845.1 Pteropus vampyrus
CGGGCGAAGGAGACGGGGGCGCGCGCGCACGGGCTCGCGGCCCCGCCTCTCGCCCCGCCCCTCGTCTCGGATTCTTTGGAGCACCTCCCAGGCTAGGGGGTGAGGGGTGCTCAGACCCTACGGGAGCGAGCACGTGCCTGATGCAATTCGGGAGGGGAGGCAATGAGGGAAGCAGAAGAGATGGGGGGGGAAGGTGAAAAGGGGGAGGTGTCTTAAAGGGCCAGCGCTTGAGAGCGACCGCAGGTGGAGCACATGGGAGCTGGCCACGCGGCCGGCGGGGCCTGCTCATGCTCTTTAGGTTGGGTACACCAAGTTCGGGGGAAGGAACCATTAATGTCACCCTCGACTTACAAGATAATGGTGTGTGTTGGGGGGTTGCCTATTCACCTCAAAGACGCATGGAAGCCGCTGGTTCCCTGGCACCCCGCGGGCCTGGCCCCTCCAGGCTCCACCCGGGTGACCTTGGGCGAGCCGCCCTCACCTCCGCGGGCTGTGCTCGGCTCCTCCCAGCCGGCCCGGGAGACACTGCCCGTTGATGAGTTCGACGGCCAGCCCGGAAGGCTAGTGCTTAGGAAGTGAGAACAAAATTAAGAACAACCCCTAACCCAGCCAAGCCCCCGAAACAGGGTATTTATGGGCAGGAAATATCTTTTCTTTCAAGTGGATTTCGTTTTTTCTAAAGATTTGCTTTGGGCGGAGCTGAAGTTAACGCCCGATTGAGACTCCGGAGATCTGAGATTTTATCCTGATCCTGGCGCTGCCTCCTTTCAACTCTGCAGCAGTCATTTCCTCAGTGGGCTTCAGTTTCCCTATTGTAAAACGAACATGAGTGTGACACTGGTTTCAAACTTTAGTGTACATTCAATTCAATAAATACTAACCTCGTATTGTGGGAGTCTTCGGGTTCTAGGAAACCCAGGTTTGGCAATAAACCAGGCTAACAAAGTCCCTTCCCTCATGAAATTTACATTCTCCAGTGGAGAAAGAGAAAAATCAAGTGGTAAACAAGTATAGTATCTCTGAAGACAACAATGCCTACAGTAATAGGTTAGACAAGACCAGCTAGTTTGGATGATGCGGGAAAACCTTGGGCAGAGATTCCAAAGCATTTGGAATCAGGCCTGTCTGGGATTGGACCCAGATATCTGCATGCTTACTCACCAGGTGGTCCCACATTTTACTCAGAGAAGTCCTGGCCCCTGGCTGTGATCCCACCTGCTCAAGACATAACAGCCTGGAAATGTTGGCCATCTCCAAGGCAATGATTAGAACCCACAACCTGCTGGAGAGAGGCGGCTTATTGAAAAGCCTCTTGGAACTGCTCCACAGGGCAAAGCTGGCTGTAGTGTTGTAACCAGGACTACTAGAGAGAGGCGGCGGCTATCTGATGTCTCATCTTAAGTTTTTTTGTAACTCGCACTATGGCCAGATCTCTACACTTCCCTGGCCCTCCTTCACTGGCGGAAAAATGAGGGTAAATTATTCCTGACTTGTTTCTACTCTCTGAGCTTTTGTGAGGAGTCAAGTGAGACAATGTAAGTCAAACAGCTGTGTAAATTATAGAGACTGAGTCCAGTGCTTCAAACAATGTACCAAGGAAGGTAATGATTAAAGGGATCTCAATGAATTTAAGCAAGATTTTTCATAATTGCATTATGTATGCATTTAATCAGAAAGTAAACTATTGCACATTGCTATGTAATGCATTCTTTTTTATTGTTATTTATTGATGAATAGTTCCTGAGGAGGTTATCCACACTAGGCTCTCCCTAAATTTTGTTAATAGCATACATAATGGTCATTGTTGGTTATTCTTTTCTCTATTCCTGTAATGAGAAGTAGAGAGGAAAGGTGGCCCATACAACTCATGAGAGGACCAGGACTCTGTGTGGACAAGTAACCAGTTCATGACACTCAACGGTCAGTATGAGCAGACAAAGTACTGCCAGGCCCTGCTATGTGGAGGCTGCAGGGGCATTGGCATCTGCGCACCCTGGGCCTGCTGCCCCAGACAGGGGCTCCTAAACACCTGTGTGTGATTTTACATACGGGGAAAGTGGGGCCAGAGAAGATGAGAGAACTGTGTGAGACTACATCTTACACTGAAGCTGTTAGAGCTAGAAAAAAATATCGATTACTTGATCTCCTTGTTTTGTTGATGAGGACACTGAAGGTCAGAGAAGTAATTTATCTGAGGTCATACAGCTAGTCCATGACAGAGCCAGGTCTCACTCCTGAGTCTCCTGACCTTAAATCCAGTAGCTTTTTCTACATGAAATGATGGAATTGGGATTTGGATTCAGGGTTTGTTTATTCCTAACCAGTGGCATTCTATCTGGATGTGTTCAATTCTAAACACTAATAGTAACCAAATACTTAAGAGTAGATTTTATTGAGTAGCTACTCTATGCTAGGTCCTATGACAAATACTTGACATTCAGTATCTCATTTAATTCTTACAATAACCCAATGAGATAGGTATTCTTTCCATGAATATTTATTGAGTTTCTACTATGTGCCAGGCACTAGGCTAGGCCTTCCAGCTGTTATTATCTTCAATTACAAACAATTACAAAGTTCGGAAAGGAAAGTAAGGGCTTCCATTTCCCCATCCACAAAATGGGAAGCATAATACCTGCCCATCTGGCTTATGAGTGTGAAGAAAGATACAGTTTCCATGAAACTTTATTCTGTCTTTTTAGGGCATAGGTAAAAGGGTGAGGGGTGGTTCCTAGAGTTATCTGTGCTTTTTAGGAAGGAAAATTTAACACACTTGGATGTGCAGTTTTATTCCTCTTTGAGTTTGATTTTCCAAAAGACCTTGTGTTTCTGGGAGAACTTGGGCTGTACCACTTATCTGCTTCTGATATTGGGGGTTCCTGGGCTGGAGGCCTCTTTATACTAACATGGAGGAGTGGGTGGGGTCAGCAAAGGCAGAGGCCTTGGCCAAAACAAACAGTGCCAGCTGGGGAATGTTTTTCCAAACCCTGAAGACTCTTAGGTCTTCTGGCATATGCCAAGAAACTTACTTCAGTTCATGAGAGGAGGCTCTGCCTAGATCCCTCTTGGGAAGTAGATGTACACAGCAATAGTTAACGTGTAAGGTGAGGAGTGAGGGAAGGTGCTGACTATTCCCATAATACTTGGTTAACGCTCAGGGCAACCCTTCTCTGTAAGTATAATTATTCCCATTTTACAGATGTGGATGTAGGCTCAGAGGCAGCCCAAGCCACCCAAGGTAGTTAGTAAAGGAGCAGGGTGGGTTTGCATTGGAAAAAGTCTGATAGAGAATTAATTTTTAACACATTCACTGCTCTGAGTTGGAGACAGGCAACATTCCAGCCTCTTCCTCCTCCATTCTAACTATGCAGCCTCTTTCTCTGGCCTTGCTACCCTCCTTGGTGTTCCTGCACATCTCAAGTGGTCTCATGATAGGCTTCCCTACAAATCGTTCTCCTCCCTGCCATGTACCTACCATACTCCCTGAACCAGCTCTCTGCCTCTGATGGACTTCAATGGGCCCTGTCTCTGCTTAAAATTTCCCCATTCACACCCCACCCTGCCCCACTGACTCCCAGCCACACATCCTACACTCCACCACTCACTGTTTCATTCAACAAATATTTGTTAAGCATCTACAATATGCCGGGTACTGCTGAAGCCCTGAATGTGGGGAGGTGAGCAAGACATACATATTTCCTGCCTTCAGGAAGCTCTCTGGCTAATCTCTGTAGACACCATGCTTTCCTGCCTCAATTCATGTTATTTATCTTACTGTGACATAGCTGTTCATAGTGAGGTCCTGAGTATGAATCCCATTTCATGACTTTGGGCAAATATTTAACGTCTAAGGCTTGATTTCTCTGTAAATTGGAGATGATGATACTATTTACCACATAGGATTTTTGTAATCTTTAAATGAGATAATGTGTGTAATTTAATAGTACAATGCCTGGCACATAGTATGTGCTAAGTAAATATTACCTTTATTACTTTTATTATTGTCAATAATACCTTTCTATTTCTACTTGTCCAGAATTCTACCTGTCCTTCAAGGCTCAGTACAAAATGCCAACTTCTTCACAAAATCTTATTTAATCTCCACAGCTAGCGTAGATTTTCCTCACTCTTAACTCCCACTGGCAATTTCCCTAAACCATGTAATATTTTTTACTTCCTTTCTACCTTCATTTATAGTTACTTATGAATATGTCTTATCCTCCATTTAGATTATAATATGCTTCTTGAAGGCAGGGCTTATTCCTCATTCTTCTTAGTGTCCCTTTTAGAAATCATTTGTGATATCTTCTATACAGTAGGCCCTCCTCCATGTATCTTCTGGACAAGGGAATGACTGACTGAATGAATGAATGCAGGATTACTGATCACATCAATGTTTTGGTAACCAGATCACACTGTCAAGGGTCAAGTGCTAAATTACACAAACATGCACGCGCGTGCACACACATACACACACATAGTAGTCCTCCTCTTTATTCAATGGGCATATGCTCCAAGATCCCCAGTGGATGCCTAAAACCGCAGATACTACCAAACCGTATATATGCTATGTTTTTCCCATACATACATACCCATAATAAAGTTTAATTTATAAATTAGGCACAGTAAGAGATTAACAATAACTAATAATAAAATAGAAAAAGTATAACAATATACTGTAATAAAAGTTATGTGATTTGTGGCCTCTCTCTCTCTGATAACCGATATGATAACTGAGGCAGCTACTAAGCGACTAATGGCTGAGTAGCATATGCAATATGGATGGATTGGATAGAAGGATGACTCACACCCCTGGCTGGACAGCTCGAGATTTCGTCATGCTACGCAGAATGGTGTGCAGTTTAAAACTTATGAATTGTTTATTTCTGGAGTTTTCCATTTAATATTTTTGGACTGTGGTAACTAAAACTGTGGAAAGCGAAATCACGGATGAGGGGGCGACTACTGTGTATATATTATATATAGTGCATATAATAAATGTATTTATTGTATATAATATATATAAATTATATATATACTTTTAAATGATAAAATATAAAAGTAAAATGCGCTAATTTCAGCAAACAAAAAAATTTTACATCTAGCAAAGCAGAACCCGCACATAAGCCCACAACCCAGAGGTGATCACTGGCAACATGTTGGTGTAGTTTCTTCTAGTATTTTTTCTAAGTATGTTTTACATAATTGAGACCATATTGCACATTCAGCAGTTTTATTTTTTGCTTGCCCCGCCCCCCACCATCATAATTATATTCTAAGCACTGTATCCACATCATTGCAAATCCCCTCCATGCGGTCAGTTAAGTGTCATCTATTAAGCACCTATGGTATGCCTTACCTCATAGCAGCCCACCTTTTATTTGTATCACATTGTATTTCCTAAAGGGCTTTCATGGAGGCAGGACAAACAGTAGCAGCTGAAGAACGAGCCCCACAGAAGTTCAGTGACTTGCTCCTGGTGCCAGGACAGCGGAATCAAGATCAGAACCTAGGTCTCACCTATCCCATTCTAGGTCTCTACACCACACTACAAGAGATACAGATAGCACACATGGAAAATGCAAAACCCCCACAATCAGACAAACTCAGGGAACCACATTTAAAGATTCCAGAGTCAGGAAATATCCAAGTTCATGGAGACAGGTGGAAATCAGCAGCCAAAATGAAGGCAGAAGGCAATTTTCTGGGCGACATGACCATAACTAGTCACAGGACAAGTAGGACCTGATTTAGAGACTACGGTGGAAATAATAAAGGGCAAGACATGTTCTCTGACCCAGGAAACAAACCTCCCTATACCAGCAGCACATTGTTCTCTTCACAGACCACTTGCCTGTCCTTTACCTATGGCACAGAAAAAGAGCAAAGGTTTGAGTTTAAAGAGTTAGGTAAAGGCTCAGGTTTGCCTACTTCCTAGCTGTGTTATGTCAGGCAAGTTACTTTGCTTCTCTGAGCTTCAGTTTCTCCATCTATAAAATGGTGAAAAGGGAAATACTTGCCTGACAAAATTCATTATGCCTTCAAAACATTAAATGAACCAATATCTGTGGAAGGGTTTCATAGTCCCAGCTCTGCCATCCACCAGCTCTGTAACGTTGGGCAAATTCTTTCCCCTCTCTCTGCCTCAGTCTTCTCATCTGTAAAATGGAGATGATAACAGCACCTACGTCTTAGGGTTATTGTGAGGATTAAGCAAGTTAATACATACAAAGTGTTTAAAACAGTGCCTGACAAATACTAAATGCTGAATAAATGTTAACTATTATTATAAAGGGGGTATTGGCATATAGTCAAGAGAAATATTTTTCAAATCCCACGAAGAAAGCAGATCAAGTGCTACCCTATTCTACAGGTGAGGAAACCGAGGCTCAAAAACAAGAGGTGTTTATTTGAAGTCACACTGTTAGTTGGTGGCAGCTCTAGGACTTCTAAAAATTCCAAATGCAAAGTCTTCCCTCTCCAGATAATATTCGAGCTGTTGCAAGCTGTCAGCCCTCTGGCTGATTTCAGCCCACAGGCATGTTTTGTTTGGCCCACACAGTATTTTTTTTTAATTGACTTTAACTGTGATTAGATGGGCCTAGCACACACTAGTATGTTTGTTACTACCAGCCAACTACCCTTATTTAGAGCCCTACATGGACTGATGCCATGTCAATCACTGTACGCACGATACAGTCAAGTTCAGGAGACTAAACAGGAGGCAGAGAGGGCCACTGGCCAGAGGGGTGGGGAAGAGGTAGTCAGAGAAGCCTTCCTGAAGGTGGCTATATTTGAATCAGAACTTTAAATTGGACAGTGGAGGGAGTTTTTTACAATTTAAGAGGGAGTATGTAGGGCAGATTACTTTAGCATTTGATGCCCTTCAGGGATATTTCTGAGTTTCCCTGCCAAGGCTTTGCCTGGCCTTTTCCTTGGTGGAAGAGAAGAAAAAAATGAACTGCCTTTTATCTCAGATGAGGCCACATGACTCAGGAGGTCCAGAGTCAACACGCACGGTCAGTGTTTGTTGCTTGAGTAATTGATCCATGTCAGCATTCCTTAGGACAAGGCACCGTGCAAGGCACCTAGGGAGAGGTACAATCACATGAGCCGAAGTATAAACTATAACCCCTGCCCTCAATGATAAAAATAGCAAGAATAATAATGATAGCGGCAGGGGCTATGGACAGGGGATTTTTTGCTTAAGATGTCACTTCCCAAGAATATTCCCCAGAATGTGAAGAGATAGATCACCAAGATGAATTCCGTCAGCAAATCATTTGGGGTAAATGAAATGATTTGGGTTAAGCAAAGGTAAATGTTTTGCTGTAGGAAGTGTCCGGGCCCTTGATGCTCATGAATCTCTAAGAAGATAGTGATTGCAGCATTCCCCAAATTCATGTGACACAGGGCAAATCTCGGTCTGGTATTCCAATGGAACCCCCTATGAAAAATGCTTACTCAGGTTTGTCAAAATGCCTCTCTTTCCACTGAGGCAGTATCAGACAGTGGGATTTAGGAAGAGGTCTGCCTTCCAGCGCCAGCTTTGTTGTTACTGCCTATGGGACCTAGAAAAGTCATTTTTCTTCTCTGGACTTCAGTTTTCTCATTTAAAAAAAAGTCTGGATGGTCTGGAAGTTTCTTCCCATCCTAGCAGTCTTGACAGCAGTTTCTAACATTTCATACCTCTATAGCAAAGAGGATGAGTGCTGGTGGGGGAAGACTGTAGCAAGTGATGAGGCTGCCTGCCTACCTGTCCCAGACACGGTCACTGGATCAGAGAGGTTTGCCATTTCCCACGGGGTCCCACAGCATTTGGCATCCATGACATATGATTGGCAAAGAAAACTTAAAATTACATGAATGGCCTAATTACCTAATGTGGGTAAAGTGTATAGAGATCACCAGATAAAAACAAAGAATATCCCCGCTCATTTTGTGTGGGTAGAACCTCCTGGTGTGTTTTCTACAAGCCTCCAGGGTGACTGGGCTCCCAGGGAACCCCTCAGCTGGGAAAAGCAGAAAATGTTATAGCATGCCTGCTACTCTCCTACAAAAACCCCTCCAATAACTTCGTATCCAACAAGAATAAACTCCAGGCCTCCCCCCTTAGGGGGCCCATGAGCAGCTTTGTGCTTCAGACTCCATCCACCTCTGATTGCCCTGCCCCTCTCTGTGTGACAGCTCCTCAAATACATGAAGCTCATCCTAACCTGGGGGCTCTAGAGCATAGAATTCCCTCTGCCTAGAACACCTCCCCCCACCCTCGACATGCACACACACAAACACCACACACTTCTCATCCTTCAGACCTCAGCTTAAATGGCCCCTTCTCAGAGAGACCTCCCTTTACCAACGTGGCTGATGTACTCCATGTTCCTCATAACACAGATCACAATCTCTGATTTTATGTGTTTACTCGCTTTTTGCCCATTTCTACCACTAATATGTAAATTCCATGAGACTAGAGCTTGTGGCTATTTTGTTCACTCTTTAGTACCCCCAGTCCTAAGAAGAGCGCTTGGTATGATAGGTACTTAATATTTTGTTGAATGAGTGCTGTGTGGCCTCTGGCAAGTTGTTCTCCCTCTCTGGGCCTCCACATCTCCACGTGTAAAATGAAGTGGCTGGATGAGGTATTGCTGAGAGCCCTTGGAGCTCTAACTACGGTTCTGTGACTAACATCTGGGCCTCAGGCCCAGGAATGAGCCTGGTGTGTTGTATCTCCATAGCACTGCACACAGTGTGCTGATTTAATCAGGCAGCAGACACCCTGTAATTTAGTGTTCTGTTGTTACTTTTGCCTGGTCCCTGGGCTGGGGACCATGCTGTCAGATTTCCAGGATGATCCATGCACAGCCACTTGTTCTGTTCTCCCAGCTCACTGATCCCAGTGCCTGAGAGGAGAGGATGGCTGGCAGGCAGGGCGGGCTGGGAGAGGAAATTCAATCTGCAAGCCCAAGGACCAGGAAGATTTGTCACTGTCTTGAACTGAAAGACTGGAATCTTTGAGAGGTTTCATCGAATCCTATAATCGCTGGATAGAAGGGACCTTTCAGGCCAAGTGTCCTGAATGTTCAGGTGAGGATCTGAGCTTTGGAAAGAGGAAGTGAATGTTCAGGCCAAGTGTCCTGAAAGGTCCCTTCTATCCAGCGATTATAGGATTCGATGAAACCTCTCAAACCTCTGGCTTAAGCCTGACTGCCCTCTACACATTGCTCAGCAGGATCCACTTGAAGTGCTTGGTAGGGCCTCACTGCTTCTCAAGCTGCTCACCTCACCAATGAATAGGTTTGTTTAGAAAGTTCTCTAATCAGCAGCGTGGTGAAACATGAGGCAGTGCAGCATAGGGCAAAGGGCCTGGGCTCCGAGCCAAGCCGTCTAAGTGAAATCCCGCCTCTGTAACCTACTTGCTGTGTGAGCTTGGGCAAGCCACACACCCTCTCTGTGTCTCCATTGCCTCTTCTGTAAAAGATGGGGAACCCTTGTTGGGCTGTTGGGAGAATTACAAATGTTCATACCTAGTGAGAAAGCAATATACATCTGTTACTGCTAACTGCCACCTGTGAATGTTCATGCTTTTATTATTGTCAATCTTCTTGGACTCTGTTCTCTGGGTTGGTTTCTTTGTAAAAGAGACAGTGATGGGGTCCAGCCCAAAGACACAGGGTTGGTAATTCAGAGGAGTGGGCTCACTGGTGACTGTGAGAACATTCACTTCCTCTTTCCAAAGCTCAGATCCTCACCTGAAAAAAAGGAAGAGCACATAATCCCTGTCCTGCTTCCTGCCATAGACTGATGTACCGATTACATGAGAATGGACAAGAAGGTTTGCAAAGTGAAAAATGCTATATAAATGTGAGAGATTCATCTTATTTTGTTGGAGAAGCCCTTTCCTCTTTTAGCAAGGCATGTTAGCGTCCAAACAGCAAAATAGCTAAACTCATCCTATTTGGCAAATAGTGTGTTTCTGACACTTGTTATGAATTTGAAGCTAATCCTTTCAGAAGCTCAGTACCAGAGCAAACAAATTTGAAAAACTTTATTTATAAGCATTTAATACATTCCTATAGGATGCAGGGCTTGGTTTGGCTGACTTTTGCCATCTTTATTGTTATAATTACTGATTACTTCTTCAGTTTCTTTTCATGAATTTGATTAGAAAGATCCAGGTCAGGTGGATTCACTTTTCAGATATCAGCAGGACACAGCAGTGCTGCATAATTTCAGGAAGTCTTATGTGACCTTTGTTCAATACCTGTCATGTCATGTAGACTTAAGCCTGGAGAAGGCCCCTAAAGCAGCCTTCTCTCATTGCACAGATTAGAAACCAAGGCCCAGAGACGGAAAGGCATCTGCCCAAAGTCACACAGCCGGATAATGGCAGAGGCCTGACTAGGTAACCAGATCTCTCGACTCCAAACTCCTTACTCTTTCTATCAGTTCTATGGAAACTTGCAATTTCTCTAAATTAGCTGATTTTGTATCAAAATCTTATAATTCATAGGGGTTTACATTTGTCAACTCATTGAGCTATACACTGAAAATCTGTACAGTATATTATTATAAGTTTAGCTCAATTTTTTAAAATGATAGGGTAGAGTCCTATTTCGTGAGAGGGTCAGTGTCTAGGTCAGCATTTAGAGCAAAAATAAGGTATAATCTAAAGGGCTCAAGAGAGCCCTCAGAGGCAGCACATCGGAGCCAGCGTAGTTTCTCAGTGTTTCTGCGGGCATTATAACAGCCCACTGTTTCTTCAGGGGGTCCAGATTAGACCTTGGTTGGTGTGTAGGGGTCAGGTGGTGGGGGAAAGAATGTATCTCTACAAAAGGGTGATATACAGTGGGGTGAGATGCACATGTGGTAACCAAAACTGCTAAGGGAATGTCAGCGGCTAGAGCATCCTACCCCCACACACACACACACATATGCGGATACATGTACACACACACACACACACACACACACACACACACACACACACACACACACACACACCCCTCCCTGAGCAGAATTTCAGGGTCCCTGAGGGGGAAAACTGAGGAAAAGGGGGTTGGAGCAAGGCTGGAAAGCTGGACCTCATTCAAGAGGAGAGGGCAGGAGTGGGAAATCAGGGGAGGAGGAGATCAAAAAGGGGTATTTGGAAGTGGCTTGGTTTTTGAGAAGGAGAAAGCAAGTACCAAGGAGTGACCTGGTGTGGTGTCTCAAAACTAACAGTTGTCCTTTGAGAAGCAAACACCCTAAAATTTGGAGTGATGGAGGTAGGGGAGGCTAATCCACAAAGCAGATTATGCTTAGTGAGATTAAATCTGATAAGATTCAGGATGGTATGTTAGTGATTTGTATATAAAAAGGAAGATTCCATCCTTTTTGATTCCATCAAAAAAGTTTCTTTTGGAGATTTTAAACGTTCCCTCTAGAAGTGTGTTAAAACAATACATTTGTACACCACACACCCATTAGGATGGATACCATCAAAAAAAAAAAAAAAAAAGAGAGAGGGAAAGACAGACAAAGAAAATAAGTGTTGGTGAAAAGTGGAGAAACTAGAACCCCTGTGCACTGTCAGTAGGAATGTGAAACGGCAAACCACAATGGAAAGCAGTATGCAGCTTTCTCAAAAAGTTAGAAATAGAACTACCATATGATCCAGCAATCCTATTTTTGGGTATATATATATCCAAAGGAATTGAAAGCAGGGTATTGAAGAGATATTGGCACACCCATGTTTATAGCAGCATTAATCACAATGGCCAAGAGGTGGAAACAACCCAAAAGTCCACCAATGGATGAATGGATAAACCGAAGTGGTATATACATACAATAGAATATTATACAGCCTTAAAAAGGAAGGGAATTCTGCCACATGCTACAGCACTGATAAACCTTGAGGACATTATGTTAAGTGAAATATGTCGGTCACAAAACAACGGATACTGTATGATTCACTTAAATCAGGTGTCAAAAGTGGTAAAATTCATAGAGACAGAAAGCAGAATGGTGGTTGCCAGCGGCTGGGGAGTATTGTATAAGTATAGAGCTTCAGCTTTGCAAGATAAAATGCTCTTGAGATCTGCTTTACAAATGTGAGTACACTTAACACTAAATAATTGTATAATTAAAAATGCTAAATTTTATATTAAGTATCTTTTATTTAGTTAAAAAAACGAACAAACAAAAAACTAATATGTTTGCCTGTATTCATTGAAAAACAGCTAGTTATAAAACAGCCTGTTCAGTATGATCCTATTTTTGTCAAATGTCCATTTATGTTCTAATATATGTACATTATTGTCATTAGGATATGCACCAAAAGGTTAACAAGGGCTCTGTCTGAAATCTGGTTTTATTTTTCTTGCCAATCTGTATTGCCTAATGTTTTTGTAAGGGAGCATTTTATTAGTTATTAAAACAATAAAATCTTTACCCTTTTTCCAGCCCATCTTGATATCCACAAAATTTCCTATATAGGGCAAGCTTAATCTATGCCAGGCACTTGTGCTTTTCATGAGTTATCGCATACAAGTCTTTGAAGTAGGTACTGTTATTAAACCCATTCTTCAGATGAGAAAGTAGAGTTTAAGTAACTGGTGCAAACTCATTTATATATGTGAGAGCCAAGTTCAACCCACGGCAGTCTGATTCCAAAGCCTGTGTTACTGAGGGCCGGGCTATTCTGCTAGACCAATGTGATATACTTACCTGTCATCCTATTCATGGCTCCTTTCATTAGCCATGAACATATAATTTACGTGTTACTTAAATTGTTCAAACAGTACCCTTATCACTCTCTGATAGCTGAAAGATATTTGTTTCAAAGGTAAGACACAGATCAACCTTCCTCTAGAAGTCCCAAGCCACATAACATTCCAGGTGAGTCCAGACAGCTCATGAATGAGACAAGCCTGGAGACTCAGAGTGGTTTGGGATTGTGGGATTATACCTGCGTCATTCACCTTCATCTGTATACTAACCGCACTGCACAGTACAATCACCCAGGATCAACTTCTACCTGAGGGGAGGGCAATGGGCAGACAGGAAAAGCTGTCAAATATGTCAACTGTAATAATATAGTTTATCTCAAAAGAATGATTGCGATTATGTAATTAACACTTTGTATTTAGACATTTTCATCTCTAAGGATCTCTGAGAGTCTTACAGATTATTTAAATATAGATTCCATACATTGCTGGAGATAGCCTATAGTTTTAGAAGATAATTAAAATTCCTTCCCCTTTGGAATTAAGAGACTTGCAGATGAAATGAATATTATGCCCACTAGACACATGAATAGATCTATAACTGAGAACTCTGAACAGAGGGCAGGAAAGAATCTTGAAGAGCAATTTGTCCAGGAAAGACAAATAAATATCTAATAAACATAATACCATTTTAAAATCCTCTGCTCATGGCAGAAATGATTAATCAATTACAGCACTCTTCTCCACTAATCCCAGACTTGTCTTCGGAGTCATTCTCAGCATAGCACTCTAGGCAGCTACCACCACCTCATCAGAGTTGAACCCTACTGCCATCCTGAAAATTAGTCAATTCTCATCCTTCCAAAGTGACAGAGAGGAGACTGAAATTCAGAGAGGTAAAGTAACTTGCTCAAAGTTACACAGCCGGCAATGCAGAGCTGAGGTCTCTAAATTTTTGCTTTTTTCTTAATCTCCACCCCAACTCTTTGCTCTGTTCAAATATACTTGCAGATTCCTCTTTCTTGAATGAGCTCTTTAGAATGCGTCTACCAACGATTTGCTGAGTGACAATGGGCCTATTGCTTAGCCTGTTTCAGCATCAGGTGTTTTCAAGTTGAAAACGGAGACAGTAATCTGGGTTCATATTCCTGCCTCTCCCACTGGCAAGCTGGAGTGCTCTTTTGAGAAATGTGAGCTGCTGCTGAAATTTCTATGACTATAGGGAAAGGATCAGTTGCTTTGAGGGCACCTTCTCAGGGTAAGGTACTATACAACTGCTGCAATGTGTTTTTGCTCTAGAGAGTGTAAAAACAAAGCAAGACATTGGCTGGCTATGGCAAGGCCACTTGGAAGAAGTTGGCATTTGACCGAGATTTTGGAGATGAATAAGATTAAATGTTTCTTTTGATTATAAAGGTAACACATGGCCATTACACAATTATTGGGAAGGACAGAATGTCGAGAGGAAAAATAAATATTTCCTTTATTTATAAAACCATGTCAACATGTTGTTTTATTTTTCTCTTCTAATATTTTTTATTCCATGAATAGGTGTTTACTTTTTTCTCCTTTCACATGGTGGTTGTTAATCTATGCATGTCATTTTATATTTTGATTTTTAAAAAGTTTTAACAAACTGAGAGTGCTCCATAGTAATTCTACTACTAATAACCCAATAATTCTACTCCTAAGAATAACCAACAGAAATGCATACATACATATGTTCACCATGTGCAAGCAGCACTCTGTAATAGCTCCAAACTGGAAACAACCTGAATATCCATCAGTAGAATAGATAGATAACATTGTAGCATATTCACAAAACCAAAAACTATCCTGTGATGAAAATAAACTATAGATACACATAACAATATGGATGAATCTCACAAACACAGAATTGAGCAAAAGAAGCTGGACACAAAAGAGAACATACTGTATGATCCATTGACGTAAAGTGCAAAATTAGGCAAAACTAATCATGGTTCAAGACATCAGAAGAGTGCATACTCTTTGGGGACATGACTAGTGACTGGAAGGGAACATGGGGGGAGGCATCTGACTGTAGGTGACATAGTCCAGTTGACCCTTGATCAACACATGTTTGAACTGCGTGGGTCCACTTACACGTGAATTTTTTTTTCAATAACTATAGTTGGCCCCTTGGATCTGCAAGTTTCCTCATCTGCAGATTCAACCAACCACATATGGAAAACAGTATTTTCACATTCCCAACCATGGTTTCCCAACTGTGGATCAAAATTACCATTTCAATCTGTGGTTAGTTGAATCCACAGATGCAAGGGCTGACTGTAGTTAAGTTTTGGGGGAGTCACAAGTTATACTCAGTTTTCAGCTGTGCCGGGGTCGGTGCCTCTAAGTTGTTCAAGGGTCAACTGCATAAGCACTTGATGAAAATGTATCAAGCTGTACATTTATGACTTGTATACTTTTCCATATATGTGCTATAGGTCATGAAAACATGAATTAAGTAGTTGCAAGAAAATGCACCCATCAGGCAGAAGGGGCCAAGAATGTCACTTTGGGCAGAGGGAACAACACAAACCAAGTCTCATAGTGAGAAATGGAAAACAATTCAGCTTGCTTGCAACTCTGGCATTACAATATTTTGTGTAAATAAACTACCCCAAAACTTAAGGCTTAAAAACAACTACATCTATTTGCTTATAACTCTGGATGGGCAATTTGGGCTGGGCTCAGCTGGTCTCATCTAAGGTCACTCAAGTGGTTGTAGTCATGGAGATGGACTGCAGATGGATAGCCCAAGATGGCCTGTACTGTTTAGTCTTTTTGCCTCCCCCATGTCCAGCTCCTGCAGCGGAGGGGGGGGGGGCTCACCAGCATCAGGCTCCTGCTGTGCACAGAGCACAGCAGCAAGCAGCACCTGGAGCCAGGAGGTTTCCCAGGAATCCCTCTCAAGTGATTTTATAACAAAGTGTCTCTGCTGAGACATTTCCATATAAATGGCTTCCTGGCACCTGAGAGGGCATGTTTCCCTCTTTCAGAGGATGAGTTCTACCAAGTCCAAGGGTCTGGCATGTTAAGGCAGTGACTTCTCTGATCTTTAGTGGGCTGTAGCCATGCTCTCTCCAGTGAGACCTGGATCTCAATCCTGGGGGAGGCTTTTCCTCAGGGGCTCTATGTCAGTCCTAGGGATAATGGCTGCTCTTTATATCTGTTATTCCTATCTTCCTTAGAATTCTCTTTACTCCTTTTTTTCATCAGTCCTCTGTTATTCCAACACCATTATAATTAATAATTCCTTATATTAAACTTTCCCTGTTCAAAGTACTGTGTGGTTTCTCCTGGTTGGCCCAGACTGATCCATAAAAAAAAACCTTGCTCACCTAACATTTATATTTTCCAGTGGGCAGGAACCATGCCTTATTCCTCTCTGTAAGCCTCCCTTGTTTTAAGTTCTTAATAGACACCACTTGAATAAATGGGTAACGGTTTACTTTCACTTTCATAATTTTAAACTGTAGGCAGAAAGTGAATTACCTTTCAATAGTCCTAGATATTGGACCTACAGAAGACTTACCCAAAGGTTCCCTAATGCAGGCCCACTAAGGAGTCATTAGCCTCCCTGGGCTTGAACAGAATTAGAAGGGTGCTTTTCCCTACTCTGCCAGATTGCACTATAATACAATGGTCAAGAGCATCATGGGCTTAGGAGTCAAGTAGACCTGAGTTTAAAACTCAGTTCCACCTCTTATCAACTATGTGGCCTTGGACAAGTGATATGAACTCTCAGAGTCTTAGAATCCTCCTCTGATAGAGTGGAGACGATAACAATAGGAGCTACTCAAGATAGTGCTACTGTGAAGATGAAAAGAGAGCCAATGTGATAAAGTATTTGGCACAGTCACTGGATGTGTAAACAGGAGTTATTATTTAAGAGAGGGTTTGCATGGTAAAAAAAAAAAAAAAGAAAAAAGTGCCTTATTTCTATGGGTTTCAAAAGCAGTACAGCAACCAACTTTATATCACCACCTTTCCCTCCCCCTAGGCTAGGGGTGCTGCTCCTGGAGGATTATGGTTCCCTTCAGGCAAATTACCCACCCTGAGTCCTGCTGATAATCTCACACCTATAAAGGCAGAGGTGGGGGTGGGGGGAATAGTCCTTACTTCTTAGGGATCTTCAGGACCCTACTATCTGCTTTCCTCCTGCTGAAGGCCCCCCGGAGGCCTGGTAGTCTGGGGCAGATGGAGAATCACCAGCCCCAATGTCAGGGAAACAGGTCTGAAAAACCCCAAATCTTTCTTTTCCATTAGTCCCCAAACAAGTCCATTTGGCAGAGTAATTAAGAGTACTGAATCCAGCTCTTTCTGTCTCTGGCTGCGGCACCAAGAGGAGCTGTCGCCATGTCCGCACACCTGCAATGGATGGTCGTATGGCACTGCTCCAGTTTCCTGATAAAGAGGAACAAGCAGACATACAGCACCGAACCCAATAATCTGAAGGCTTGCAATTCCTTCCGCTACAACGGTATGATTCACCGCAGGCGGTGGGCGGTGGGCGTGGAGCCGGCAGCCGATGGCAAAGGCGTGGTGGTCGTCATGAAGCGGAGATCCGCCAGCGAAAGCCGGCCACCTCCTACGTGCAGACCACCATCAACAACAACGCCCGGGCCACCCTCAGCAGCATCTGACGCGTGATCCGCGAAAACAAGTACAGCCTGGATCTGCACATGGCTGCCACCCGCAGAGCCAGCGCCATCCTGTGCGGCCAGAAGCCCGTGATGGTGAAGAGAGAGCGGCCGTCCGGCCAAGAGCTCCTGAACACCACCCCCAAGAAATAAAGGTGTCAGCTGACCCTTAAAAAAAAAAAAAAAAGTACTGAATCCAGAGAAAGACAGACTTGGGTTCAAATTCTAGATCCACCACTTCCTAGTTGTGGAGTCTAGGCTCAGTCTCTTAACTTTCCCGACTCAGTATCCTCATCTGTATAGTGGAGTTGACAACAGCACCTTATAAAAATGTTGGAAAGATTAAATGAGGCACAATAAATAGTACCTCTTACTTTTTCTCATGTTATTTTCCCCCTAGTATATACAAAGTTAGAAGGAAATAGTACAGCTAGAACTAGAACCTTTGTCTTCAGATTTTCCCTCTCTCTACCTTAATCCACTCCACCCCTAAAATTATTCACGCTTTGGGGCTAAAGCAGTGCTTCCCAACCTTCCCATCACATTCGATACACTCTGGGTTAAACTAATGAGTCTGTTTGAAGCCTGAAGGTCACTGTCCCATCAGAGCTAGAGGCTCTGGCTGTCCCAGGCTCTACCTGGCCACTTGAGACTTCAGGGCTCTATATCTCAGGACACTTGTCACTTGCCACTGCCCTTCAGCTGGGGACCTTAGGGTTAAGGTGTTGATAACCCTTGGTAAGAGCCATCATTGCTTGCCCAGAGTGACACATTAATTCATTGTTGGTAAATCAGTCTTAGACCAGTTATTCAGTCTCCTAGTGGGAGTCCAGAGGCCAGAGCCCAGAACATGGAGATTGGGAAGAAAATCAGACGTTGACTCCAGTCCAGGAGTCATGCCTCAAACTCATGTGATCTTGGGCAAGTCACTCTCCTTTTCTGGGCTTTACTTTTCTGTATGAAGCAGAAAGGAGTTAGACTAGAGGAGAGATCCGCATGATCCCTTCTAGCTCTGATATTCTAAGAATCAGGGATTCTATGAATTCCCCATTGCTTGGCTGTATTCTGCTCCCTGTGATCTGATTCATGCCTCTGGTTCAGGTAAATGTACCAAATGGTAGCCTCGTCCCAACCGTGTAGGTACTCCCAGCTCTTTTCACACATTATTGGCTGGTCTCTGAAAATAACCCCAGTCTGGCTCAGACAGAGGGCAGAGCCATCTCTGTGCCCTGCCCCCATCGACAGCATTTCTCTGAGTCTTCTGACCGTCCAGCTTCCCTGTGGTCACTCCATCAGCCTCTGGGAGAAAAGCACTCCTAGTTTCCTAAGTCATCTCTAGTTCCCAGAGCTCCCAGGGCTTGTACTATTGTCTGGGCTCATGGAGAAGGCAGGGGGTGACTCTAGCAAGTGCAGCAGCCTTTCTGAAGGAGGAGGCAGTGGGCTGGAGGCAGATCCTCAGGAGTCTGGATTGCCATGCTCTGGAAGCTGGACTTGGCTTTGTGGGCAGTGAGGAGACACCATAGGCTTGAAACAGAAGAACGACATGGTCAGAATTTATGGTCACAAAGTCTTTGGGCTCCATGGAATTGGACTGGAGCAAAGGGAGATTGCAGTGTTAGAGAAATGCAGGCCAGAAACATGACATAGTAGGAATAGCAAAGAGGGAAAATTTAGGAGGTTAACTGGCAGACTGAGTGACTGACCAATTGGCTATTCAAATGCAAATCTGACTGCAGTACTGTGCTGGGGAACTGGGATTATACTGTCATGAGATAAGGGGACTGTCTGGTTCGTTGGTGTGGGAAGAAAGGGTCTGAGGCTTAGAGACAAATACATTAAAATCCCTTCAATAGTTCTTTATACTTCTTACAACTTTCTCTTATTTGGTCCTCTCAACACCTGTGTATTATTGTCTCTGTTTAGCAGATTAAAAACTCGAGGTAGTGGCAGAACTAGGACCTTGAATGCACATATCCTGACTCTTGGCCCTATGTTTGGCCACAGAAGACTGCTTCCCTGTATGGTTGGCAGGCAGAGGTAGTGGGAAGTTCGCTTCCTACTGCTCACCCCAGCCCCCATAGCCCCAACTCTGCCACCAAATGGTGATGTGCCTCGAGCACCCTTTGCTGCTCTCTGACTCATTTGTTTTAGGTCATATGAAGAGGTGGGTGGGACTAAGTGAAAGTTTTTGACAGTCAGATGCAAATGAGTGATCCCTTTTTTTTACAAAGGAATCTTACATGAACCACAATAATGAACTCAAATAGAAGAGAACCTGCTCAGGCTGAGGCAGAGGTATTAGATTCAGAGGTATCTGTTTGGACAGTTGTCATGCTTGCCCTACCATGTGGCAGCCTTCATGACACTTCTAGAATCCCGGTGGTTCCATGGGCCACAGTTTGCAAACCCCTGGTCTGGCCGACTGCTGTGTGAACATCCTAGAGCAGGGGACTCAGCCTGTGTCCGCAGATAGGATTCAGGAACTTGGATGGAAAAAAATTCCATCTTTATTTTCACTAACCTCTAACTCAAGTTAAATGCCATGTTCCATTATGAATATAGCCAATTACCATAGTAATATTGACAGTTCCTGTGACTGTCATCAAGAGAAATCACAGATATTTTCTTA
>NW_011888811.1:11506655-11529544 GCF_000151845.1 Pteropus vampyrus
TAGCAGCTGAAAGTCAGTTCAAGTTGATCCAGACGGTGGACTCATAGTGCCACATCTTCCTCCTGATTCTTAAAGAGAAGTAAGAATCTAGATTTTTATATTAAAAAGCCCCATTTTCAAATGTTGGCATCTAAAATTTGTAAATGTTAAAACAAACAAACAAACAAACAAACAAACAAACAAACACTGTGTAGGCCAACAAAACACATCTGGAGACTTTAGTTATTTGCCCTGAATTGTAGCTTCTGGTGGGATAGGTAAGAGCCTAGGCTCTGGATTTAGACCTACAAAGACCTGAATCCCAGTTCTGCCACCTGTTAGCTGAGCAATCTTATTCAACATTCGTAGCCTCTCTAAGCCTCAGTGTTCCAATCTGTAAAATGGAACTAATATAATGAGCTACTGTGAGGATTAGATGAGGTAATGAATTTAAAACACCCAGGACAATCGTTAGCTGATACAGGTACCCAATAAGTGTAGTTCTTCCGCCAAAGTCCCTCTAAGCTTCATGGTGGTTGGAGGAACCATCGACCCCCCTACGGCACCCCAGTCCATCCACGTTGAACTTATTTTTCTCCAAAGTTTGGGTGCTAAGTGCCACTAGAACTCTAACTCAGACACCCAAGGCCCTCAAAGTGCTCTTGCACACGCCCTGCACACACCCTTGGGAGGCTTTCGAGATGCCAAGGCTGGTAACCAAGGGAGGATGTTTAGGAGGCTTCCCTGGGGTGCTGGTTTGAAGAGAGGCCTGCCCCAGAGCATCAGGCTGGCTAACGTGGCCTCTCGGGGGCCTTCACAGCCTTAGAACCTTCAATGTCAATTTTGTTAGCTCCTGTGCACATGCTCACAGGCACCATCTGCCCAAAGCCCTAGGCAAGAGTGGCTGCCTTTCCTGTTCCTGGCAAACTTCTGCTCTAGCTCTTGTTCCATCCCCTTCTCCCATAGCCTCGCTAGGTGGGGAGGTGGCTCACTGACACAATCCTGGGAACCAGCATTCCCTAAGATTGATTTGCTCAGCATGGAGCTGCAGGAGAGCTTGAGAACAGGGGGAAGAAGCTCAAATGACTGAATGAAAGGTGCTCACTACCTTGACAGGTCCCTAGAAGCAAACGGCAGCAACAGCCTTGTGCGCTTGAGGGGCTGCACTGATTCCAAAGCACTTGCTCATCCAGCATCTCCCTGGAGCCCCCTGCTGTCTCAAATGATGGTAGGCGTGTGAAAGCCTCCACTCTATAGATGGGGAAACTGACCCAAGCGTCTTGCTCTGAATTGATTTATCCAGTCCACTCAAGTCGCCAAGGATCAGGGGCCCTCCAGATCTGAGACTCTATAGTGGAACATGTATGTGGGTTCTGAGCTTCTATCCGAAGCCAAACCCCAACTTAACAACAAGGGCTACACCTTTGCCAGCACTTCTGACATCTCCCCCCACAAACCTCACTATAAAATTTCGAAGAAACTGAGGCATAGAAAAGTGATTTATACCCAAGGCCACCAGCTGGTCTTATAGTCTGTATTTGAACTCAAGGTCATCTGACTCCAGAGTGGATGATTTAACCACATGCTACACTGCCTCATGCATTAGGGCCACATTCCAGGCCCAAGTTTCAGTTCCAGGAATCATTAGAAAATACTGTTACTCAGCGAGCTGTTCCGGCCTGCTTTTTGTTTATACAGGTCTACATTTCAAAAAGTCTCAACATATAGTATCTTTAAAAAATAAAAGAACTTAAACAAGCAGCCAATTCCATCATAATTGGAACAATTCTTTATCATGGAGGTCACATTTTATAAAACATCCATTACTCTATTTCATTGAGTCTAAAATGCATGTTTGTGGGGTTTTTTTAACTTTGAATTTGGGGTGCATCTTAAAATCCGTGGACTCTAAGCTTCCATGAAATACACTATTTTATCTGGCCCCAAGAATAATTTGGATAGGTAAGCATTACAAAGATTACAATCTCCCTTTGACAGCAGGGAAAACTGAGGTTCAAAAAAATTAGGCAATTTGGCTGAGGTCACAGAGCTAGTGGATGCAGATGAGCCCTGTCTCCTGATTTCCAGCTGCAAGCTGTGGCCGGTGTATACCCCTGGCCTCCAGGACCTGCGCTCACGCCTTCCTGTTCCCATCATCCCCTGGCCGCCCCCCACAGAGACCAGATTCCCCCATCCAGGCTCCCCAGCATCAGTCAGAGGAGGAAAGAACCCAGTGCAGAGACTCCTGGGAGCAGTTCAGCTCCATTTAGGAAGTTTTCAGGCCAAAGGCTCCCACTTTCAAGAACACATCCCATGTGTGAGGCAGCATTGCAGAACCCAAAGCTGGGCTTGGGGTGTGAAGGAACTATTTTTCTTTGGTGCCCTCATAAACCATGCAAGCTAGATCTAGGGGGTCCCCACCTAGGGTCCTCATTCTCTGGAAATCACCCACAAGTATCCTATTTCTTATATTTCAAAAGGCCAAAAGAAAATTAAATATTGACTCTAGATAAGATCTCACAGATAGACTAAAACACCACATTTCTTTGCTTTTGGTTACATCAGCTCAGTGATATTACCACAGTTCATTCCTGCTGACCAGAAATCACTGACTGGCTATCATAGGGCCCCAATTAAAATACAAGGGGAAAAAACAATTAATGACTTATTACATAACAGGTATAGCTTGGCAGACAAAAATCTTTCAAAACAAGGGGGTGTGACAGGGGAAACAAATAAAAGAGAAAGCTGACATAGAAGTTCGAGCTCCTTATTTTCCCAGATGGGGAACATGAGGCTCAGAGAGCTGGAGTGACTCGCTCAAGGTCACACAGCAGGGCTCTAAACATCACCCAAGGTTTTTGCCCCTTGGGACAGTCATCTGCCCACCATACCCTGCTGTGCTCAGGTTCAAGGAGCCAGAGCACCGAGACTTACCAGGGCTGCTGGAAGGGGGTCAGGCCAAGGAAACATCTTCTCCCTAGCACTTGTGGGCTCCTTCCTGGTGGGCAGCTGCCAAGGCCATGCTGTTTTTCCTTCCTGGGTGTCTGCCAGGGCAGTGAGGCCTGAGAGCCTCCTAGAAAGCCAGCTCCGGGCAAGGTGAAGGCCTCTCTGAAGAAAGCCTCCTCTAAGACCTAGAGTGACCAGGTCCTGGGGTCACGGTGTGACCATGGAGGGCTTAGTGAACTCAGTTTGCACAGCTGCCTCCTGGCATCCACCAGGGAGCTCTCCAGGTCGCATGGCTGGTTTTCCTGCCAGCTGCTGGGTGCCTTTAAGAGAATGATTGCAGTTCATTGGCTGAGCCAGGCTCCCCCTACCTCTTTACCTGAGCAGGTGAGAGCAGCTAGGCTCGAGGTAGGCCAGGGACTCAGGTAAGTAAACAAACCAAGGCAACCAGCTGGCTCTCCCCTCCTCCATGCCCTGGTCCTCCGGCTTTCCTGCCCACCCCTATCCCCAATCCTAGGGATGACCTGGGGATAAAGAAAAGGCAACACATTGTGCAAAGTGCCTAGTGCTGTTCAGTTCACAAAGCTTCATTATCTCAGAGTAACCCTAGACCACAGTTATTAGTATGTGTTCTCTTTTAGATGGAGAAACTGTCCTTGGAGGGGTGAAACGACTCACCTAGCTCACACAGCTCTAAGAAGGAGAATGGACAGAGTAGAATGGTGTGAGGATCAGAACCCGAATCTCCTGCTTTTGACCTCCCGCACAGTGCTACCGGACCCCACCACCTCCCTCTCTGAGACGCTTACTACCAGTTTCCACATCTGGAAAGTGGTACAGTCATGTTTGTATGTGAGTCTGCACTCACGGTATTGAGTGTATCTCCTCGGACTTAGAGCTAAAAAAGACTCTGGAGATTAGCAGGCATTCATTCATCCAGCAGGCGCTGTTATTCAGACTATTAAGTGCCAGGCCCATATTAGGTGCTAGAAATACATCAGTGAACAAGAAAGTCAAAGACCCTACTCTTACTGAATTTGCATTCTGGAGAGAGGGGAGATGAAATAAATAAGTAAATAGATTAGATAGGTAATAGTACCATAAAAAAAAAAAAAAAGAAATTGGCTGATATGATAAAGCGACGGGGGCAGGGTAACTATTTTAGATTATGTGGTCAGGGAGGCTCCCTCTGAGGAGATGCTATTAAAGCTGAGACGTGAAACATGACAAGGACTCAGTCATTGAAAGAACTGGAGCAAGAGTGTTTCAGGTTACTGGGAACTACAAGTGCAAAGGCCTTGAGGCAGGTGTTCTTGGAGAACAGAAGGAAAGCTGCTGTGGCTACAGGAGAGTTCAATCCCTGCATGCCTTTTTTTAATAAATAAGGAAGCGATTCAGAAAGATGCCTTGACTTGCCCAAGATCACCTTTTGCAAATTTCTCCTTGCTTTCTTTATCCTCACATATTAGGGAGGGAAACTGAAACCCGGAGCTCACCAGCATATTTGAGTTACCAACCCAACAATCATTCCGCACATCTACACTGCCATAACCTCGTACTTCTTCACTCTGTAGACATGTGTAAACTCCCAGAGAATAAGAACTATGATTTTTAAGAACTTATCACACTGGAGAACAAAATCTTGACCAACAAAATACAACATTAAAAATTCCAGCAGTAATGCAAACTGCCATTCAGTCACATGGGGTTAGCACAGACTCTTCCTACTGAGTTCCTTTTTACTTTCATTTTCAGAATTTTTAACTCTGATTTTCTTTTTAAAGGGTGGCCTGTTTTTAGTCATCATATTATTAGAGGCAGTATTGGGATTCTTATTCTGAAACTGTTGGACAGGTAGTACGGGATAGAGCAAATGAGTTATTACGTTGACAGTCCTGAGAACCAGCACTTTGGATGTGAGAGAAAGGAGATACGGATGAAAGATGAGACGGGTCAAGTAAAAACCTTATAATTCTGGATCTGAATCAGAAGTTTCAGAATGATTTTTTTTTTTTTAATGTAGCTGATCTGAAAACAAACAAATAAACCATATTCTCTAGTCCCACCTACTGTTTTCAGGTCCAGGAACACTGATCAACACTTCAGTGAGCACCTTACTGCCCAGACTGTGGTCTGTGAGTACTATTTCCCACTTGAAGGATCCAGGACTCCTCAGAAAGACAAAGAGCTATTTGAAGGTGGGTTCTGAGTTCCCTAGGGTGCAGCTGCAACCTTCCAGTGCAGCTATGGGGCAGAAGACATACAACACATGCTTAGACTATCATTTAATGCCACAAACCAAGGGAGCTAGAGTCATGCCAAAGGGACTCAGGAGACCACCCTTTTAAAGGGTGGTCTCCTGAGTCCCTTTGGTCAAAGTCAGGACACTCTGAGCACCAGTAAAGAAAATAACTGTAATGAGTTGAAAAACATTAAATATGTTTAAATCTATGAATTCAAAATGATATTTTAAAAATAAACAAAAAACTTCGGTGATCATATTTGGAAGATATTAGGAAATCCACACATTATTTTGAAAACTGGTAAATAAAGAAAACAACTGAGCATTTATTCTGTCTTTCCTGTAAAACCTGTGCCTCAGGCTACCAAGTAGTAGATGAGAAAAGCTGCTCTTCGCATGAGCATTCCAACAAATAAAATAAAGCAGGAAAGAAGGATTGACTTGGAATATTGTCATTTTGAAACTCCTTATGAATTAGCTGAGCAAACTGATAAATTACAAAAAGATAAACAACTAGACATAATGAGCTTCTTGCTGGAATTAAACTCCACCTCCTACGAAAAAAATCATGGGCCCCAAATCAAGCAGGAATCTGATCGAGACTTTAGATTAGCGGTTGACAAACTTTCTCACTAATAGCCAGGTAATAAATATTTTGAACTCCACAGGCTACACAGTCTCTGTTGCAACTACTCAACCCTGATGCTGTAACACAAAAAGCAGCCGTAGACGACAGTTAAACAAATAATCATGGCTGTGTTCCAATAAAATCCTATTTTCAAAGAGGATAGGGGCTAGATTTGGCCCAGGGACTGTAGTTTGCCAATCCTTGTTCTTGATCTCACTAACAGTTTATAGGAGATACAGGGATTCAGGAACACGTGAAATGACACCACAGGAAGGAAATCAGCAAAGGCAAAACTGGAAGAAAGTCTAACAGGAAAACCAACCCGATTTTTTTTCACAAATGAATGTCAAGATGTTAAAATGAGAGAGAGAGAGAGAAAGAGAGAGAGAGAGAGAGAGAGAGAGAGATGGGGAGAGGGGGTAGATTAAAAGACACTTAAGATATATCGACCAATCATATGTATAGACCTTTCCAAATCCTAATGCAAACAAATATAAAAAGAAAAAATAAATAGGGTAATTGGAGAAATGTGACCACTGACTCAAATATTTGATAAAATTAAGGGATTATTGTTAACATTTGGAGGTGTTTGATGATGTATTGTGGTTATGTTTAAAAAGGGCAATCCTTATCTTTTAGAAATATATGCTAAAATATTTATAGATGAAACAATGAGATATCTGGAATTTGATTAAAAACAATAGGTGGTAGACGATAAAGAAAATCAAATTGGAAAGGAGATAATAATTATTGAAGGTGGATGATAGGAACAGAAGTTCATTATACTATTCTCTCTACTATTGTGTAAAACTTGAAAATTTCCCCCATGAAAAGTTAAAATATCAGCCAATTAACAAAATTCAAAAAACATGACAAACTCAAAATTTGGAAAGGATGTAGGGGAAGGGTAGCTGTCACAGCTGATAGGAATGCAAATTCCTACAAATTTTGACAGCAATTGTGTACACCCTATGATCTAAAAATTCCACATCTGGATATATATTCAAGAGAAACTTCAGTCCATTAAGAGACATATAGAAGACTTTTTTAATAGGAAAAACTGAAACCAACCAAAATGGGTAAATTATAACAGTACATTTGAACTTTGGACCATAAGGGGTAGGTAGAGATTTTGAAATGCAGAGATTTAGAAATGGCAACTACATCTGGAGCTGGGAGCTGGGAGCTGGGGCTCCATCAGGATACAGTTACCTCAACAGATGTTGACCTGGTGCCCAGACTGGGCCAGGCCGTCCACTCAGTATTGGAGGTACAGAGATGATGTCTCTCAAGGGGTTCAAAGTCTAGATATCGGAGCTGGAGGGGGCCTCACACATCACCTAGCCTAAGCTACCCATTTTACAGATGTAGACAATGAGGCCCAGAGAAGTTAAACAGCTTGCCAAGGGCACACGTTCATTCGTGGAGGAGCAGAACGAGGAATTGAGCCAGGCCTCTGATGCTCAGCGAATCAGGTGATCTTGGAGCCACACAGTCTTAAATTGAATTCTAGCTCTGTAACTTGCTAGCTGTGACCCTCATTAAGTTTTTTAATGTCTCTTTCCTCAGAAGGATAATAATATCTACTTGATAGGTTGATGTGAGGATTAAATGAAATGATATACATAAAGCCCTTGATCCAGTGACTGAAAGGAATAAGAGCTCAGTGGATAGGTTATTTACTTTTATTATTGTTAATATAAAGTAAGGCCTTAGCAAAAGGACAAAACGCTACATTCTATGTTGCTCTCAAAAGTTAACCCCACACTTGTTAGAGCCAAGATGTCCAAGGCTCTATACCAAGTTGAAGGCTTGTCCTAGGCCAGTTAGCTGCTTTCTACTCCAGGCCCTTCCGCAAGCAGGCGCGTATAAGTGACTTCTCACCACCCTCCCACTCTGCTGACCATCTCTGCCCTCTGAGGCCTTCGCTGAGACATGACAGGGTAGCACAGCTCTGCGATCTGTGTGGACCCCGCTCCACCACCCTGAGCCTCAGCTCCCTCAAAAATAAGGATCATAGTTAGACCTTACCTCATGGGGTTGCTGTGAGGATTAAGGGAACTAATGCTGAGCATACAGTAAGCCCTCAACCTATGGGAGCAATGATGCTGAAGATGCAAGACACCTGCCCCAAGGTGTCAGGCTCTGGAGATAGAGAAAAGGGTCAACCACACTCCCTGTCCTCAAAGTGCTTCAGTCCAGTAGGGGACACAGTCAGAGGGCACTCCTTCCTTTCCCTTTCGCCCCATACTGTCACATTTCAGGCCTGGATCAGGACCCATGGGCCAAGGGATTCTGGCTGCTTTATTTGGCAGGGAGGCCAGCTCTAAGAAGGACCAAACTAAATCTCCTATGTCTGAAACCATGTATATGCTCACCTCTGCTGGTGAGAACCCCGTTTCCAGCTCTGCAAATCACCAAATCTCTGGCTACTGAGGCCAAAGCATCATATGCACTGAGTAATAAAGCCATCCAGAAAGTTCCCTGTGGTGAGCTGGGCACCACCTCCGGTCTGCACCCTCGGGGCCAGGCAGCCAGAAATATCACAAAAGGCCTGCCCTCAAAGCTGAGCTCCTGTCCTCAGCATACTGGAGCCACCGGGCCCAGGGAGTGTCAATTTCCAGTTCCTTCCCTTTCCTGATGCCTTCTTCTCCCAATGAGGCCATTTTTACAGAGCCTAACAAAACACTCTCAGTAGGCCCAGTGACTGTTTGTCCCAATTTTCCCAGCCCTAGAGAACAAAAGCCATTGAAGGTCTGAAAAAGACATGGTAAGGTCAATATGAGGCAAATGGAACCAGTTAAATATATTTGATTCACCTGTGGAGGCAGGCGTACAGTTCTTTTAAGTGGATGTCAAAGCTGTGAACTTAGAGCTGCTCACAGGCTGTAGGCTGGAGGGACAGCTGGCCAGATGGTTTGTTATGCACAGTGAGCTCTGTGTGGCCAGGGGCTGTGCCTTGTTCCTCACTCTGCCCAGCACTTGGCACCAAACAGTACCTAGCGCTGAGTGGTCACTCAGAAAATATCTATCGAATAAATAAAAACAGTCAGCCAATGGGTTTACATGCTTCTATTCCACATTCTCATAACAGCCTGAACCTTTCTTCTCAGTACTTGTCATACATGTAATTAAATAATTGCAGGTGTAATTGTTTAATGTGTGCCTCCCTGACAAGACCATAGGCTCCCTAAGGGCAAGGACTGCCTCTAGTGTTGTTCACTAGTTGTATCCCCAGTGCTTAGAATAGGATTTGGCAAAGAGCTGCCGCTCAATAAATGTTTGTTGAATGAATAAATGAGCATAAATGGCAAAGAAGGCCATGGTCAGTGAGCCAGTCCTCCTGCCGATCTTGAAGGCCTGCACTGCCCTAGGTGCTGGGCCCAACTACTAGGCCAAAGGAAGCTGGCCTAAGATTCTCTACTTTGAGATGCCGACAGTGTTACGGCAAAGTGTGGGGAAGGGGTTTGTTAACGCCCTGTCTCAGCTGTTCTTAGAGAGAGTCTGAGGCCCACAAAGCCCATCCATTTACAAAAGAGACAAAGTGCAGTGGGAAGCAGGCTCATCCAGGGCCTTCTTTTTGCCTCTAGTTGGTGATCTGGGACATCTGGCCTGGAGGTAAATGTACAGGAATTCAGCCTGGAGTTAATAATAGAATCTACTTTGTAGAGTTGCTATAGAACAAAATTAGTAAGTAGATGGTGAAAATATTTTTCACAGGGCCTGAAAATGGCATTAGTGCTCAGTAATGCTATCTAGAGTTGTTGCTACCAATATTCTGCTTCTAAGTCCACCTTTAGATGAAGGGCACGTTGAATGCTACCATTTGGACAAAGTTCTCCTGCGTGGAAGTCTGGTGATAGGTGCTGGACTTCATCAAGACCTCTCCTGAGGCCAACCTGGCCAGACTGCAGGCAAGAGGGAGTGAATCATCAAAGGGACAGAGACACTACTCAAACTAGCTTAGGCAAAGGTTAGCCCATATATCCTTAAGTCCAGAGAGCAGGCTTGCTTTCTGTCCAGCTGGATCCAGGAGCTCAAGCAACATCATCAGGATGTCTCTTCCCTGTCTCCATCACCCCACGCAGCTGTCTTCTGTATTTCAGAGAGGCTCAACTTCCCGCAAAGTGGCTTACATCCTATCCACAGAAAAGAGAGAGTCTCTCTTCTCCAAAGTTCAGACTAAACACCCAGCTTTGAATCTCATTGGCTGTAATTGAGACACATGACCACCCCCTGAACCAATTGTTATGGCCAGGGGGTACAAGGCTCTAATTGGCAGAGCTGAGTCACAAGCCCACCTCTAGGATAGGGGCTGGAATCAGCTTCGAAAATGGGAAGAGAAAGTTCCCTAAGTGACATCTCTGTTTCTAGAGATGGAAGCATGTTGCTGGGTAAGCAAAACGAATCTCCACTGCAGACTGCAAACCTCTCTGCGGGTTAGGTGACAAAGGCAATGTCACGGTGAGACCGAACGAACATCAATTCTGTCATACGAATAAAATGATAAGATCTGGAGGGAATCCCAGAGGGCAAAGGGGCATTACTCAGCTATCTGCCAAAAGACCAATTTTATAGGGCCCAGATTAGGGTGAGGCAAGTGAGGCGCACATGCTTCAGGCACTAACTTAAGAGAGGCACACAAGAAAACTTACTAACCTAGATAAATCCTTGAAAGCGATGTTTTAAGAATCAAAATTAATGCAAAAAATCCATGAAGAACAAAACACCAAAACTTTAAATAAAAGCAGGGTGAGTAATAGTGCCATAGAGAGCCATATTGGAGCTTGAGGCAAAAGGAAAAATCAGAACCACTGATCTCACTTTTCTTTAAAATTTTGGTGCTTTGTTCATCATGAATTTTTTTGGCATTAACTTTCATTTTTTTAATATTGCATTAAAATGTTATTTATCTTGGTTACTAAAATTTTTGGCACCACTCTAAATTTTGTTGCAGAGGCCAATGCTTCATTCCCCTCGCCTTCATGCAGGCCCTGCTGATTCACGTGGGATTTGCTGGAGGCAGAGAGAGAAAACCACCCAGAAATGAATGGATCTAAAACTGGCATCCCCTAGCGAGAAGGGCCCTGGGCTGGAAGGGCAGGCCTGGAACCGGCTCTGCTTCTGCCATCAGCGTGCCGTCACGCTGTCCCCCTGGGAAAATGTTTTCCTCTTTGGTCCAGTTTTCCCACTTGTGTATGAGGGACAGTGCACAATTAGTGGTTTTCAAGCAACAGAATTTAATCTCCCTATTTAGAAAACAAATGAAAAATGGACCTGTTGAAGAGGGAATGTGCTTAGATGGACCCATCTGTCCGTTTGTCCCTCCAACTCAACAGCCCCCTCCAAGAGGTCCATGGAGCCCTAAAGAGTTTCAGAGGACACACTATGAAAACCTTTAAATTTGATGATCTCTAAAATCACTAAGCAAGCCCATTTTTCTGCCTGAGATAATGTACACACTTCAATTCCTCCTGTCTAATCTTCTTTTAAGTCAGTATTTCTCAGATGGTCAGTAGTCCCCTGTATCATGGCCACTGCAGATGCTTTATTTAAAACGCAGTTTCCATGGCACCACCATAGTCCTTCTGAATCCAAATCTCCAGGGACCAGGCCAAGATTCAGCATTTTGAACAAGCACCTCTTCTACCAATTGATGGACATCCACTGAAGTGTTTGGGTCCTCTCTAATTATTTTCACAGACCCTCACAAATTACTTTATTCTGGAACTTTTATTACATCTGTCCTTCTGAATGACCAGGACGAGGAGAAAAAAAAAAATCACATAGTCAGATAAATGCATCGAGGTTTGGCAAATGGAAACAAATCAGTATGATCTCCAGGGACCCTTTCCCAGACAGAACACCCTCGTGGCCCCTTGCTCTGCAACCCCATAGTTTGTATCCAGAAGAAATCGTCTATGCATTTCTCTTTTCTTCTGGAGTGGTGCCGATAACTTCAGGAAGTATTTACTGAATTATCAGTTTTCTTATTAGTATATTAATGGGTTCTTGGGAGCTAGGAGTGAACATGCCCATAAAATTGCCAAGGGAATTCATTTTAGACTTTGGAAATATGATAAATTCTTGTCAACTGCAAAAGAAATGGCCATTCATTCATTCATTTTTTTTTCCCCACTCAACTAGCTTGGCAGATTCATTGGTACATAAGATATTTCCTCTGCTTTTTTTCCCAGCTTTATTGAGATATAATTCACGCCCCATATAATTCACCCATTTAAAATGTAAATTAGATTATGTTTAGTATATTAAGAGTGTGCAACCTTCACCGTATCAATTTTAGAATATTTTTATCACCTCAGAAAGAATTCTTGTACTCTTTAGCTATCACCTCTCAATCCTCCATCTCCTCAGCCCTGAACAAGCACTAATTTACTTTCTGTCTCTGTGGATGTCTATTCCGGACATTTCATTTAAATGGAATCATATAACATGTGGTCTTTTGAGACCAACTTCTTTCATTTAGCATAATGTTTTTGAGGTTCATCCGTGTTATAGCATGTACCAGTATAGTAGCCCTCCCTTATTTTCAGAGGATATATTCCAAGACTCCCGGTGGATACCTAAAACTGTATCCAAGACTCCCAGTGGATACCTAAAACTGATGAACCTATACACAGCTGACCATTGAACAATGAGGTGGGTAGAGGTGACCACCTGTGCAGTAAAAATCTAAGTATAACTTAAGTTGGCCCTCTGCATATTTGGATTTCTAACTGCAGACTGAAAGAGTTGACCCTTGAACACTGTGTTTAAGTGGACTCGTGCAGTTTCAAACCCCTGTTGTCCAAGCGTTTCTTTGTTTCTATACCTACATGCCTATAATAAAGTTTAATTTCTAAATTAGACACAATTATAACAATGTTATTGTTATAATTGTTTGAATGTTGATTTAGAAATTGTTAATTTCTAAATTAACAATTATAACAATATACTGTAATAAAATGTGGTTTCTCTCAAAATTTTATTGTACTGTGCTCACTCTGCTTGTGATGACGTGAGATGATACAATGTCTACGTGACGAGATGCAGTGAGGTGAATGACATAGGCACTGTGACATAGCCTTAGGTTATTATAAGGGTGACTTGAATACAAGCACTGTGATACTGAGATAGTTGATCTGATCATTGAGATGGCTACTAAGTGACTAACAGGTGGAGAGCATCTGCAGCATGGAGATGTTGGACAAAGGGATGATTTACATCTAGGGCAAGATGTCTCGAGATTTCATTACACTGCTTAGAATGGCATGCAATTTAAAACTTATGAACTGTTTTCTGGAACTTTTCATTTAATATTTTCAGGTCACGGTTGACCACAGGTAACTTAAACCTCAGAAACCACCGATAAGGGGGATTATGTACTTCATTCCTTTTTATGGCTGAATAATATTCCATTGTATAGATAGACCATATTTTGTTAATCTATCTATCAAACTGATGGACATTTGGATCGTTTCCACTTTTTGGCTATTCTGAATAATGCTGCTATTAACATTTGTGTGCAGGTATTTGTGTGGACATGTTTTCTTTTCCTCTGCTTTTAAGGGGCTCCCAGTCTAGCCAATATAGATGCTAACACAGAACCTACATAATTAGGTTGAGAGGATGGTGCAACATCCTGAGAAGTACAGGCAGCACACTGTCATGGCTAGAGCCCCTGCTTCTGCCATTATTAACTGCATAATCTCAGGGGCAAGTTTCTTCACCTGTGTGTCATGTATAAAAGGGGATCAATATTTTCCTTACCATATAGGACTGCTGTGAGGATTCCATGAGAATATGCATGTTAGGCACTTAGCACCAAGCCTGGCACACAGTAAGGGCTTGATAAAAGTTTGCTATTATCATTTTCATTCTGGAGAGTCCTCAGAGTAAGTCTGCTAACCATGCACTATAGCAATAGTAAAGTTGTCATTCATTCAACAAAAGTTTATCAAGTGTTTATTCCAAACTTGGCACTGAGAGAGAAGTACAGTTGATCCAGATTCAGATCATACTCCCAGGAGTTTAGAATCTGTAATCTGAATGGCAAAACCCACTGGCATATGTCACCTCCATATATTGTGAAGTTGAATACCTACATACTGATCACAGATTCAACAACTGTCAAGATTTTACCATATTTACTTCCTCTCACTATATGTTAAATTACTGGCTAAATCATTTTATAATTATAGATATTCCAACATTTTCGCCCTAAACGCTTCAGCATGCATTTCCAAAACTTAAGGAATCTCCTCCATAACCACAATACACTTATCACACCTCACAAAATTAATAATTTCCTTATATCCCAGTTCACAGTCAGATTTCCCCCATTGTCTAAAACCACGGTCTTAACAGTTTTTTTTTTTTTTTAATGAACCAAGAAATAATCAAGAACCACATGCTCATGGACATGGACAATGAACTAGTGGTTACCGAGGGTGGGGAAGAGGGGAGGGGAAGGTAGGCGGGGGTGTGGAAAAGAGAAAAAAAATTTTAAATCATTTCTTCCATTTAAAATAATTAAATACATACATACATACATACATACATACATACATACATACATACATACATAAAAAGAACTACATGTTTCATTTAGTTGTTAGACTCTTATATCTCTTCAAATCTAGAATCTCCTCCCTATTGCTTTTACTTTTGTTTTCATGACATTGACTTTTAAGAGATCATGTCAGTTGCCTTATAAACTGTCCCACATTCTGGATGTCTAATTGCTTCTCTGTTATTTAACATGTTCCTCTATTTTCTGAAATTCCTGTAACCTGAAGCTAGCTCTAACAGCCTGATTAGATTCAGACTCAACATTTTTGGCGAAGCCAAAATAGGTGAAGCTGTGTAGTCTCCTGCATTGGAGGCATGTAATGCTTAGCTGTCCCACCACTGGTGATGCTAAGTGTGGTCCTTGGGTTAAGGTGGTGACAGGCAGATGGAGGCAGAAGGAACTGGGAAGGATGGAAAAGTCTTACAGGCAATGACAATAGAATAGGGTTTTATTTTTATTTTATTTTATTTTTTTATTATGGTGGCATCAGTTAATGAAATCCAGTAAGTTTCAGGTGTATGAACAGGGTTTCAAAGGGTTTGTGGGAGCCTATGGGGTGGAGAAAAGGGAGGGGAAAGGTTTCCCGGGTACACAGGGAGGCACAGAGTGACGAGCTTCAGGAAATAGGAAGTGATAGGCAAATGTGGTTGAGAATTGTTATAACAACAGGCACTTAGGAAAAATTTACTGTGTTCCAGGAACTATGCTAAGTGACTCATTTAATTCCACACATGGTCCTATGAAATATGTACTACCGCCCCATTTTAAGGGCGCGTAAATCAGGGTTTAGTGATATGCAGCAACTTGCCTAAGGTCACATAGCTAGAAACAGGAAGATTCAGGATTTAAATCCCAGGGCCTGACTCCTGAGCCTCTGCTTTTAAAATCACAAAATTCTAAATAAACAGAAAAAATAAAATCATAAAATTCTACATTAGGATGATAGGGCAAATGAGATGGAAAGTCAGGTTAGGGGTAAGTGGAGGCAGGCCTTCTCAGCCAAAGGAGTTTGGATATTATTCCAGTGGCAGTAGGAGTGGGCATGGGTGTGCCTGAGAACACTCACCGGCTACTCTGGGAAAGATAAGTGGAGAGGTACTGGGGTGACCTATTGGGAGGAAGGCTGGGCACCCCCTCCAGTGAGCTGGGCCCCAGAGAACAGAGATCAAGGGAGAAATTTCAAGCACCTCCTCAATCTTTTGCAGACTCTCTCTGTGGGCATGGTGGGGTGGGGAGTTCAGGAAGGGGTGGGGCTGCTTTCCCCACTGGACACCCCCAGCCCTTCCAGTGCCCAAACTGGGTGCTGGGTAGACACAGGCATCCATGGACCCCAGAGCACCAGGAACAACTAACTCATTTCCACCACATCATCCTGAAGGCCCAGCATCCTATGGACCACATCCTGTGGGTCATGAGCTGCGAATACTAGGTGAGAGGCCCAGAGAAGGGAAGCGACTGGCCCAAGATCACACAGTGAGGTAGAGGCAGTGCTAGAATCCAGTCATGCCTCTTGATTCCAATTCCCCTGTTCTTTCAGGATGGAGTTAATTTCAGAATCAAAGAGGAACTAAGACACAATGGCTGAGGACTAGCCTCAGGATGCCTGAATACTCCAGGAATCCTTCCTTTGTTATGTATTTTTGCCCTTTTGGGAATCTTCTCTGAAGGACCCTCTCTGAAGGACTGGGTTTGCTGGAGGAAGCGAAGGCTCCAGGCACCCATCCTTGGGTGTCCTAGAGCACAGCCAGTCGGGGAGGGGCGAGCCCATCGTGCCAGGGACTCATGGTAGTGGCGGTGGTGGTGGTATGGTGGCTGTGGTGGCACGGAGCCTGGGCTCTGCTGCTCATCCTTCGGCCAAGGCAGGGAGGGTGTGTGGAAGGCGTGCGTGCACACTCTGTGACCAGGCTGCCTGGGTTCCAATTTCTGCCCTTGTACTCATGAGCTGTGTGACCTAGAGTAGGTCATTTCCCTTCTCTGCGCTTCTGCTTCTTCATTTCTAAGTGGGTGATGATAACAGTGTTTCAGAGTCTTGGATGTGAGGATTAAATAATGTAAGGAGTATTTAAGGGCATCGTAAGGCACTTGCCCACACCATAAAGGTTGGTTATCACTGTTAACTAGGGAGTCAGCAGGCTTGGGTGCCTATTGACTTACCTATGAGTTGGACAAACCTTCCAGAGCCTGCCTAAAACCTGCCTCTTCATGAAGACCACCCAGATTAACTGCACTCATTTTAAAGCCTATCCTGATTCCCAGAATTTAAAGCACAGCTGGTATTTTCTAAATGAACTGTAATTGGGATAGGGGAGAGCAGTCTGTGTACCCCTCCCCACCACACTAACCTAGACTCAGAGGCCTGGGGGTTGTAGTCCAGCCTTCAGCTAGCTACTTGCTACTTGCTTTTGGGTAAATCCCTTCATCTTTGTCACTTAGTTTGCTAGATAAAACCGGGTGATAATCCCTCTTTTACCTGTTTCGTAAAATGAAAAAAAGTCAGATCCCTGACTATATTGAGAATGGAAGGACAAACAAAGTGTTTTTGCAAAGCATATTTATAACCTGGAAAAATGATGCCAATATACGGTGTTTATTTTTCTATTCTGAATTTAATTTACTTAAAAGGTTTATGAATTGATGCATTAATGCATCCTCATGGTAAAACATTCACGGTGTAATGTTAATCAGAAAAGGGCAATTGTATATGAAATGCGACCCAAACTTTGTTTTTAAAAAATTTAAATGACAAAGAATAAAGATAAGGAAATCCACCAACGTAGTGCTGGTGTTGCCTCTGGGTGGTCGGATTATTGGTGATTGTCATCTTCATCTTTATTTTTCTATATTTTCCAAATTTTTCTAATGAGGAGATATATATATATATTTTCTATAAACAAAAAAAAGCTACAATTACTTATAAATAAAAATAATGTGTTCGAAAACATTCAAGGCTCAGCAAAAGCAACTTAGATGTCACCTATATATGAGTAATCAGAATCCTTTAAGATTAAAATTCTGCCTTTTAGAAGCAGCCTGTCCCCCAATCATGGGTCAGCCTAGCGTTTTTTTCTCTTTGAAAGCCCATGCGGAGCTCCCCACTCCTCTGGCTTCTAGAACATCACCAGCCTCCTTGGCCTGAAGCTCCTTTTGAAGTCAGGGGAGGCGTGGGCACTGCTCTGTGGAGCTGAAGAAGCCCCCGGAAGTCTCTGAGGTTACCAGCTTACTTAGCCGAGGAGTCCTGTTATCTATCAGTGTAAAAGTCAGCCGTGGCCTTTGTAATCTCTGGCTTTTTGGGTTATTGTGCCCCTTCTGTATGTTCCTTATAGGCCATGAGAACCTTCTTAGAGTTCCCCAAAGCCTTACTGAACCTAGAAGCTCAAAAACCTTCAATGGCTCCTCATTTCCTTCAGGGCCGATACTGATCAACTTCCTTAGTCTGATATTTAAGGGCCAGTAGAATCCAACTAACTTTCCTGACAACTCCCACGTGTCAATCAAATGGTCTGCTAGCCAGCTGCACAGCCAGGGCAGGAAGGGTCCAGACAACAGTGAGAGAAGAGAGCTGAGTGGAAGAATCCAACAGGGAAAGGTAGGGACTGCGGCAAAATGGAACAAGCACAGTCCTTCTAAAGGAATTGTCATTTCTCAGTGCCAGTCAATTGTTGTCTGGTGGGATCTTCCAACTTTCTTCCAAGAGAATCAGGAAATCTGGATCTTCATGTGAAATCTCCTAATTTTTAAACATTGGCAGCTAATTCACCAAACACATTTGGCCAGTCTGCTGATCACAATTTGTGACTTGTCATAAGAACACATTGAACTTTACTCCCTCTGTACCTCTGCTTTTGCTGTTCCCACTGCCAAGAACACCCTCCTACTCATCTGGGTTGAACGAACTCCACATTTTCTCTTAGATCCAGCCCAAACACCACCTCTTCTGTGAGCATCCCTGGATGGCCTCCGCTAGAAGTGAAATCTCCCTCCTTGGAGCAGAACCGATCGTTTAGCTCTGTGCCTATCCATTTCATGCCATAGTTATTCCAATGAGTCCTGCCTCTCCTGTCAGACCACGAACTTCTCAAATATATGACACATATTTATGGAGCAGCTGCTTTGTTGCAGACACCGGGCTAGGCACTAGGGATACAGCCTAGAACAAGATGGATAGTCTTTGCCTTGATGGATTAAAAACCTAGAGCAGGGGACAGATTTTCAATAAATCATTCCCCAGCTACCTAATTCGAATTGTGATGCGTTTGATGGAGTCAAGAAAGTTTATAAAAGGAGCTTAATCCAGGCAGGAGGATTGAGCAGCTCATGAGGCAGCTTGGGGAAGCACTAGCTCTTGGGTGGCCACATCAGGCTGCACAGTTTGTATACTGCACAAAGGTAACCAGCTGAGAGGGCAGGCGAGAGCTGAAATCCAGTTCCTGTTTCCTTGCCCAAGCTGTGCCTTTTTCTACTTGGCAGAAAGGCGCTGTATAGACTAGCAGGGGCAGCATTTAGTTCCTCCATTCCTCTCCCCCACAAAAGCTGCTCTAAATAAATTTAGAATCTAAGTAGAATCAATGACTTCCCTACATACATGCGGCCTCAAGAGATGTTCCCTGCTCTCCCTTTCTACCAGAAAATACCTTCTAAATTCTTACTTTAGAGACTTTGAGGATGAAGGAAGGCATCTCTGAGACACAGGAGCTGAGACTGAAGGATATGAAGGAGGCAGGCAGATAGGAGTATGAGGAACAGCATGTACGAGGCCTCTGAGGGGAGGAAGTACCATGGCTAAAGGACCTAATAAGTGGCCAGTGTGGCTGAAGTGTGGACAGAGAGGGGGAGAGTGGCGAGGGGTGGGCTGGGCAGTGACCATACCAGGCATGGCCTGGAAAGCCACACGAAAGGGTTCAATTCTTATCCTGAAACGTATTATTTATGCCCCTCTCTAATCAGCTGCTTACAGGTGCCCATGGGTGCTCCCAGAGAGTACACAACAGAAACCACCTTTACAGAGCACCTAGTGTGAGCCACACACTGTCTAAATGTCCAGTTCATTCTTCGTTCCGTATCCTCCTAAGGAAGTATTTTCCGATTCCAACTGAACAGATGAGAAAATTGAGGCACAGAGAGGATGACCTGGCTATTAAGGGGAAGTCAAGGTTATACTTCTGAGATTCCGAGCCGGAGCCCCGCCTCTTAGTTACCATGTAGCGATGACTTTCATGAATAAACAAACAGAAGGCATGAGGAGTCTTGAGCCTTGCTACTCCAAGTGGAGACTGGGGGCTTCGTGCATTGAAATCACCTGGAAGCTTGTTAGAAATGTAGAATCTCGAGTTCCATCCCAGTCCTACTGAATCCAAATCTGCATTTTACAAGAGTCCAGTACACACCACAAGCTGAGAAGCACTAGAGAGTAATGCAAGCAATAATTGCCTTTGCAGCCCGTATACAACAGCCTAGTGTCGCAAAGGCCAGGTCTCTGAGTGACCCGAAAACAACTTATAACCAAATTTGCCAGAATTGCCAACTGTTTTATTCATCCACCTGCTCTAGTTCTGTCTTCTATTGCGACTCTAAGGGAAAGACTATGAGAAGCTACCATCGACTTCAGTGAGGGGATGCTGTACACTCTGCTTCTGCCCAATTTCTTAGCATGGATCTGCCCTCATCCAGGAATAAATGTAAAGCTGTTTGACCCTTCTCCTCGTTAATCACTGCTCCAAATCATCCTCCACCTGGGGCCCACTTTGATTGCTAGATCACTTTCTGGGACCTGCCTTTAACAAGGCAATGTCCTTTCTCAGCCTGTATACCAAAGGAGCTGGATGATTTGGTAGAAAAGATTAGTGGACGAGGAAAAGCTGGGTTCTCAACTTCAGCATTAAGAGTGACTCTGGGACAAACTCTCATCTCCAGTTCCCCATTTCCATCTGAAAAATGGGTAGAATGGACTAGATTAGGGTCACTAGATTGAGGGCTTGTCAGGGAACATAAAGGAAGTTCAGGGGCCTAGGTGAGTAGGAGGGAGTGGTGGGGACCATGGCAAACGAGAGGGTGCCAAGTCCTGACTAAACCTGCAGCCCCACTCAGCACTGAGCTATCGTTGTCACGGGAAACGCGGGTCCAATGTTGGCATATATTCTAATTTTAAAAGAATTGGTTATCTGAGTCCCCTCCTACGAAATATCGTATGCTGTTTACACACTGCCATCTGGTTAAAACTTATTAAAACAAACAAACAAACAACACTCTGTGGGCCAAATAAAGATCAGATGCTGCTGGCCAGATCTGCCCGTGGGCCGCCCATTTGCGACGCCCGGCCGGGATGCCGCCCTGATGTCATGTACGGGTGTGTGATTCCATCCTACGTGTAGTTCGAGAATGCTGCAAAGCGGCTTCGGCCGGGGCGGTGGACTCCCTCCCCACCGCGGCCCTGGCCCGCAGCCGCGCGCCCTCCCGGGCCTCTCCGGGAGAGGGCCGTACGCGGGGACTCCGGCCTGTGGGTGGCGGCGGTGACCGGTCGCACAGCGTCGCTTTCTTCACACCCTCCCTACCTGAACGGCTGCTCTCCCCGCAGCTCCGCAGCGATGACTCAGCCGGCGGCGACTCGGGCGCAGAGGGAAGGGAGGGCGGGGAGGGAGGGGAGGGCCCAAAGTGGTGGCGGAGAAAGGGAGGAGGAAGGGGGAAAGAGGGGAAAGGGAGGAAGGGAGGGGGAAGGGGAGGGAGGGGGGGAGGAGGGGAGGAGCTCCTGGGGAAGCCGAAGCCCCAGCCCCGCCTCCTCGTGCTGCAGGCGGCGGTCCCGCGGGGCTGGGATTTGGGGGTGGGGAGGATGAAGGCGTGCGGGGTGAGGGGGTAAGCGGGTCGGAGAATAGCAGGCGGGGTGGGGCAGGGGTGGAGGAGGCAGAGTGGTGCGCTACCCCTAGCCCTGGCGTTCGCCCCCATCTCGGAGTGACCGTGTGAACACGTGGTTCCCAGCCTCACCCACAGGCCAGCCCTTCCGCGTGGGATTAGTGCTGAGGAACGCACCTTAGACACGGATGTTTAGTGAGCACCTCCTAGGGGAGGCCTTGCAGTCAGGGACAGATGCGTGAGACGGAACCTTGCTTCCCGGGGGCTTGCAGGGGAGAGAGAAAACCCACAGCGCGTATCCACAAGTCGAAATTTAAAGGGAGAAATGACGTTATAGGCGTAAAAAAAATAATAATAAAAAAATAAGGGATTGTACACTGACAAGGTCCTTGCAATCTGTGAGGTCAACCAAGGGTTACCTCGCCTAAAAATAAATAAAAAAAATAAAAGGAGAAATGATCCTACTGGGCGCTTTTTGCTGGGCTACACAAGGAGCTGTAACACGAGGTTGAATTTGGAAGGTGCCCGCCCCAAGGAAGTTTTCTTACAAATTTTTTTGTAATATAAATGAATAGATGAATGAATGAAATGTGCCATGGGAGGATGTCCCTGTGGCTATGAGGGGACAGGTAGAGTATTTTTTTGTGTCTGGGATGATATATAGGAGTGCATGTGTGTCTTGAACGAGGTGTGTAGGTATGAATGCTTATTGTTAACAAAAATTCAGTGAATGAATTTGAAGATCTAATTGGCTTTATTGAGCAATTTGTGAATTGGGCAGCACCCCATTTGCAAGTAGAGAGGAACCCTGAGAAACTACAAAATGGAAGATTTTTTCTAGGCAGAAAATGAGCCGGACAGAGAGTTATTAGCAAAAGAAGAGAGAATTGTTTCAAGCAAGGTTACCTTCCCTTAGGGTTTTGTGAGTGTGTGTGTGTGTGTGTGTGTAAATATATTTGTAAGTTCGTGACCAGGGCTGGAGTGTGTCTTGAGGGAACATGTCTGTGTCTGTGTGTATAAATAAGAATGTATGGATATACTGCACGTGTTTGGACTTAAGGGTTGGGCTGGTCAAGGCACTTCTTGGAGGAGGAGGTCCTTGGGGGCTGGGGTGGGGACTGTGGAGGTAGGAAAAAGCCCAGTATATGCTGGTCCAGTGACCATTCCAGAGCAATGGGAGGCAGGGTGAGCATAGTAGCCTGAAGCAAGACCCCAGCAGGCCTTAAAGGCCAGAACCCATATTCTTGGCCTCCTCTGGCTTCCTCTGTCCTCTCAAGTACGTGGTTGGCTTCTCGTGGCCGGGCTCACAGTCCACCGTATCAGTGCTCCTCTGCAGAGCAGTGTCCTTGGTAATTAACAATAGCAACCTTGTGGAGCATTTACTGTGTGCCTACTTCAGAAAAGCACTTAACCCGCATTGGTTCAGTTCTGTGAGACAGAAACTTAGTATCCCCAATTTCACAGAGGGGGAAAGTGATGTGCGAAGTGCTTGTTCCTGGTTACATGGCTGGCAAGGGTGCCTCGGACTCCAGAAGCAGCATGCCCACTCATTTGCTAGACCTCCGTCTTAAAACCTGGGCACTATGAACACTTGGGGCTGCAGAATTCAGCGTTGTGGGGCTATCCTGTACACTGTAGGATGTTCAGCAGCACTAACCTCTGCCCACCAGATGCCAGTA
>NW_011888811.1:11533929-11535266 GCF_000151845.1 Pteropus vampyrus
CACGCACACGCACACGCACGCGCACACACGATGTGTGTTTCTAATTTATATATGACTTCTTATTATAAAAGTACTACATTAGTGGGAATTTAGGGGAAAAAAGATAAACAGAAGAAAATGGAGATATTAATAAATTGAGATTTTCCTCCCATATTCATTTTTCTCATTTCATCTTGAATTGAATCCCCCAGCAGCCGTCAGACTTGCTTTGTAGGCAGATCTGACTCGCTCGATCAGGCTGTGCCCATTTTAAATTCCTGGGAGCCAAGGCTCAGAGAGAGGCAGAGACTTGCCTGAGGTCACCCAGGATGTCGGCAGGGCCAGGATGAGGCACTGCATGCAGCTTCCGATCCAGTCCTTCTCCCTGTTCAGTGTTCTCCCCACTGCACCCTGCTGCCTTCTGGATGAGAAGACTCAGGGGAGAGAGGTCTGGATGCCTGGGCCTTCTCGAGTTTCAGCTGGAACGCTGGCCAGCAAGAGTTCAGTCTTCCCACTGCACAGATGCCATAACTGAGACACCACAAGGCTGAGGGTCCTACACCACAGGGAGTCTGTAGGGACTACAAACCCAGACCAGGTGACTCCAGGGTGAACCTTTTCCTACATTCCCACCCAGCCTCTTAACTAGCACAGAGTGAATCTCGTGTTCCTAGACTGGGGGCAAATGCCTGGATTCCTGGTGTTGCTCTCAGCCTCGAGGCTGGCAGGTTTGGGATTTATTCATACTTTCTCTACATGTCAAGGTGCCCTAGAAATCTGCTTGGCTGACCATGCCTATCCTTCAGGTGGAGAAAGGGGAAGCCCAGAGTGTCCCTGGGTCCAGTCCAGGGTCACACAGCAATTGACCACAGTGGAACCAGGTCCAAGGTCTGACATGTGTCTCTCTTGGCCAGTGTTCAACCACCTGCAGTTTGGCAGTGACCTCCAGCAGGCCAAGCAGAGGAGGGAGACACAGCCCTAGAGAAAGAGAATGATGCCTTTTTACCGAGCCCAAGGTCAAAGCCGCCTCCTTCCACAACGTAGCCAGTGCCTTGCATTCATCTGGCCTTTCTCAAACATTTGCTCTCAAGGCCCTTATATACTCTTAAAAACTATTGATGACCCCAAAGATCTTTGGTTTATGGTGGTTGTATCTATCAAAATTTACTGTATTATACATTAAAGTAGATATTGAATAAATATTAATGTGAAAATAACATTCTAACAATGTATTTTATGAAATAAACCATATTTTTGAAAACAAGAATTAACATTGCTTTACATTTTCCAGATATCTTTAATGTCTGACTTAATCGAAAATGGCTGGATTTCCTATCTGCATTCAGTCTGCTATGAGA
>NW_011888811.1:11535316-11537742 GCF_000151845.1 Pteropus vampyrus
GTTTTCCGAGGGGGCTGTACCATCTCCACCCTATCCAAGGCTTCAGCTGTCCTTTCACAGTGATCCTCACTTCCATGCAGGTAGTGCCACAGTCAGAGGAGTTACTGGCTGGGCCACCTTGCCCAGCAGCTCAGCCTCTCTGAACCTCAGTCAAAGAAAGCACAGGGCTCAGCACTGCCTAGATACCTTTATAGCTCTTATTATAATTTGAGTCGTGGAGGTTCTCTGGGGTCAAAGCCAGGAGGCAGAGGGCCCTAAACCAGCTCACCTCCTCTGGCCCAGATTGTTGGATGCTGCCAGTTCTGCGAATTTGCTTTCTTAGTTCAGCAAAAGGAATACAATGCTACAGTGCTGGGCCACAGCTGGTCCCATTTAATTCTATTATATCTTAGGCTGTTTTATCTTTGCAAATAAAACACTGGACTTTCCCCACCAGCAGAACCTGATTGTAATGAGCAAGTGTTACGTTGTTGCTGGAGCAGGTGCTCAGGAAGGGCAAGGCAGAGTCAGCCTCAGGGTTCTGCGCATGTCCAGCCCCTGGCAAGGTGTCCATGCTGCTGTGAGGCTGGCCACCTTCACCCGGTAGGACCTGAGCAGCTGGTGGAGGAGAGGACAGTAGCTCTGCCACATGCATAGGAAGCCTGAGACTCCTGCTACTGACAAGACACAGGTGACCATGGCCACAGAGGACTTCCATGCTACCTTTGTCTCTACCACTCAGGGAAACTCTTCTCTTGACTGTGTTCCTTTGCTGTGACACTTCTTCCTCTGTTCCTTCTATTCTCCTGCAACCCCTACAGTGTCCCCGATGTTTGCAGGGCCCTCCCTCCACTCCTCTTGGGGGTCTACAGAGCGGAGTGGTTAAGGGGAGGGGTTCTGGCACCTCCTCATCTGAGTCTCTGTGATCTTGGGCAAAGCACTAACCCTCTCTATGCCTCGGCTTCCTCATTTCTGAAATGGAGATACTGAGAAGCCCTATTCGGCATGATTAAATGAGATCTTGAAAGTGAAGCATGTTAGGCATGTCGTAAGCCCGTCGTAAATCACAGCTACCATTATTGCTACTATTCTTGATTAACCATGAAGTGCAAATGAGCGCTTTGCTAATTACCAGGCACTGTGCTAAACTCTGGACACTTTTATCATCTGATCCCTTTAACAGTTCTATGAGGAAAATGCTATTATTCTGCTCACAGCAGGGAAGAGGAGGGTCTGATGTTGAATAACTTACCCAGGGTGACAGAGCTAAGAAGAATGTGATCCAAATGTCGGTCCCACAAAGCCTAACTATCCTGATCTCCACTGAAAGCAGATTTCACCATAGGAAGAAGGGGCTCCTCTCTGGCTGGTGTGTCCCCAGAGAAATTTGAGAAGCCCAGGTAAGAAGGTGAGGAGGGGCCTGGGCAGGAAGGGTTTGTGCTCAAAAGGGGTGAAGTTTCCCTTTTTCAGCTGTTGATGAAATGACCTAGCCCAGCGGTCTGTGGTCTCATACTTCCAAGAGAAGTTGCCAAGTTTTCACTGGGGCGTAAAGTTTATTTTTATTACAAGCCAGGGTATATATAGTTCCAGTGCTTTTAGTATGAATTAGATCGTAGGAAAAGTGCCGAAAGGCATTTAACTTGCTGCAAGTCAGAGGACATTTTAGAGTCGATGACAGAGAAAGATGGTGTGTTTACCAAGGGCTGTGAGAACCTGGCCAGGTGAGTATGTAAGAGAGGATGGTCTGTGTAGAAGGGCTCGTTCTTCCAACACATGGGCCAAAGGGGACAGAGAGAGCCATGTGATAACTTTTTTTAAATAAGAAATTTAAGGCGTTGTTTTTCCTTGTACTGTGATTATGTAGTTTATTAATTATTTATTGCTATGTAGCAAATTACCCCACAATTTAGTGGCTTAAAACAAATATTTACTATCTGACATTTCCTGTGGATCAGGAATTCGAGAGTTATTTAGCTGAGTAGGCTCTGGCTTGGGGTCTCTCATGAAATTGCCATCGAGATGTCAGCCAGGGCCAAAGCCATCTGAAAGCCCGACTGGAGCTGGGGGACCCACTTCTAGGGTGGCTCCCTCACATGGCTGTGGACGGAAGTCCTCGGTCCTCCACTTGTACACCTCTGCAGGGCTGCTTCAGCATCCTCACACATATCCGAGGCTGCATACCATAATTTGCTGAATATCCTGTTGCTCCTACAGGTTGGCACTGCTCAGTGTGGAGGGGGACCGCACAAGGACATGATTCATAGGAGGTGGAAACCCTGGGACCGGGAGGTGGCCTACCATGGTCCTCGTTGCCGACTTGTTCACTAGTCTATGGGAGAGTCTGGGTTTCACATCAACTCCAGTGTCCCCTGACACTGAAAGTTCATTATTTGTGCCAGGGGTCAGCAGGGCACAATGGTTAGGGAGCATGAATCTTGCAGCGAGAT
>NW_011888811.1:11537792-11541118 GCF_000151845.1 Pteropus vampyrus
AAACCATATTTTTGAAAACAAGAATTAACATTGCTTTACATTTTCCAGATATCTTTAATGTCTGACTTAATCGAAAATGGCTGGATTTCCTATCTGCATTCAGTCTGCTATGAGAGATCATAACACATAGCCTCTGGAAAACTTCATGAGAGAATGAGCATAAAAAAAGCAAACAGCATCTTAGTCTTATAATGAAAACAATTTTGACTTCATAGATCCCTTGAAAGGGTCGTAGGAGTCCCCGGACCATATCTTGAGAATCATGATCTGAATAATTGATTCAATCTTCACAATAGCTCTGTGAGGTGAGTCCTGTTGTCATTCCCATTTTGTAGATGAGCAAAGCGAGGCTCAGGGAGGTTACTAGGCTTGCTCAAAGACACAGAGCCAATGCGTGGTGGTGTCAGGATTTGAATTCAAGATCACCGACCCTGGGGAACTGTGTTTTTAACAGCAACACTGCTCCAGCTCCTACCTGATGGACAGATGTTGTAGGAGGGACGGATCAGGAAGGAGCCAGAGGTTCTGGGGTACCCTGAGTGGGGAGGGAGATATAACATGGTGGGTAAGAGTAGGGGCTCAGGAATAGTCTGCCTGGACCTCCATCCTGGCTCTACCCTGTACATGTGTGAACTAGGGTAAAGCATTCGACCTCTCTGAACTTCAGATACTCCCTCCGTAAAATGCGATAATAATGATGTGTACATTACAGGGCCTTTAGAACAATTAAATGTTAATTGCTGTAAATTATAACAGTGCTCAACAAATGCTGTATATATTATACATCTTTTAGTTGGTATAAATTTGAAAGGCAGGGCAGACTTGTAGCAGGGGTCCTGAAGGCAGGTCGAGGGGAGGGAGAAGGGGGCAGTCCGGAGGATAAAGGAGTGGCTCCGAGACTGGGGACATGTTGCTTTCAGGCGAGCAGAGACCGATGTTTGACTCCATGGATTTCGGGCATCCAAGCCTGCAGTGCAATGTGGTGTGACAGGTGGGCCAGCCTTGCGTGCCCCAGGGAAAGAAGCTAAATCCCTTGCTCAGAGTCACCAGCCTGGCTACCGGGGACTGAGACTGGGTCTCCGATTTCCAGCCTGGAAAAGCCACCAAACCACTTGCCTGTCTTGACCCCATTTCAGAGGTTGAAGCCTCGAGCTCGAGCTTCCTTGTTCTCCTGTCAGCCCAGCTCTAGAAAATAGTCTAGGAAATAGAACTACATTGCCAAAGGATCCTGTGAACCATCTTGCCAAACTGCCTTCTTTTCCTCTTAGTAGAGGAATAACCTGAGTCCCAGAGATGTGGACTGCCCACATCACTCAGCAAGTTGGGGACAGAAGCCCCAAGCTGTCTGGTGTCTGATTCAGGCTGTATCCACAGTGCCATGTCACCTTCCTCGCTCAGGAGGGGCTCATGACCCGGTGCTTTTAAGGGCAGCAGCTCTGGTACTCAAGTGCCTGGTGAGAGTCTGAGCTCTGCCACTTCCTGGCTTTGTGACCTCAGGCAAGATGCTTAGCTTCTCTGTGCCTCACTATTTTTTTTTTTTATGTTTGCAATGGGAATAATAATTTTACCTCCTTCAATGGGCTATTGTGTGGATTAAGATGAGTTGATCCCTGCAAAGCGCTTAGAACACTTCCTAATATTCAAATTCAGGGCTGCCAGTTAACACTGTGACCACATCACCAACATCATTGTCATCATAGAGGTCTGGAACACCACAAGGGGATACACTGGGGGTGTTCTCATAGCATGCTTCCCGCTTTGTGCAAGGCCCTAGGGAGAGATGCATAAAAGTGGAGCTGGGTTCTTGCCTCTGCATGGAAACTGATTCACAGAGTGATTTGGGACACGGCGTTTGCCATGTGTTGGCCTCTGGGTGCCCAGCTGGAATGAAAGAGCCTATTTAAAAGAAAATTCTATTATACTTCTTCAAGGGTCATGACATTCCACTGGCAATAATGACCATAGAAACGTGCATGGCTACTCACTGCAGTATCGTTTATAAGGTAACAGTAAACATTTAGAAATACTCTCAATGTCCTCCCTCTTAGGAGTTTTAAAAATAACGGATTAATAGCCTCAAAATGGAAATAATCCAAACGTCCATCAATAGGCAAAGGGAGACATGAAATGGTCCCTCCACGTGATGGAATGTTTCTCAGCAAAGAAAGTACCTACTAGGGGCAGCACGGAATGCAAGTGGATCTCAAAAACAGCTTGCTGAGTGATGAAGGCTTGCCTCAGAGTACCTGTTGCATGACTCCACTTAAATGACCTTCTGAAAAAGGGCGATCTAAACTGCAGGAACAGGAAACAGTTCGGTGGTTGCCTGGGGCTGGATGTGGGGGCCAAGGGATTGATTACAAAGGGGCTTGAGGGAACTTTTGGGGTGATGAAAGTGTTTCAGATCTTGATTATGGGAGTTGTTACACGAATGTGTGATTTTTTTGAAGGTCACTGAACTGTACTCTTAAACTGGATGTTTTATTATATGCCAATTATGCCACAATCAAACTGACTAAAAAATAACGATTCGCTCATACAAAGAAGGCTCTGAATTTGTCAGAAGGAGTGAGCTATATCTTTGGCACCAGTATGAAAGGAGGTCCATGTTACCGTTAATGAAAAATAAAGGCAAGTTATGGGACAGCGCTGGTGACATTGACAGTTATTGAGAGCTCGCTGCAGGCCAGGCTCGGGCTGCGTACCTCACATTATTTTGTGTAATCTTGACAATAACCATGTGAGGTTTTGCAGATGAGAAAAGCGAGTCTCAGACAGATGAAATCACATGCCTGGGTATGAAGCCAGGGAGCCCCAGGGTTGGGCCCTGGAGCATGCTCTGAGCCACCACACCGTGCTCTACTGCATGATTCCAATAATCCGGTAAGTAAATAACAGTGTTATTTTCTGTGCGGAAAAAGAATCTGGAGAGATGACCCAAATTGGGCCCAGGGATCACATCTGGGGCATAGATTCATAGGCACTTTCACTTTCAATACCGTCTACTTCTGTTGTCTAATTTACTATAATATGCCTGAATTAACTTTCCAATCAGAGAAAGCAATATAGATTTTTTTTTTTAATTACTAAAAAAAAAGGTTTCTGTTTCCTATCTCATCTGCCTAGGACCTGGACACCCTCTCTTACTACTCCCTCTCCTAGATGGGGCCATGTGCCTGCCCAGAGAGCCAAGGTCTACTGATAAAGGCGAGGCCCTCTGAGCCCTATATCAGGCTGGAGCAGCCCCTGCAGTCCCAACCATCTGGTCCCCCAGGGAGGGTGGACCCTGTTCCAGAAATCAGCAGGGCCCAGAGATAACAGGAGCC
>NW_011888811.1:11541708-11562117 GCF_000151845.1 Pteropus vampyrus
AGGCCCAAGGACAAGCCAAGCCATCCTGGGCCAGGCCATGTTTACATGTCCAAAGGTCAGACGCCGTTTGCCAGGGAGGGCTTTAGCTGGTGAGAGCTTACAGCTGTATCTCCAGCATGCAGATAATGTGTGCCCTGGGGAGAGGTAGGCAGCCCCAGGAGAGGGTGGGTGAGAATGACACCCCAGATTGCCCTCCCTGGTATAGCCCCTGCCAGATCCGCTGCCATGGGCTCTGCCTGGGAGATTCTACCTCCCCTGCATGTCTAGGAGCACCCTCAAGCCACTTAGCCTGGTTTCCCTGAGCCTATGCCTGCTCTGTATTGCCCACCACTGTTTTTATGCTACTGGGTTCTTTTACCTCCTTGAGCCTGTTTCCTCATCTATAAAATGGGGAAAATCACAGCTCTTACCCAACAGGGTGCAGAGAGGAACGAGGAAGCTAAGTCACCATGGGGTGTCAAGTGAGTGGCATCAGACAGGAGTCTCTAATTTTAGGGATAGTTCCATGTTCTGGAAGCCTCTTCCATTGTAAGGAGGCTTAGAGATCTCCCATCTGTGTCTCGAAGTCATGGATGGGACCTAGAAGTCCCACCTGTCCCCTCTGGGTTTCTCTCCCTGCAGTAGTATTTCCCAGCTGCTTTTAAACCCTCCCTCCTCCCCGCACCTCCGTTTGGCAGCCCCCATCCTCACTGCCCCTTATAATGAATCACTCACATGTCTATGTCAACAAAGGCAACCTAGGGGCTTCCAGTCTGGTTGTCATGATGGGATTCGAAATCTAGAAAAGTGGCACCTTTTCAATGTGTATGTGCCCTGTGCACGCACAGGCAGTGTACACCTAGCTTGAGTCTCTGACTGGGAGGGGACCGGGGACATTTTATCCTCTCATCATTATCCCCAGGACACTCTTAGTCATGCAAACTCTGACTAGTCACCTGTGAGGAAAGGGGAAGCTGAAGGTAGCTCAGTCTGTTACTAAAATAGTTGCCAAAAATGTCTTAATATTAAACTCCAAAAAGTATGAATGTTGATAGCCTCCAGGGTTGGCATTGCTGTGGGAGACGGGTTCCCTCCCACACTGTGCATGAGGCGAAAATGGGCACAATCCACCAGTGGGCATCAGCATCTCTATCGACACACAACCACACACACAGCCCATAAGTCAGGGAGTGCATGCCTGGGAATTCACAGGATAGAAATGCTACCTCAGAGGGATCTGTAAAAGGATGTTTGTAGACGTTTTATTTATTTATTTGTTTATTCGTTTATTCATTCATTCATTCATTCATTCATTCATTCATTTATTGTAAAAGTATAACAATATTAGGAAGAATTTTAAATGACTACCCACAGAGGGTTGATTGCCTAGACATTTTAGACATTTTGTGACCCGACCATGCTATGGAATATTAAATAGCTGCCAGAAAACACAGATACCCATGAAAATATTTTCAAGATTCACTGGCAGGTGAAAGAGGCCAGTTGAAGAATAATATGTATGAACAGAATTCCGAAAACACCTAGATAAACAAAACTACTCTTTCTTGACAAATGTATATAGCAAGTCAGGTATATTGGCATGGACGATTCTAGAAGGACTCACACCAAATGATAAACTTAATTCGTGCCATTTTCTATCTGATTAGGAAGTGACTTAACTCTCGGCCTCAGTTTCCTGTTTTGTAAGTTGGTAATAACAAACCTCATGGGGTTGTGCCAAGCATTAGTATAACTAATTATTATAAATCATTTGGCACATGATAAGCATTCCAGAAATATTTAGGGAAATAAGGCAGGAATCAATTTTCAGCTAAGCTTTAAGTGGTGGAGGCTTGTCTGCCTGTCTTTGCTGCCACCTAGTGGTCATGATTGAGAAAACATACGTTGGAACCCTTGCCTTAATCCTTTCTCTCTTCATTGAAGTCAGTTTATCCAGGGCCTACAAAGCATCAGGCACACACAAGTTTTGTGCCTTCGAGTTGGTGTCTGGCGGGCTTCAGTACGGTCCCATGCCGCTATGAGTCTCTGTTTTCTCATCTCAAGAATGTGGGTAATAACAACCTACCTCATGTTTGTTAAGGATAAAATGCAATAATGCCTGTAAAGCACTTACCACTGGCCCTGACACAAAAGAACATTCCAGGAATGGTAATTGTTGTTATTTACACACATTATCTCATTTAGGACATATTACATCCATTTCTTAGATTTCTTAGATGAGGATCAGAGAAGTCATGGGAGCTTCCCCAAAGCTATTCAGTTAAGAGAAGGGCTGAGCTGAGAATCAGGTGTGCCCTGGGGCTGCCGCCCCACCTTTAAGATATCATCTCGCCTGCTTATCTGCAAAGGAGTTGTAAAAAGTTATTTTTACCACCACCAGCATCTGAATTTTGAATCCCACAGACCAGGAACATTTAAATGTACTCAGATGTACTGGTTATCTATCGCTGTAGGACAGATTGCCCTAAAACCTATTTTGTGTCTTAAGTGCCCTGACTGCCTCACCCTAGTCTGACCCTGCAGCTGGGCTGTAGTAAGTAATCTTAAGGCTTGACTGGGGGAACTGTCTGCTTCAAGGTCATGTGGCTGCTGGCAGGGTTCATCCTGAGAGCTGTTGGGCTGCCTGAGTGGCAGTTTGGTTCATCAAAGTATCCGTGCAAGGCAAGAAGTCAAGAACAGGTATCATCCAGCAAGGTGGAGACCACAATCTTGCGTGACCTAATCACGGAAGTGATCATTGCTGTATTCAAGTCTAGAACCCGAGTCACCAGGCCCAGCCCATTCTCCAAGGGACAGGATTACACAAGGGCTTGAATACTAGGAAGATGGGATCACAAGGGCCCATTCTAGAGCCTTCCTGCCACACCAGAGTTGCTGATGTTTCATTTGGCCAAAGAAGAACATTTAGAAAACCAACTCCCACCTCGGGTTACCATCATTCCATATAAGAAGTGGACCTTTTTACAACCAGATACAAAGAGAGAATCTCCGAATAAAGAACAGTCCCTTGCGATTGGAAAATGTAGCTCTATGAGAAATGCCCCACATGGTCCTGAGTTTTCTCTCTCAGCCCTGCTCCGCCTCCTGGCCCAGCACTGGGAGCCTCCTGCCTGGAGCTGGATGCATACCAGCTGTGGGGACGCAAAGAGAGGAGAGGCCCACGCAGTGCCCAGCACTCAAAACACACTGGCGGAATAAATATGTGAATGAGAAACCTCACACGGAAGTGTCACATTTACCTCCAACTCTCAGACAAGGAAACCGGGCCCTGTAAAGCTAAGTGACGGGTATAAGGCTTCAGGGCCAGAAAGGAGATTAATATTTGCAGGGTGCTTTATGCGACAAAATCCCTTCCACATTCATTAGCCAAACCCATAGTCTCAACAGCTCCCGCCTGGAGGAAGAAGGTTGTCATTTCCCATTTTAGCACTGAACCAACAGGTCCAGAGAGGTTAAGCAACCTACACAGGGTGACTCAGTGTGGCCGTGGGGAAATGGACCCAGAGGAGGCCCAGGAAGTTCAAAAGGAAGGCAGAAGGGGGTACGGAGCCAGAGCAGACGGAGTAGGGGGTCATTTGGCAGGTCTGCCATATCAGAAGTTGATCCCGGGGGGTGAGTCTGATGTTGGTGCTCTTTACCACCTGGCCAAGGTTGCCAGCAGTCCATCTCCCTCCTACGAGGGGCGGCAGTCAGGGTACCCCAGTGAGAAGCCAGTAGACCCTAGAGCAAGGGGCCAAGTTGGTGTCAGACTCAGAGTTTTCCCGCTTCCCCTCGGTTCCTGCCAAACATGCCCCGCTCACAGGCCTTCCTCAGCTTGGCCCTCAGCTAGAAAGGGTGCTGCTTGCCTACGTGGTCCCTTTAACCGCATATTTCCTTGTCTGCCTACCCACGCCTTCCCTTCCTGAGGAGCACCCCGCTGGAGCCTTTCTCTGCCTCCCCCAGCCCCTGGCAGAAAGCTTGATCTGTGACATCACTGAGACAACATGGCTCCCTCTGTTCAGTATTTACTGTACCCAGGAGTATCCACTCCCAATTAACCAACACACGAAATCCTGAGGAAGACGCTACTGTCATCTCTGATTACAAAAGAAAGAAACCCAGGAATCAAACGTTGACCAACGCAGCCAAATCACACAGTTAGCATTTGGCGCCACAGCTAGAATGTGGAAAGACCACATTTTAAAATCCTTATTCCTGCGTGCAAGCAAGGAATTGCGCTAACACTTTTATAGGCATTACCTCATTTAATCACCAGCACACCGTGACCACTGTCATTAATTTCGTTTTACCCACAAAGAAACTAGAGCTTAGCTAGACTAAGCGACCTGTCCAAGCTTGTCAGGGTAGAGAGTGGATGGAGCCAGCAGCCTGCCCTCTTTAGCAGACACTCCCCTGCCTGGAACACTGTGGACAGATGCACGTGGTCACCAGACCTGCTGGGAGTCGGGGTCCTGCTTTCCAGTCCTCATTTGGTGGCTGTTGTCTCCGCTTCCTCTGTCGTGCGCTGTGGGTGGACCCTGCGACTATGGAGTTAATGTGCCTGGTTTGGGATCCTGGCAGTCATTCCGGTTCTGAGACACTGGGCAGGTCACTCAGCCTCTTTCAGGCTCAGTTTCCTCATCTGTAAAGTGGGACTAGCTCTGGTACTGACCTCACAGGCTGTGCCATAGTCCGAGGGAGAAGATGCATGTGGCTCCTAGCAAAAGCTGAAAATATGTTGTTGATGTTAATTATTCTTGCAGCTCATAGCACACTTTCGTATGCATTATTCAATTTGATTCTCACAGTAACATTGAGAGGATGTGTAGGGCAGGATTTATTATCCCTATAATTTCACCTGAGGCAGCCGAAGTTCAGAGGGTAAGGGTTTGTTCAAGGTCACAAGGTCACGAATCGAGCCTAGGCTAACCAACTCCCTTCACCATTCTAGCATTCTCTAGAACACTCTGTCCAAGGGAAACATAAAGCAAGCCATAAGTGTCATTTTCACTGTTCTAATAGCTACATTAAGAAAAGTAAAGATAAGGAGGTGAAAATAATTTTAATAAGACATTTTAGTTAATCCACTATATACAAATTGTTACATTTTGATATGTAATTGGTATGAAATTATTAGTGAGATAATTTGCTTTCTTTTTTGGAATCAAATCTTTAAAATCCAGTTTGTATTTCATGCTTACAGTACACCTCAATTGGGATGCTAACTTTTCGCTGAAAATACTTGACCAAATTTGCTGTTGAAAATAGATTAACAAGCCCATGTTTCAGCCATACTTAAAAGTTTTTCAATAACTGAATCAAGTACCAGTTTTTAAATTTAAATATAGGTTAATTTAATAAAAATTCAAATCCAGTTCCTCAGTTGCACTAGCCACATTTCAAGTGCTCAATAGCCTTGTGGCTGGTGGCTATTGTACTGGACAACTGCAGAAACAAAACATTTCTATTAACACAAAAATTTGTATTGGAAAGGACAGCTTCAGAATATTACCTCGTTTTCATCATTTTCTGTGTAAGTTGATATGGGTAAAAGACAATGATTGGGTAAAAGATGGAAGGCAGTTTTCAAAATACCGAAAACTGATCTCAAAAGGATAAGATAAAACCGGGCATAGTGTAATAACGAATATATTTTATGGAGAAACATTAGAAGTATACCCACTCATGCCAGGAAAAGACAAGAATGCCCACTATTACTGCTTCTATCCAAAACTCTACTAGAGATCCTGATTAATGCAATAAAATAAGCACACACGCACAAAAAAAGGGAGCATAAATCTTTGAAAAGAAGAGAAAACTGTATTTGTCAAGAATTATATCAGCCAACTTAAAAATCCAAGAGAATCAACAGTTCAACCTTTAAAAAGCAATCTCAGATTTTAGCAAGTAGAGAGATATGAGACCAACCTGAAAAAATCAGTAGTCTCATTGAAATCCAGCAACAATAATGAATCATAAATATGTAATAGAAAAGAAACCACATTCCCCAAAGCAAAACCAAACCAAACAACAACAAAATCCAAATTATACATCAAGAAATAACCTAACTAAAAAACACTTTTACAAAAGCAATTATAAAATTTTACTGAAAGATGTAAAAATAAAAAAATCTGAATTATATAGCAAGATATATCCTGATCATGGGCAAAAGCTGTCAATTTTTTCCCAGTTTAATCTTTAAGTACTTTTTTCCCAGTTTAATCTTTAAGCAATGGAATCAAAACACCATCGAGATCTTTTGAAGAATTTAATACACTTACTCTAGAATTATAGGGATGAGTAAACATTAAGTCAAGAAATTCGTGAAACTGGAAGACCTAAGAAGGAACACTTCCTCTAACATATACCAAAATTAAGAGTAAAGGTTTGTTATATATAATTGAGACAGCACTCTCCAGGAATACACATTAAGAAAAGACAAAGCAGAAGGAAACACTGGTCTTCCTGTTTTACTACTTTGGTCATAAAAAAAAACAAAAACAAAAACACAAATTAAAATGAGATAGTCTTTTATATTTGTCAGACTTGTAAAACCTAAGAATAACAATTCCAAGTGTCGAGGAGTATATGGGAAAACAGATGCTCTTGAAGCCGCAGGGGGGATGGTGGTGGTGGAGGTGGGTGGGGCCAGCTGATGCAGGAAGTGGGAATGAGTCAAACTTTCCCGGGCAGTGTTTGCTAATAGTATATATCAAAATGCAATGTGTCATACTCTTTGACCCAGAGGTTGCCTGTCCAGAATCTATCCTCATATAATAAAAGATGTTTAGCACAGCATTGTTTTTAATAGGAAAATATTGGAAGTTGCTTAAATGTTCTACGGTAAGGGAATGGTTAAATAAATTATGGTAAGTCCACACCACAGATCATAAACTAGTAAAAATAAAATAATAATATAGACCTATAGCATTGACAAAGATTATTGAGTAAATAATAAATATTGCCTTAACCCTACCACTCAGAAATAACTACTGGTAAAAATTCTGCTTCTATTTTTTTCAGCCTTTTTTTCTGTGCATGCACACACACATTATTTTAAGAAGTGGAATCATACGGTATATCTTACTTCATAACTAGCATTTACTTAACTATATATTAACTAAATATTGAATACCACAAATTTTTAAGAAGCACGAATTGGTTTTATGTTAAAAAAACAACTATTATTAATTTTCAGTTTCACATAGTGCATTCTCATCTAACAACACAAACGGTACAGGCAAAGCTAAAATCTCTTGGTCTCTCCCTCCCCTGAAGTCAGCGCGTTCATTGGGTGCGCACCCTTTCAGACCTTTCCCCAAACTTTTCATGCCATTCACCTTCGTGTATTTGTATATGCACGCATATGTACATATTGGAGTTAGATGTTTATATGATTCCATAACTTGGTTTTATACATTAACAGTATGACATGGAACTCGGCCAGGAAGCAGGTAAATTTTAATAATTTATCTGTTGTCTCATACTCCATTTCCTTAGTGATGGCCATTTAATAGTAAAAAATGAAAAACTGAAACAGAAACACAAATAAAAGAAAGCATAAAGTAGTGGTAAGGAAGGAAGGAGGAACAGAAAAGGAAATCTTATTTTCCTTGTTAAAAAGGTTTTAAAGCTCCCTTGATTTCCACTAGGGGGGAAACAAAGAAATACAGACGAGAAGGGTCCAAATTAAAGTTAATTGATGAGAGGCTCATGAATTAGTAGCCTTCCCCGATGTTCCGTCACTTTCTACCCTCCTCCTACCATCAGACCAGCTTTTCAAACGCGCCGCCTCTTTCTCAGGCTTCGGGACTACAAGCCTTCGCAGGGCGTTCGCCCCATTCGCCCACATGCACCCGAACTCTGGGGAGCGCTCTCGGAATAGCTGCGGGACGGTCAGCAGGTGCTCGGTCCAAGGTGCCTAAAGATAAACGGATCTCGAGTATCCGGACGTGCGGGGCCCCCAGCGTCGGGTCTTGGTGTTTATCGCCCCCTCCTGGCGGAATTTATTAACGCGCCCCGTTCACACCAGCGCGGGCACCACCAGCAGGAAAGCAACTGAGGTCATCTCCTAGTGACTTCTGGTCCTCAACAGTTTTCTTATATTTTGACCGTTGGCACCGTCCACACCCCCATGCTAGGACATCTGCTGTTCTAATGAACGCTTCTGTTTTCTGTCCTCTGATCCTAGGCCTGGCTAATCTCAGCATCCCCTGGTATGGGGACAGAGAGAAGTAGCAAGTGATCTGTGAGATTTCCTGGGAGAGAGGGAAGAGCCTGCAGGCTGGTTCTGACCCCAGCTTGGCAGTTCCTTCCTGGGTGACCTCGCTTTAGTCTGGCCCCTATCTGGAACTCTGGCTCTGCCTTCCTTGGAGATTCGCTCAAGCTTTCGTACTCCAAAGTTGCCTCTCACCTGGATGATCGTTCTGGAATTAACTGTGGTCCCTCCTTAAACTTGGTGATCCTCCTGGAGGAGCAAAGCTAGGCCAGGCCTGGCTCTTTGTCCCAGTGGGCATGTGTCCAGGGAGGGGTGGAGGGAGTAACTGCCAGAGCCTGTGGCTGTTCAGAGCAGCACCCAGAACCCTGGGCCAGCCCACTCTCCCTGGGAAAGCCCCCCACACCCCCCAAGACTGGTGGGCTTCCCTCTCAGGCCCTGCATAATTCTTACTCAATTCTTCCAGTCTCAGCTTAGACTAATTTTCGGAATTAGAAGCCAACATTTAGAAATATGGAGTTACAAACAAATTTCCAATTTTTTGTAAAACTGGAAGTTCCATCCCTGGACTTCCTGGGGGTGGGGCTGAAGAGTGGCTGCTCTCCGCAGGTGGGGGCTGCTGGCTTGCTGCAGACCCCGTCCAGCCCCGGAAACTCACCCACAAGAGCTGCCTGGCACTGTGAGCACCGTGGCCCCTGGTCTGGGCAGGATGACTTCTCAAAGGCAGAAGCAGTGTCTGTGCCCCAGTGCCCAGCACTGGGCCTGGAGCATGCTAGGCTCTCAGTAAGCGTTAGTTGAATCAATGAATGAATAAACACATTTTTGACATTAAATCTAAATTCAAAGCCTTCTTCATTCTGTCTAAAACTATCAGTAGCAATGATAGCGATAATGATAGCAAGTACAATAACAACACATTGTGTGTGACTTTGTAGCCCTTTATAGCAGAGTTCCCCAACCTCCGGGCCGCGGACCGGTACTGGTCCATGACCTGTTAGAAACCCGGCCACACAGCAGAAGGTGAGCAGCGGGCATGCGATTGCCGCTTCATCTGTATTTGCAGCTGCTCCCCAGTGCTAGCATCGCCACCTCAGCTCCATCTCAGATCATCAGCCATTAGATTCTCATAAGAGCACTGGTCCCTGGTGCCAAAGAGGTTGGGGACTGCTGCTTTATAGAATCCCATTTACTACTGTCAGCAGCTCTTTGGGAATTGTTTTATTTCCTCCCATTTGACAAATAAGGACACCAAGGCTTAGCAAGGTGAAGCAATTTGCCAGGGATGATGCAGCTCCTTACAGGGCAGAACTGGAGCTGGACCTCGGACCCATGTGACTTCTGGTCTCATTCTTTCCACTCATCTCTTTGGCTATGGTCAGTCCAGAAGCCTTGATTCACTTCCAGTCTGTTCTACACACATCTGCGTGGGCGCTGGACTGGGCCCTGCAGCAGAAATGGGAGGACACAGATAAGGTTCCTGGCCTTCCTTCCAGGGGGCACTGTTTTTCTTCCTCAAGGGACTCTCACAAGGCACTTGCTAAAATGCAGCTTCCTAGCCCTCCTGCTTCAGGATTTCTGGCCGTGGAGCCTGGGATCCTGCATTTCCACAAGCAGTCCCAGGAGATTCCGATGCACCGGAAGGTTTGGGATCCTTGGCTGTGAGAAGGACTAGTCTAAAAGGAGCCTCAGGAAAGCAACCCTCTGGCCTGCTAGGCACTTGGGAGCCTTCAGACACAGGTGGGACATATGTCCACTCGTTTATTCAGCCATTCACAAGGCACGGTGCAGGGGCACTCAACAGTGAGCAGATCAGACCCTGCCCTGTTCTGGAACCTTAGAGCCTAGTGGTGGTGACAGAAAGGAACCAATACGCCATCCAAGATGTGCTATGAGAGAAAAAAGTGCAGAATAATGAGCGGGAACCAGAGGGGTCCAGGTCCTGCCTGGGGCATCGGGGGAGCTGAGCTCAGAAGGAAGAGAGAGGAGGCGCTGGAGACATCCTCTCCACAAGCGGAGGTGTATGGATAGGACGTTCAGAGCGGAAGGAAGGAGGACATAGAGGATGGTTTGTGCCCTGTCGTTTGCCCTGGCTTTCAGACTCTGCGGGTGAGTCACCCCAGTCGCGGCCTCACTCTCCACCTCTGTGAAATGGGTGTGTTGGGCAATGAGAGGAGACTGGACAAGGCTTTGTCGACTCTAATCCACAGGAAGAGAGACTGCGGCTGGGGACAGGCAGACTGTGTGCCTTTCCCCCTGTCCTGACGCGGAAAGGCTCACCACACTCCAGGCCGTGAGTAGGCAGTTCTGTGGTTTCCCCCGTCCATCTCCCCTGACCCTGTGACGCTGGTTTGCACTCTCAGGCGGGGTGTTCTTTCTGGTTTCCTTTCCACCCCAGAGAAGCCGCTTGGGCAGGCCTGGCCCAGCGTGCCAGCCTCAGCCAGGCCGCAGAGAAACCCTGGCTGCTCCCAATCCTCTCCTGACATTTATGAGGTGCCACTGAAAGCGGGGTGGGGGGGGTGCCCCAAACCCCGAAGGAATGTTAATTGGCTAAAGCTGTTGCCCATGTCCCTGTTTGGCCCAAGTTATTACCGTTTTATTTTTATTTGTTTTCCCCCAGAGGCGCCTGGGTTGGGCTGAGCGGCCTGGCTGCCTCTCTGCACTGGAGCCAGAGGTGGGAAGGGGCTGGAGACAGGGACGGGGGCACGAGGGGGCACAGCGGACCCTCAGCTTGTCCCCAACTCCCATCCAGCTTCTTCTTCTTGTCGGGGTTTCAACTCAGGGAGGGGTGAAGAGAAAAGTCTGGAGAGGGAATGAAATGCAGAGGCTGACGGTGCATTAGACCCGTGCTGTCCAAAAGCTGGTGTCAGACCTATGAGAGTCCAAAAGCTGGCTCTGCCTTCAGCTGTGTGGCCCCGGGAAGGTATAACCGGTGTCTCAGCTTGGGTTGCCACGGCTGTTATAACAATGTTAACCTGTCTGTGCTGTTCTGAGCAATAAAGGAGAACATGTGCCTATCCAGGGGTGACAATTATCATAGGAAAGGCCACTTCTGGGGTAAGTTTGAAAACATCTTCCTGGTGAGTCACAACTGTACAGACCCTTCCAGAGCATCTCCTTCACCATCCAGATGGAGGAACTAGCTCAGACAGGGAAGGGGTCTCTGTGGCAGATATGAGGCTGGGGACCAGGCCTTTCTTGGTCTGGGCCTAGCTCCATGTTCACTTGAGATCTGAGGAAGTCAGTGCCCAGAACCTGGGGTGGGGGAGGGAGGTGACATTAACAAAATGGCACTACTGGCTTTGCCAAGAGAGTGATCTAACGGGGAGGCACGGAGATGGTCTGGGCCTAAATTTGCCAAAAAAGATTCTGATTTCAAACCCTCAGCACACTTCCAGATCAGAGAGACACTCTAGTGACATCACAGACATCACAGATGTATGATTGCAAACTGGGGAAGTGCTGGGGCAGGAACAGAGGTTGAGTTGGGATCCCATTTGGGAGGTCAGGGGGGTGGCATTGGATCAGACCTAGGAAGATCTGCCTTCCCGTTTGTTAGACAAGGAAACTGAGGCTCAGACAGGCAAAGCAGGTGGCTGAAGGTCACCCAGTGAGTGAGTGAAGGAGCCTGGACAGCTGAGTGCCAGGTCTGTGGGACCCTGGAGGCCCCCCTCTACCCCTGCCAAGTATCTGCTCTTGTCATGCAGAGTCAGGATGAGCTCAGGCTTCTGACTTCCCACCCACTGCTGTTTCTTCCTCATGATTCAGCCAGGAGCTCTCCAGGGACAGTTCAGGGACCCCTATAGCCTAGAAGGAGCTCTGTGAGTCTGTGGCGAACTTCTCAAACATCAGGTGCTTCTGACATGACCACAAATTCTAGACGCCATCATAAACAGCCACTTCACAACAGATTTCCAGCCTGAGTAATTTACTTAGGAAATTTAATCACTGCCAATCCCCATCTAATTAGGGGTCTCATCAAAAGCAGCCCTGGTTTCCCATTAGTCCTGGGGCCAGTTTTGTGTGTACGAGAGTGGGTAGGGGATCTGTGGGGTCTTCTGCCAGTTTGTGTGGCTCCCAGATGGGAAATGCCCCCCCAGGAACTCCTGCTCCCAGGAGGCACGTGGCCGACTGCCCGTTGTCCCTGGGCCCTGGAACCTCCCAGCTGTAAGCTTACGGCATTTAACTCTCCTCCAGCTTGTGTCCTAGCGAGGCCTTGGTTCCTAGAGCAGGAGTAGAGGACATCTTTCCCTCAGACTTATTTCTTTGTTTTTAAGTGTTTTTTTTTTTTTAATTGTGAAAATTTCCAAATATACCCAAAAGCAGAGTGCAACCAACATCCACGTACCCGTTACCCAGCGCCAACAACCACCACAGACGCCATACTTACTTTAACTATCCTTTTCTGCCTTTTTTTTTTTTTGAGTATTATAAAGCAAATCTTAGACATCACGTCTTTTTTCTTCTTCTTCTTGGAGTCATAGAGGAGACAGTTTATGCTGTCTTTGCATTTTGCTAGTTTTGGTTGTGTAACTACCTGCCCCAGCTATCCATCCCGTGGAGCACTCAGCTCCACCGGCCTCGCAGACCTTCTCCAAGACTTATGCACCAGCACACTCGATAGGGTGGTTCGTACAAGAAATGGGGGGTGGGGTCAAGGTATTGTTTACACATCCCTGCAACTTGTCGTCTCACAGAACACATCTACCCATTGTAGGCTGGCCAGGTACAGTGTTGTGGCCCTATTTATCCCCATAACATCCCATAAAAGAGGTAATTGTCCACAGTGCTTTAGCCTTTTCATGCTGTTAGGCCTTGACATGATGTGTGGATTTTAAGGAAATTATTGCCTTTTCCCTTGGAAAAATAACCTACAGACAAAAAAAAGCAGTAGTACCACATCGCAAACTCTGAAAATCCCAGAAATCAACAGTTTGAAGACAACCCCCAGGGGCACCACAGACTTTTCATTGTTCTTTAGGGGCATTTTGTTCCTGGGGATGCAAACAGGCCCGCGGTTTCCCCACCTTCACCCGCCGATTCAGCTAACAAACATTTACTGAGCGCCTAATGCGCACCAGGTGCCTGTGCTAAGTGCTTTCTGTGTTGTAACTCAGATCGCGCACCAGGTGCCTGCGCTCAGTGCTTTCCGTGTTGTAACTCAGATGGTCCCCATGACGCCTCAGCTGTCATTGCCTCCATGTTACAAATGAGACAGCGAAGCTGGGGGCCGGCCCACTGCTGCTTGGCTGGTAAATGGCAGAACCGCAGTTTGAATACAGGCAGTCTGAATCCAGGCAGTCTGACTTCAGAGCCTGTGTATTCCGTTCGAAGAGCTGACGATCTAGTGAGGAGGGGAAACGTTCAATCACAGAGGGATGGCGAAGTCAGCTGGGGCGTGGCCATACTCTGGGATGCTGTGCCATAGTTAAACCGGGCATGGCAGGTACCGATGGGGTTGGATCTCCTAGGTAGGCTGTCAGTGAAAAATCAAGGTGCAAAGCAATAGGCACAGGATAATACCACTTATAGAAAATAAAATACTCTAGTCGGGTAAGTGTTTGTAAATACAGTAAAACGCATCTGGGGGCGGGGGTGGGGGGAACATACCAAGCAGTGGGGCTGGTTGTCGAGGACTATGGCTCACCTGAAATGTTTTCAGTTTTTACAAGGAAAATGTGTTTATAATTTTCAAAGGATAATCAACATGACATGTTATACAAGCTAAGAGAGAGGGGGAAGCCCAGAGTGCAAGTTAGGAGGAGGTGGTGATCAGGGAAGTCTTCCTGGAAGAGGAGGCTCTTTGCTGGGTTTTGAAGAATGATTAAGTCTTAATGAGACAGAAACCTAGACGGAAAGTGTTCCAAGTAGTGAGAACAGCAAAGACCCAGAAGGGAGATCGAACACGATGTCAGAGAGGACCAAGGGAGCCCTTCCTAAAGTGTACACCTAGGGATTGGGTGAGTGAGGGTCAATATGCAGATTTCCAGGCCTCACCACAGACTCCATGGAGGTGGGCCTGGGAATTAACACTTTGACGGACACTTTAGATTCTCTGACTTTTTCCCTCATATACAAAAATCAATTCTATTTCTATACACTGTCGATGAGAAAGATGAAAAGGCAATTAAGAAAAACAATTCCACTTATAATACTTGGGAATAAATTTAACAAAAGTACAGAACATCACTTCAAGAAATTAAAGACTCAAATGAAAAGACATCCTACATTTATGGGTAATACTCCCCCAAACTGATCTACAAGTTCAATGCAGTCTCTACACAATTGCAGCTGGCTTCTTTTCAGAAATTGACAAGCTGATCCTAAAATTCATATGGAAATTCTAGGGATCCAAAATAACCAAAACAATCTTGAAAAGTACAAAGTTGGAGGACTCACACTTGCTGATTTTATAATTTACTGCAAAGCTATATAGTAAAAGCAGTGTGGTTCTGGCATATAGACATTTCTTCAGAAAAGATACGTAAATGGCCAATGGCTAAACATCATGTAGCCACCAGGAAATGCAAATCAAAACTACAATGAGATACCACTTATAATGCCTATAATATAAAAGCAAGTGCTGGGGAGGATGTGGAGAAATCAGAAACCTTTAACATTGCTGGCGGGAATATAAATTGGCGCAGCCCCTGGGGGAAACAGTTCTGCAGCTCCTCAAAAAATTAAACATAGAATTACTGTATGATACAACAATTCCATTTCTGGGTAGATAGTCAAAAGAATGGAAAGCGGAGACACAAATAGATATAACTACATCCATGTCACAGCAGCATTATTTCCAATAGCCAAAAGGTAGAAGCAACTTAAATGTCCACCAAGGAGCGAATGGAGAAATAGTGACAGAATGGAATGTTATTCAGTAATAAAAAAAAAATTTAATACTGATACACACTATAATACGTGTGAACCTTGAAAATGTTACATTAAATAAAAGAAGTCAGACACAAAAGGATAGATGTTGCATGATTTGATTTGTACGAAATGTCTGAAACAGGCAAATCCATAAAGACAGAGAGTAGTGGTTGCCAGGGGCTGGGAGGTGTTGGGAGTGTTAAAAAAACAACAACAAAAATTCGACTGAGTATATTTAAAAATCTAATTGGCTTCATTCAACAATTCATGAATCTGGGTAGCATCTCATGTAGTAAGGAGAAAGGCACTCCAAGGAGCTATACAAATGAAAGGCTTTCACAGGCAGAAATGGTGGCGAGACAAAAAAGTTATTAGCAGAAGAAAGGACTGTTTCAGGCAGCGTCACCTTCACTTAGGGGCCAGGAAGGCAGGGATCTTCTCGGGCAGATTATCTTACTTGTGTGATCGGAAAGTCCCACACTGATTAGTTTAAATCCTATGCTTTGCTGAAAGGCTGAAACTACTCTTGGGTTAGATGGTAAGTCTTGGTGGGGCTCAGCAATGGTGACTCCGTTTGGGGCCCACTGTTTTTTAACAGGAGAAATGGGTACAGGGCTGCTGAGGTGATAAAAACATTCCGGAATTAGTGGTGACAGTAACACAATTCTATGAATATAGTAAAAACCACTGAATTGTACATTAAGGTATGCAAATTATATTCCAATAAAGCTGTTTTTTTTTTTTTTTCAGTGAGCCATGGTGGGGAGGAAGGAATTAAAGGCTAAGATAGATATTTGGGGGTTCTTAATCTGGCGCTTAGAGACCTTAGGGGATCTGGGAAGAGGCTCCAGGGAGCCCTGTCCAGCTTGGCTATTTTAAGTCTCAATAGCATCTTAAGAATAATCGTATTAGGGACTCTATAATAAGACTAGCTGTAACTCCCATTTTCTGAGCATTTCACAGGGTGCCAGGCATAGCGGTACCTGGCTTAGTGCGTTATCTCTTTTCATTCTCACTTATCATCTTGGGAAGTATTATTATTAGTCATATTTTGTAGAGAAAGTCACTGAAGCCAGGAGAGGTCAAGTCACTGTCCAAGTGGTCAAGTCCACTTGACACCACCTGGTCAGAGCGGAGCTAAGGATTCAAACACTGACTGACAGTCTAAGGGCGGGGTGGAGTTATGGTGTGGTGCGGGTGATCCCTAGGAGAATGGGAGGCACCATTTGTACGGCTCTGTTAGTTCCAGGAGGACAGCGAGGGTGAGCAGCGGGCGGGGTAATACTCCTCCAGACGTGAGAAGGAAGACGGGGGTGGGGAGTGGAATTCATTGGGGGAAATTTACAGCCAACATGTTCCTAAAATCCTTGAACCGACCGGTGGGTCACTGGGGCCCCTTCGGACTCCCTGCATCGCTGGCTTCAAAAGGGCAGGGCGGAGCCTTTAGTGCCAAAGTGGAGGAGGGAGAGCGGGAAGGCTGGAATGAAAACCAGATGCGCTGGTCGTGCTCGGGCCGAGGGCATGCACACGCGCGCGCACGTGTCAGTTCGCGGGCTCGTTTACTTCTGTGATCTCAAGGGGTGTCTCTGCTGCGGGAGGTGGGAGGGTAAGTCCTCTGACAGTAGGTGAGTGCACGAGACAGCGTGATTGAGATCGTGAGTGCCTGTGAGCGCAGTTCTGTTTGCTAACTCAACAAGTGGTCGTGCAGGGCTAGCTGTGCGCCAGCCCCGCGCCTGGTGCCCCGGGTACAGGGGGCGGAGCAGTTGAGGACCCTGACGTCCTTGCAGGTGCTGACCCTGTGGAGAGGAGTGTTGAAGGGAGAAACCCAAAGCAAATCAAGCCAGAAAAAATATTAACCTCCTGGGTGCGTGTGTCTGGGTGATCTTGTCTTTGCTCACGTGTACGTGTGTGTGACTAGGTGATGGGTGAAATGGCGGTTCTGGAGCACTCTCTTTCTTTCGTATGGGCACTACGGAGTCGTCCCCAGCCCTGAACCATCTTAAACTCCAGAGACTGGATTCTGGGTCCAGCAGCCACGCGTCTTGCAGCCAACTCACCCACGGTGGCCGGCACGTGACCCGCTCTACGCAGCACCTTCTACGTTCTCAGGGGGACCCTCCTTGTGAGTTAGGCTGAGCTAGTCCCTCGAGGAAAGCATTCTTAGCCTCTCCCTGCCAAGGCTCTCTGAAGGCCTAGAATAAGTTGCCGTGGGGGCCGAGGGATACCGCCATTCTCAGTCCACGGCTGAGGAAGGTGAGGTCCACAGAAGGGAGGGGCCTGTCCTGGGTCCAGGGGAAAGTCGGGGCTGGTCTAAGACTTGCACCCAGTTCTCCACTCTGGGACTACAGAGTGCGTCGTTCTGCTATTAGGCCTGTAGGTGGCGCTAGAAGACAGGACTAGGCAGAGGCCAGGCAGGCCCAGGAGCTCTGGGCTCTGCGGAATGAGCCGGCAAAACACATTTCACAAGTTTACACACACACACACACACACACACACACACACACACACACACACACGTCCTCACTTAATATCCTTCTCACTTAACATTCTGTGAATTTAAGAGAAACAATGTATAATGAAATCAGCTTTACCGGTAAGCTAATTTGTTTGTTCCTGGAGCCTCTCACCAACATTACAACTTAACCACCACAACCACCACGAGTGCGATGGTACTCAGGACCTGGAGCATTGCTGGGAGCCAGGCACTGTGATGGGGCCCTTAGCGCTTTGGCTTGTTCAAGCCTCCCATTTTCTTGTTTATCCCATTTTACAGAAGAGGAAACTGAGGCTCAGAGAGTCTTTTGAAGTAACTTTCCTAGGGCCACCCAGCTCTGTGTGTGGCAGGACCATAGCCCAAGCCCAGTTCAGAGAGCCAAATGGTGCTCTCACATCAAGCCCCTCACTATACAGGGTGGGGAAAGCAGGGCCTGAGAGTGAGCTGAGGGGCAGAACTGCATCTGTGACAGCAGGTGGGGTGACCCTGGGAGTCGGGGGTGGCTGGAACAAGCAGCTGAGGCTCTGAAGCCAGGCCCAAACTCCTCCCTCCAGGACCTCCCTGGGTCTTACTTATTATACCCCATGATGGGGTCTCAAACTCGGGGAAAGGGATGGTGCCCAGTCTTCTTGTCTTCCCCACCCCACGTCCCACTCACCCCCAGATGTACCCGTTCGCCTTGTTCACAGCACAGCTCCACTGGGAAGGCATCTCTCACCACTGAGGCCCAAGAATCCCTCCAATCCTACCTGCTCCAGGAGGTGAGGTCCGGTAACAAGCTCCCCCAGCATCCTAATACATGGCCAGGTACGGAAGCACCTCCTCCAAGCCAGCCCCCAGGGTTTGCACCTGAAACCAGCAGGAGGTGTTGCTTACCTTTCCAAATACACCCATCCAGTGTGCTCTTCCACAATGGGAAGCACATGGGCTCCTCAGAGCAGGGATCCTGGCCCAGCCACCCTCCATCTTCACAACCCAACCCCTGCACAAAGCTCAGGATGCCTGGTAGGTCCATAGCCCTCAACCTTTCATCCTGCAAAATGCTGAGTCCCCACTAGGTGTCAGGCACTGTCCTAAGCACTGGGGAGAGAAACTCAGCTCACCTCCTCATAACCTAGACAGACAATAAGCGGAAAACAGATATGAATTTCAGTCTGTTTGAAAAGTAAACAGAGAGATATGGTAGTGTAACAATGGGGTGGGAGAGGACTCCCTTAGAAAGGTGGCTGGGACGTGATATTTGAGAAGAGGCTTGGAGCAAGAGCCTTTTAAAAATCTGGGAAGGGGGTTCAGACCCAGGAAGAGCCAGTGCCAAAGTCCCAGGGCAAGAAAAAGTTTGGGTGGGGGTGTCAGGAAGGGAAATAAGGTTGGAGCATCCCTGAGTGAGGGCTGAGTTCAGAGAGCTGGGCAGAGCCTTGTGGGTGGGGCACAGGTTTAGAGTTTATTCTAGAGGTGGAAGAAGCCCCCTGGAGGGTCCTAAACTGGAGAGTGAGGTGCTCTATTTAGCTTTAATCTCTCTGGCCCTTGAAAGATTGTGAAGGTCTCTTCCTCACAAGAGTTCCATCCTCCACCACCTCCCCACCATAAGCAATCTGAAGCTGAAAACCCCAGGGCTCAGCTAGTAGCCAGGGTGCCTGACCCGGGCCAGCCCAGGGGCTGCAGAGTTAATCCCCTGGGCCAGAAACAATCACTGATGAGCAGGCCTTGCCACTCCCTGTTGATAAACTCCCTTGCAGGTCTGCAGCTGGAGGAAAGTGGAGAAATCGAAGCAGGCAGAGGAGGGTGCTGCAGGAGCACCTTCCAGGGCTTCCTGCTCCCTTTCCTAAGGGGGTGAGTTTCCCCGCTGAGCGCCCACCGGGCCTTACCCCACCTTTGGCACTTCCATAGCCCTATCTAGTCAGGCCCATGTGGTTTTATGGGGCCCTATTTAAAGAAGAGGAAACAAATTTAGATGCAGGGCTTCAGCAAAGGACCTGATGGGTAAGTCTCCTTAGCTCCATGGTTAGTGCCCACCTCTGATGTCCTTCCACCGGGGACATGAGCCACACATCCATGTCAAGAAGCGGAGGCTCCGAGGCATGAGAGTTATAGAGTGGGCAGAGGAGACTCCACGGCAGGTTTCCTGACTAGCAGTCAGCTCTCTTCCCACCACCCCCGCCCACCCAAAAATACAGCTGCCTTTTCCTGTTGCCTCAGCCCACAGGCGAGCTTAGCACAGGACATCGTGGGGGTGGGCAGGCAGCTGGCTTCCTAGGCAGGGAAAGGGCTCCTCTTGGGGCAGCATCACTGCTGGGGATGGGGTCTTGGGGAGCCAGACCCCCAATGACCTATTGGAAATTCTGAACCAACTGGATTTCAGGGGATCGAGGGCCTGGCTGAGGGTCAGAATCCCTAGGAACGTGTTAAAATGAGGTTTTAGAATCCCCAATCCAGATCTATAGAATCAGAACCGCTGAAAGGGGGCCAAGAACCTGGATATTGAACACACTAGCCTGATTCTTCATCATAGCCAGGGCTGGGGTCACTGATCTGGCCATCGGTCCCAAGTTTTGGGGGTTTACCTGAGTCAGGTGGGGCCTCAACAGGGGTTGTCAAGGACAAAGGGTGTGTGTGTGTGTGTGTGTGTCTAGGGGAGGAGACTGATTGCCTTCAAGTTTAGCTAGGCAGCCTTGGATCTGGCCAGAATTGCACTGGGACAAGGAAGACCAGGCCTTGGGCGATGGACTTTGCCTGGGCTAAGATCCTAACTCTAGCACTGAGAGTGGCACCATCTTGGGTTCTGCCTCTGCTCACCGTTGCAAGGGAGTTAATGAGACATAGCACAGGAATTACTAAAACAATTATATTTCTG
>NW_011888811.1:11562167-11563900 GCF_000151845.1 Pteropus vampyrus
TCAGCAAAGGACCTGATGGGTAAGTCTCCTTAGCTCCATGGTTAGTGCCCACCTCTGATGTCCTTCCACCGGGGACATGAGCCACACATCCATGTAAAGAAGCGGAGGCTCCGAGGCATGAGAGTTATAGAGTGGACAGAGGAGACTCCACGGCAGGTTTCCTGACTAGCAGTCAGCTCTCTTCCCACCACCCCCGCCCACCTAAAAATACAGCTGCCTTTTCCTGTTGCCTCAGCCCACAGGCGAGCTTAGCACAGGACGTCGTGGGGGTGGGCAGGCAGGTGGTTTCCTAGGCAGGGAAAGGGCTCCTCTTAGGGCAGCATCACTGCTGGGGATGGGGTCTTAGGGAGCCAGGACCCCAAATGACCTATTAGAAATTCTGAACCAACTGGATTTCGGGGGATAAAGGGCCTGGCTGAGGGTCAGAATCCCTAGGAACGTGTTAATAGGGGAGGAGGCTGATTGCCTTCATGTTTAGCTAGGCAGCCTTGGATCTGGCCAGAATTGCACTGGGACAAGGAAGACCAGGCCTTGGGCGATGGACTTTGCCTGGGCTAAGATCCTGACTCTAGCATTGAGAGTGGCACCATCTTGGGTTCTGCCTCTGCTCACCGTTGCAAGGGAGTTAATGAGACATAGCACAGGAATTACTAAAACAATTATATTTCTGGCATCCCTCTGGAGAACTTGTGCTTTATGCCAATGCTGCCCTATGAGGTTGATGAGACTGTCGTTCCCAAAGACAGATGAGCAAGTTGGGGTCCCGAGAGAGCAGGGAGCTGTCTGACATCACCAGGCTCGTACCTGCAAGACTGGGATTTGAACTCAGGGCCCTCTGATTCCAGAGCATATATTTTTAGGCCAGTCTGTCCTTTCTGGCCCTCTTTTTATTTCCTGTCCTTCTCTCCCCCAGAGACATTCATTGAACACTTCCTAAGAGCCAGCTGGACTTAGAGCCTGGCATCTCCCACTCCACCCTTTCACTGTGAAGGTCAAATGAGGTTCTGTGGGTGGCACTCTGGTTACACATGTGCTTCCCCTCCTGGACTGTGGGACTTGGGGCCGTCATTTTCCTCCTTCCCAGCATATGGTAGAATCATATTTTCCTTTGCGTTTATGCATAACCATGTAATTTACTGTAGCCAATGAAATTTTTTTTTTTTTAGCCGAGGCAACCCAGATTGCAAGGAGCTTGTCAACTTACAATCTTTTATTTTTTAATTTTTTAAAAGTTTTTATGCCTACAGCACCTGGTCTTCCTAGGTGGTCTCCCATCCAAGTACTAACCAGGCCTGACCCTGCTTAGCTTCCGGGATCAGACGGGATCGGGCTTGTTCCGGGTAGCATGGCCGTAGACTGAAATGTTAATGGTACAAACTTTATGAGCTAGTGATGTCTTCACTTTGCCTGTGATCTTAGAAATGCATGTCACGGTGGAGGGTCCACCAGCCACTGTCCCCGAGTGGCTGGGTTAACAGAAACTCCTGCCCACTGGCATGGGACACGTGGCTTGAGTGCCTCCAGCACCCCACCTGAAGCACCACGTGTGACCCTAGAGACAAAAGGGCTAGGGAGTTTTTCTTGCCGCTCATCGGGCAAGTCTCTTCTCTCTCAGCCTCAGTTTCCACAGTGTACAATGGTTTAATAGTAATGCTTTTCTTCCAGTTATCTGTGACATGTAAAGTGTTCAACACAGAGCCTGGCACATGCTAAGTGCTCAATAACGGTAGTTA
>NW_011888811.1:11565210-11570724 GCF_000151845.1 Pteropus vampyrus
GGTTTAATAGTAATGCTTTTCTTCCAGTTATCTGTGACATGTAAAGTGTTCAACACAGAGCCTGGCACATGCTAAGTGCTCAATAACGGTAGTTATTATTTTTAATTTTGATGCTTCTCTGCCTTGGATAAATGTTGTTTGTAAGAACAAATGAATGGGAACTGTGATGTAAACTGGAAGCTGGGCTGAGGTATCTGGGGACACATTAAGAACCAAAAAAGCAAACGTGGCTCTTTATTCCCGTGTCCCCAGCCAACAGTGGAGATCAGCTTCCATCTCCTGAGTCCCCACTGTGTGGTTGGTTCTGTGCAAGACACTCCCCACGCCAGCACAGCTTATTTAATCCTCGCTTAACCCTGTGAGGGAGGGGCTCTCATTCACCCCCATTTTACAGATGAGGAAACTGAGGCTCAGGAAGTCAAGGATCTTTCCCAAGGATTCACTGCAAGAAGAGGCAGAGCCAGGTACGAAGCCTGGGATATGAACCCCTCGTGACACCCCCTCCCCTTTCCTAAGGGAAGAAGAGGGATGGTGAGACAGCGGGGAGCCCCGGTCCCCCATTCCAGTACAGTGCTCTTTCTCCTCTGCAGCCTTCTCTCTGCTTACCCAAAAGGTGTGAAAAGTGGGATTGCAAACCACACACACACACACACACACACACACACGCACACACACAGAAAAAGAGAAAGCCAAGGAGACCCCCTAGTGGCTGCAGGGCCGCCCTCCCGCCCAGCACCGGCAGCAGCCCTCCCCATGCCAGCACAGACTCCTTGTCACCACCGTGATTGGTAGACTAAACAGCTGGAGCGGAGCCGGCCTCCTCGCTCCCTCTCACCAGGGCGGCCTGGGGCTTTCAAAGACCAGCCTCAGCTGCTATCTTCCCCATCAGCCCCAGCAGCATTTAGCCACTTTCTTCAAACACCCGGCCAGGGCATGATGGTTAACGTCAAATCTGGCAGCAAGTCATAACCTATAGGGCTGGGACATTTATCATGGCCCAGGGCCCCTGGGGACTTCAAAGGGGCCTGAGGGGCGGGGGTGGCGGGCGGAAGGTGGGGGTACTTTTCCTCCACTCAGAGCCTCAGATCCCTCAGAGCTGCTGGAAAGAATAAGGGGTACCTGGTTGGCCAGCCCAAATGATAATAATGATAATAATACATATTGATGACTAACAATAACTATCGAGTATTGAGGGATTACTACCTCCAGCGCACTTCACGTGTTTTATCTCATTTCATGCCCATAGCCACCTTGTGAAGTATTTATTATTTTTTTCCTTTTGTAGAGAGCGGGAAATGGGGCACAGAGGGGTTAAGCCACTTGCCTAAAGTCACACAGCTATTAATAAAAATAGCAACAGCAATAATAATATCTGTCATTTATAGAGTGGTTACTACGTGTCAGTGCTGTGTGTGTTATTTCCTCCTCTAAATTCTGAGATAAGCATTATTATTCTCCTGTTAGAGATGAGAAAGTAGTCTGAGAGATGTTAGGTGGCTTTCCCAAAGTGACATGACAGAGACCTGCTCCAAATCTGTTCCCGACCCCTGCTCAGTAGCTCAGTACAACCTCAAGGGGGCAGGGACTGGGGTCCTGAGGGGAAGCCTGCCCTCCTCATCCTTGTCACAGTCTCCGTCAGCCAACAGTCAGGAAGCCAGAGAGCAGTCCTGGGTGTCCTGCTGTCAGATGAAGTCCTGACCAGGATCCTCGGAGTGTTCTGGGACCTTCCCACAAATACTGTGGACACCCACACAGCCCGGCCATCCCGGTACCATTGAGAGAGCAGAGATGAATGAATGTCTGAAGCAAGAAGCAAAAATGGTCCTTGCTTGCAAGGATTAAACCCTCTCCAGAAAGCTACGCGTGGCAAGTGTTCCATGAGAGAATGCTCCAGAAGGCTTCCTGGAAGAGGTGATATGTGGGCTGATGACATGGGAATAAGGTATATATAGAGGGAGCAGGGCCAGTGTATTAGGATTCTCCAGAGAAACAGAACTAATAGGAGATACATATATATGATATATATACACATACATGTATACATACATCCATGTAAAAATGAGAGAGAGAAACTGAGATTTTAAGGAATTGGCTCATGTGATTGTGGGCTGGCAAATCAGAAATCTGTAAGGTAGGCCGGCAGGATAGAAATGCAGGTAGGAATTGATGTTGCAACCTCGAGTCCAAAGGCTGAAAACTCAAGCAGATCTTCTCTGTTGCAGTGTGGAGGCTGAACTCCTTATTTGGGAGACATCAGTCTTTCCTCTTAAGGCCTTCAAATGATTGGATGAGGCCCACCCATCCTATGGAGGGTATTCTGCTTTATTTAAAGTCTACTGATTTAAATGTTAATCACATCTAAAAAATATTTTCACAGCAACATCTAGGCTGGTGTTTGACCAAACAGCTGGACACCCACAGACTAGCAAGTTAACACAGAACTAGCCATCACAAAGGGCAAACACTAGGATTGCACTTACATGCGGCACCTAGAATAGTCAAATTCACAGAGACAGAAAGCAGAAAGATGGTCATCAGCGGCTGAGGGGAGAGAGGAATGGGTGGTTATTTAATAAGTATAGAATTTCAGTTTAGCAGGATGAAAAAGTTTTGGTGATAGATGGTGGTGATAGTCACACAACATGGTGAATGTACTTAATGACAATGAAAGGATAAAATGGTAAATTTTATGTTATGTATACTTTACCACAGTATCCATAACCTAACAGTGGACAGGTGCTACAGGCAGTGAGGGCCTGAACAGGAGAGAGTGATGGGGAGGCAAGGCCCTTTGTGAATGAAGCTCATTCATTCAGTTTCTCACTCACCAGATATTTTATGTTAAGCCTGCCCATGCTGGGACCGTGCTAGGGCTGAGAGACAGCGGGGACCGACAAAGCAACCACCACTGCTCTATGCTGGATATGGTACCAAGCCCTTTAGATTCTTTGTCTTGCTTCGGGAAGCCTATCAACGGCCCCATTTTACAGATGAGGGAGCGGAGGCTCAGAAAGGTGCTGTGATTTACTCAAGGTCACACCATAACCCAGTGGCAGAGTGAGGAATAAAATCCAGATCTGCCCAATGACCAAGTCATTTGTGGGGGGGCACTGGCTGGAAATGACACATAAAACCTTCTTTGCCCTAAGAAGTTTGGCGGTGAAATAAAGGAGACAGAGGAAGTGGTAGCCTGAAGGAGAGAAGGAACCGGGGAGGGGCTTCTTTTAAAAAATAGGGAAAACTTGAGCATGTTTGTGGACCACGAGGGAAGAAACCGTAGAGGAAGAGGGAGAAGAGACAGGGTTGGTGGCGTAGGGAGTATAGTTCAAAGGAAGACGGTGGCACCTAGAGAAGTCCTGAGGAGAGGTAGGGGCAGCGGCGGCCCCTCAGGGCCGGGGCCTCTACTCAGCCCCAGGCCCCAGTGCAGAGTGTGGGGGCAGGATGGGTAAGTTGAGGAGCAGGGGGCCCAGGGATGGGATGCAGGAGGCACGGGGGAGGAGCATGTGCTCTAGAATCAGCAATATAGGCCCAGAGTTTAAGTTGCATCTCTTGCTGTTTAGCTGGATAGCCTTGGGCAAGCCATTGAAGTGCTCCAGACCTCGGTTTTATCTCCCATTCAATGGGGATAATGATAGGTCAGAGGCTACTGCAAGTATTAGTTAAGATACTGCAGGGAAAGTGCCTGCCCAACTGGGTGGTGGGTCAATAGGAGAGAAGAAACAGGATGTACAGGCAGCTGAGAGAGCCTGGCTAAACTGCTGAGAACATTCCAGGCACTCAGATTGTCATCTTTCTCCATTTTGGCTGCCCGGAGCCATGTGGGGCTGAGCAGGCTTAACCAGGACCGGGGTCTGGCAGAAAAAGTGTTCCTGTTGGTTACACTTGGAGCCAATTCAGTCCCCCTTGAACCCACCCGCCTTGGCCCTTCCTGGGGTGGATATGGGGTAACGGGAACTGAGGCTTCAAGAGATCATATCTCATGGGCCATACGGTTGGTACTTGATAGATACCTGAGGTGGAATGAACAAAACATTTTGCTCTGCTGTTAAGTAGCTGTGTGACTTTGGGCAAGTCTCTTAGCTTTTCTGAGCCTCAGTTTCCTCATTCATTACAGTGGGGATTATAACTCTAACCCCAAACTCTCTGCAGTGGATATTTTAGAAAGAGAGTGAGAGGCCCATGGGAAGAATTTCACTTGCTATTTTTCACCCTTCCGCATCAAGTTGAAATTTTGAAATACTTTGTGATCTACAAAGATATTTCTATTGTGGAAAAAAAATTCTCAACTATCTCTCCTGCCTATTTCAAATGAGTGCAAATGGGATAATGGATGAAAAAGTCCTTTGAGACGTGTAAACTATAAAACAAATGAGAGAAAATATCAGCATTATCATCTGTAGAACACGTTTTCAACTTTTACTAAGATATTTCAGAGAGTTTCAAGATGAGACTTCACCTTTCCTTCTTAGCTGTTTATTATGTCCTTTAGCTCATTCAACAAATGCTGACCGAAGTCCTGCTCTGTGCCAGGCCCTGTACTAGGTGCTGGAGATAGAAGAGTGAGCAAAGCAAAGAAAGCATCTGCCACCACTGAGCTTACATTTGATGGGAGAGAACAAACGAATATCTAGTATGCCAGGGAGTGATAAACACTATTAAAAACATAGGAGAGCACAGAGGCAAAGAGGAATCTATTTTAGATTGGGTGGTCAGGGAAGGCTTCTCTGAGGAAGTGACATTTAACCAGAGCCTTAAATAAAATGAGAGAGCTAAGCCAAAGGAATATCTTGGAGAATAATCTAGACAGAGAGAACCTCAAAAGCAAAGGCCCTGAAGTGGGAACTCACTAGGCAGAGACCGTGCATGCACTTGACCTTCAGCCACACTCTCATCCATCCATCCATCTCTCCATCCATCTCATCTATCCATTCATTCTACTTATGTGTCCATCTATCCACCCACCGACTCACCTGTGCATCAATTCTATTCACCTGTCCATCCATCTATCTATTCATCCATCTAATATGTACCGAGGATCTGCCATCATTCAGTCATGTGGAGGCATGGGGAGACTTCACGAAGAATTAGACAGACACCATCTCTACTGACTAACCATTTGCACCCATCTCTACTGACATGGAGAGATGGGTGCAAATGGTTAGTGTATGAGTTGGCAGTTGGTACTGTGTCCTCCATCACCCATCAGGTATTTTTGCTAAGAAAACTCTCTTAGTGTTTTTCTGCTTTCACGGTTTTAGGAAATCTTGCTCAGGTTTCACAGCTTAGGTCTTAGCCATCTTCTCCATGAGGAGGTTTCCGGTCCTTCTTCTTAGAATTCACTACCCCTTTTACTTTGAGCCTTCATTCTGCACTATAATGCTCCTACCTCTTTGCAGTTCCTTGTGTAGATTTAAGTCTCCACCACTGGCTCATAAATTCCTTAAGATCAGGGTGAAAAATAAACAACTAACTAAATAAATAACAACCATAATAATATGCTACCATCTATAGAAT
>NW_011888811.1:11571609-11578357 GCF_000151845.1 Pteropus vampyrus
CTGGGCTGCGTGGGCCCAGGCGGCACTAGTCTGCCCCTCCCCATGGGTTTCAGGCGGCAGTTATCTGCCCCTCCCCAGGGGTCCGAGTCAGTCAGGGCTTCAGACCTTCCAGGCCTCCCTGTAAATCACCCTGGGTGATTTATACGGAGACGCCCAGTCCGCTAATCCAGTAAACAGGACAAGTGGGGTCCAGTCGGATTTATGGGCTGCCAGAGGGTCTTTCACTGTGGGAGATGCGCATACAGTGACCCTTCTCCAGACCGCGGGCCTGAATGGGCAGGGTTGGGCCACCCGGGTCCCAGGACCCACTCTGCTCATCCAGTTGCTGTTGTCGTGATGTTGGGCTGGACCCTTTCCCTCTTCTGGCTCCAGGTACCACCAGCCTAGATGTCCACTGGGTAGCTGGCAAGCAGTCAACAGGTAAGGAAGCAAAAGGAATTATAATCTGAGCCCTGCTGTCCCACAGTGGACATAGGCCCTGGAACGCAGTGATGGGGCCCACAGGGGCCAGAGCCAGGCTGCCCTGCGTTCGAATCCTGGCTCGGACATTTCCTGTGTGATTCTCCGAGCCTTAGTTCCCCAGGTGTAAAATGGCAATAATATTAGTACATGTCTCACAGAGTTATAATTATACAACGAGAATGCATATAAAGTCCTCACACAGCATCTGGCACCTAGTAAGGGTCCATAAAGTATTAGCTAATCGTAATTATTATATCGTGGATAAGTGCATGGGAATTATCAGAGATTCTCACACAGTGGGGCCTGCCTGAGCATGTGCGCTACAGCTTTACTGTGGTCATGGGGAACTGGAGGGGACCTTGTGTCCCTTGATGGGCAGAGGATAGGCAACCATGAGGGCTTGGCCAAAATTACATATGACAGACTAAATGTCCACTTAACAATATGGATGGAGCTTGAAAGTAGAGTGAAAAGAGATATAGCACCAACAGTAACGATCACATAACTTCAAAATACACACACACATACAGAGTCAGGACAATGCCTATAAAAATCTCAACAGTATACTTTGCAGAAATAGAAAAGCCCATCTTAAAATTCATGTAGAATTTCTAAGGCCCTCAAATAGCAAATACGATCTTGAAAAAGAAGAACAAAATTGGGGGTCTCAGACTTCACGATTTCAAAACACACTACAAAGCCGTAGTAATCAAAACAGTTGTGGTACTGGCATAAAGACATATGCATACATCAATGAAATAGAACAGAGATCCCAGAAACAAATCCTCACATATATGATTTTCACCAAAGGCACCAAGATCATTCAATGGGAAAAGGAGAATCTTTTCAACAAATGGTGCTGGGAAAACTGGACGTCCACACATGAAAGAATGAAGTTGGGCCTTTACTTTATACCATGTTTAAGAATTAACTCCAAATGGATCAAAGACCTAAACTTAAGAGCTAAAACTACAAAACTCTTAGAAGAACATTTAGGGAAAAATCTTCATGGCAATGATTTCTTAAATATGACACCAAAAGCATAGGCTACACACAAACACAAAAAGTCAGATTTCATCAAAATTAAAATCTTTTGTGCATCAAAGTAAACTATCAAGAGAGTGAAAAGAAAATCCACAGGATGGGAGAAAATATATCTGATGAAGGATTACCATCCAGAATACATATATAAAGGTCTCCTGCAACAAAACAACAAAAAATTAAGCCTGATTAAAAAATGGGCAAAGGACTTGCATAGACATTTCTCCAAATACGATATTCGAATGGCTAGCAGGCACATGGAAACATGCTCAGTGTCATTAGTCATTGGGGAAATGCAAATCAAAACCATAACAAGATACCACTGCACATCCAGTAGAACAGCTATTATTTAAAAAACAAAACAAAACCAGGAAACTAACATGTGTTGGCAAGGTTGTAAAGACATCGGAACCCTTGTGCATTGCTGGTAGAAATTTAAAACGGCGCAGCTGCTCGGGAAAACTGCTGGCGGTTCTTCAAAAAGTTAAACACAGAATTACAATATCGTATGATTCTACTTGCATGAGCTATCTAGAATAAGGAAATTCATAGATACAAAAAGTAGGATAGTGGTTACCAGGGACATGGGAGGGGGAGTTATTGCTTATGAGTACAGAGTTTTTTGGGGGGTGATGAAAAAGTTTTAAAGACGAATAGTAGTGATGGTTATATAACATCACGAACGTTTACAATAGTAAACTATATTATGTATATCTTATCATAATAAACACACATAAGTCTATGGCCATGCCACCCTGAACGTGCCTGATCTCGTCTGATCTTGAAAGTTAAGCAGGGTTGGGCCGGTTAGTACTTGGAAGGGAGACTACCTAGGAAGACGGGGTGCTGTTGGTGCTTAAAAACAAACAAACAAACAAACAAACAACAAACGAACAAACAAAAAACCAACGATGTGCACTACGTAAAAAAGGGGTACATCGAACCAATAGAAGACTTGCCTTTGAGTATGCAAGGTGTGTGTGTGTTTGGAATGGGAGTCAGTAATGAGGATAAGAGGAAAGAGAAAATAGACGTGTAAAATTTGGGCAGCAGGTGCTACAAATTTGAAGTCTAAGAAACAAACACGCAAGCTCATTCTGAGGGACAGAACAGTGACTAATGAAGGGGTAAAATACCAGGCCACAAAATGGGCATAGAAATGTCCACTTTACTGGTCTTCTTCATTTATATTTGAAATTTTCATAGTAAAAATTAAAACAGGAAATGGCCAGAGGAGTTCATCGATGGCAGGGAAGCCAGATGACCTTGGGTCAGAGGCTGATGTACACCTACTCACTGATTCTCTCAGTATATTTAGACAGAGTATTTAGACTTTGATCCAGAGTTACCATGTCAAGAAAATGAGTCTAGTAATTCCATATACTGGCTGTAGCACGTTTTGTTTTACATGTACCTTCTCTGCCTCCTCCATAGTCTGTGACCAGGAAGCCACTCAGGAAAGTCTGTGGTGAATGGTAAGGTACCAGGTCAATAAAAAGTTTAGATATTTGAAAGGGTAGAGGGCCCTGTGAGCTACACCTGTCCTGGTGGGCTTCATGGAGGTGGTGGTGACAAGGCACAAAATGGCTTTGAGGATACAAATGAAGTGGATAGGTGAAGAGGAGGAGAAGGAAGAACAGGAGCAAAATATTTGACAGCTGGAATAAAAATGACAGATGTGGGCAAAGGAAGGGCAGAGCCAGGAGGAAGGAAGGTGAGAAGGGAGGCAGAGGAGGAGAGAAGAAAAGTAAGTGGCTCATGGGAAGGGTGTAGTCCACAGGACACTGCCAACCAGGCCCATTTACTCATTCATTGATTCATTCACTTGTTCATTCATTCAACTGTATTGAATCCTGACTACATGCCAGACTCTGTGCTGGGGACTAGGGACGCAGCCGTAAACAAGACAGCCAGGGTTTCTGTCCTCATGGGAGATAGACATTACAAATGCAATAAAATAAAATCATCTCTGATGGTTACCAATGCTGGGAAGAAAGAGACAGGGTTTGGGGGAGATTAGCTGTTTGGAGGAGGCCAGGAGAGACCTTTAGGGAAGTTGATGTTTATGAAGAGGCCTAAAGGATGAGAGGAGTCTGCCTCGTAAAAAGGGACAACCCTTCAGGCAGAAGGCACAGCTCCAAGCCCCCACTGGTGCAGCACTTCAGAGATGAAGAAAGTGGTTGCTATGGAAACTCCAGGACAGTGGCATCAGGTGCCTCCACCCAAATCTCACATCCCTTTTCTTTGTTTGAACTTCACTCCCAGAAAGGCCCTCAGGGATCATGCAGTCCATAACACAAACGGGGGAAAATGAGTCCTACAAGGGGCTTTCCTAAGGGTACAGCTATGCATGGGGAAACCTAGTTCTCCCAAGCCCAGCTGGATTCTTTCCTTCTTTCTTCTTTGAAATGGGGATTTTTCTCATCTGGACATGGCCTTGAGAGAACTGGGTGGGTAGGAGGAGGCACAAACGCGATGTCTCTGTCTTCCCTTAGGCCTTGGGGGATGTGCCATCGGAGTCCAGACATGGCACTGGAGCCAGTGGGCTCAGGTTTTGGGGACAACTTGGGCCATTTATGCTAGATAAAAACCCAAGATGCACACACTTCCTGGGAGCTCATTTGAACCATAACAATATGGGGGAATTTTGTCTTTTCTAGAAATTTCCACTTTGGGCCTAAAATGACTTTGGTTTTGAGAGTCGGGTGAGAACAGCCAGGAGAGCTGTTTTCACATAATTTAAATGCCCCCTGGGGGAGCGGGGGAAACAGCAGCCTTGAGACATTCTGGAGGACGAAGCAGGTAGATGTTTCAGGAAGGCAGATGTCAGCCCAGAGCCAGAAAGCGCGGACTCCCCGCTGGGTCTGTGGCGGAGGCCCACCATCGGGAGCATGCAAGAGGCTGAATGATCGTCGGTCAGGGAGATGCCTGGGTGAGAATTTCTGAGCTATTTTCCAACTTGGAGTCAGTGACTATACAGGTCTAAGATTTAGGATCAACCATAAGAATAATAACATAACTAACAAATTTTAGTTGAATTCATAACTGCATAGATGATCCTTCAACTTCCATCTTCTATATTGTGAGTTGCTTGGCTGGCCCCGCAAAGCCATATCATTTGGCACCCAGATATGGGGGAGAGCCTCCTAAAACATTACAGTCTTAGATTTGCTGCGGGGAAGGAGCATTGGCTGCAGTGACAGACAGCCTCAAGCATTTTTTTCCTGCCATCATGTGTTCAATCAAATATTTACTGAGTGCTCACTACGTTCTGAGCCAAGCTACGGGCACTTAATTCTTACAACAGCCCTGTGAGCAGGTTCTATTAGTGACTCTGACTCTAAGAAACTCAATTTTATGTTTCTTTGCTGCTCCTTAATTTTCTCCTGCGACTGGAGGAGATTTTCATTGGCGCATGTTAATTCTGATGTGAGTTTGAACACAGAAGGTTCTGGAAGAGAGGGACCTGTCCAGTTTTCTTCACGTCCTGAGGAAACAGAAGGGGTGTCCTGGTGGAGGGCTGAGGAGAAAGCTGTGTGAGGAGGGTGGCATGTAAGCAGAGGAGAGAGAGAGAGAGAGAGAGAGAGAGAGAGAGAGAGAGAGAGAGAGAGTGTGTGTGTATGTGTGTGTGTGTTCGTGCACTCGCATGCACTCACACACACGTGCACACTAGCCATGCAAGGAGTATCATGTAATTCAATGATACAGTCTCTATTTCCAAAAGTGGATTCCAGGCCACTCCAAACACATCCAGAAATCATCCCTGTATTTCTCCAAGATTAAGCAGAACTGGCAAATAGCAACCAGGAGAATTGAATAAAGACGGGGATGGGATTCATTTCTGTCTTTCCAAACATCGGCAAAAGCTTGCAACGTTTTGCAGACCACAGGGTTCTGCTCTCTATGCATCCCTGTGCCTGCTTCCCTTCTGTCTCCTTAGAGCTGAGACCAAACCCACAGTCCTCAGAGCTGCAGGGAAGACAGTCTGCCACATTTCTGGTCCCTAAGTTTAGACAGAGCTTCTACTTGATCTTTTTTACCAAATTTTTGAAAAGTTTTTTTTTTTTTTAACCTGGAAATAAATTGTAGCTGAGGGGGGAAAAGTGTTGCTTAATTTCAAGCACAGTTCTGTTTTTCTAAGATTAAGTTCTCTAAAAAGTAGGATAAAACAAATATCTATTTACCACAACTAGGCTTTCTAATGAGCTCCCCTGTGCCTTCCCCTTAAATTCAAACCACTTGTCTCCACATAAAATCTCCCGCAGGTACCACTGCTAACACCCTTCAGAAGGAAGGGCCAGCCCACAGCTGGCAACCCCCGCTTGTCGGCAGCAGGCCATGGAAGGTGTGCGGCTCTGACAGAGGCGCAGGCGGAGAGTGTGGGATCCTGGTCGCTTGACAGGCCTTCTTTGTTGAGGTTGCAGGAGTCATCTACAGTGAGAAAACATCTGAGGGACACACAGATGGGAACTCGAAGGGCCTCAGGCCCAGATCCAAGAGGTCACTGCAACTGCAAGGCAGCCTGCCAGAGCATGTTCACGGCTCAGAGGGAAAAGTCTCCATTTCCACATTTTTCTGCCCAGGGCACCCACGGGATGTTTATTCATCCTTGGGAGAGGTTATCTGCCTTTGACTTGAGGCAGACCCAACACCAGGCCCCATGAGTGAACCTGGGGGATATTGTGAAAGGCAGCTGGGAGTGTGTGTGGATGGGGGGTATGGTGGGGTAGGGTTCAGAAGCGGGGTTCCTGAGAATCCAGAGACCCACAGAATCGGCTTAATAGCTGGCCCTTATCTAGCCACCTGCTGTCAATGAATGAAGGGGTCTTCTCTTGGAAATGTCTAGGTTTGGAGGGGCCTGCCCCTGCCCTTGACTCATTGTGTGACCTTGAACAAATCATTTCCTTGCCCTGGGTCTCAATTTCCTCAACTTTGAAAAAAAAGCCTGTTGGATGATAGGCTTGAACCAGTGGTTCTTAACACTTTGGAGACACTGGCCTTTTGGCAGTCTGATGTCAGAATGTCTCTCTTTATGTGTACAGGCTCCAAATTTTACTTACACATCCAGGGTTCTTAGATCCCTGGAAGGCCCTCTGAGGACCATCTATACGAGCCACAGGTGGTGTTTTCCAGGGTCCCACACACAGTGCCTGCACATTGTCAGGGCACAAGAAATGTTTGTAGAATGAATAAATGATCCCTTCCAACACTCACTTCCTACGAGTCTAGGGTTCTAAGTGCCCAG
>NW_011888811.1:11578587-11604818 GCF_000151845.1 Pteropus vampyrus
CAAGCACCTACTGTGCGTTAGGTACTGGGGATGCTGTGGCTGGCGGTGAATGGGACTGACCCAGTCCTGGCCCTTGGGGAGCTCCCAGTCTAGCAGTTCCAGGCAGAGGTCTGTGCCAGACCTGGGTGCACGGCGAGGCCCAGGCACAGCCCTGTGGTCAGGGTCGCGTCATGGCTTTCGTGGACCTTGGACACTTTTGCCTTTATGGGCCCCTTCCTCCATCAGAAAATATTTTAAAATGTGTGTTGGTATAAAGATGAATATAATCCAGGCCAGATTCATTGTTAACATGTTTTTTTTAATTACTATTTTCATTTTTTAATTCTGATTTTCAAAGATTTAAAAAGCCTTTTTTAAGACTACATTTTTTTAAGACTCACATTTTTGTGGGCCCCTAAAGGTATCGTGGGCCCTAGGTGCTGTGCCTAATGGATAAGTGGTCCCTGCCTGCAGCTCATCTTTACTCATCAGATAATGCAAAGTCAAGCAAGTTCCTCCAAAAGAAGCTGTAAGATGTGAGGAGGAAGAGGTCAGGGAAGACTTCCGGAGGGAGATGGCACTTAAACAGAGCCTGGAGGGTGGGCAGGACGGATGTGATCGAGCAAAACAGGCATTCTGGATTGAGGAGGGACTAACGAAGACAAAGGCCTGGAGGGAGGGATGTGCAGCACACATATAGGTAGCCGAGGTGGCCAGAGTTCTGGTGTCCTTTAAAACTGGACCTGGGGTTGATGCAGGGTCTTACCAACAGCCCTGCCCCATGCACGCACCCCTTCTCTCCTGATCCCACTTGTAGAGCTTCAGGGTTCTGAGGTGGATGAGCTTTTAGGTCACCACACAACACCTCCTACGAACTGAGCGCTGAGTATCAGCAGGCACACGGAGCGCTTTACCTTTATCCCATTTTATAGAGAAGAAAAACAAGGTTCAGGGGGTTAAGCCACTTGCCCGAGGTCAAACAGCTAGGAAGAGGCAGAGCTCTGTGCTTAGGAGCCGCTATGCCACACCGTCTCTCTGAGAGGCCGAAGGAGAGATGGGAAAACCGAGACCCAACGAGGAGATATGATTATTCCAATGACCAGCCAGGAGGGTCAGTGCCTTCTGAAGGATCACGTTGGCATCATCAGGCCTCCCTCACCCTCCTAGCCTCGGAAAGCACAAGGCTTGTTTCCACTGTGGTCTTGACCCCTCCCCCAACCCCCACCAGTTCTTCTTACCCCTACTTGTCTGCACAGGTTTCTCAAGACCAGTCTCTGTAAGAGTCAGACCCAGATCCTCCTTTCTCAAAAGACTGTTCTCAGAAAGGGAAGCCTTTCTTCTTGATGTTCCTGCACTCCCTGCCCCAGGGGAAGGATCGGCAAAGACAGAAAGGCTCCTTTCTGTCCCAACCCTATCCCTCCAGTGCAAGAAGCACCTGCCTCCCACATTGGCTGTGTAGATATTATCACAGCATGAGCTGACTCACCTTTGTGACATCTCAGCCCGCTGGGCAGGAACGCAGTTCTGGGCGCCATGGTCTTCCAGGGGTATAAACACACTGGGCCAGTCCCAGGGTGGGGTGGCTGTACTCCCAGAGGCCTCTACATCGTGTCCCCTGGAAGAAGAGGCACAATTGCAGGAACCAGGCTGTGGAGTTAGGGGATGTAGAAGCTGTCATCAAATTTTGGGAGAGCATCCTGTAGAAGAAGGGTGATAAAAGTTTGGAGGTTCTCAAGAGAGCATCTGACTCTTGGACAGAAGTGACAGGGGGGTAGAGGTCCATTCAATTCAAGCCCTTATCACAGTCAATGTTGACCAAAGAGGACATGGATGTGGAAGATGAGGCAGGGCAGGGATGTTGGGGCGACCCAGGTACCAGACAGGTGCTGCAGGGGTTCACAGTTGTATGGATTGGAATGCTTTATGAAGTCTATGCCTCTTCCCATCTTCCTATTATCTAGGGAGGCAACATGGTTGAGTGGAAAGAAATATCACAACCTTTGAAGTCTGACACTCAGTTCAAATATCTGGTTTCTACCACTTATTACCTAAGTGGCCCTTCCCTTCTCTGGGACTCAGTTTCTTCTTCTGTAAAACGGGGACAGTAACAATTACAAGGGCTATTGTGAGGGTTAAGTAAGATAGCATCGAAAGGTCCTGGCAATAAATGAGTTTCTCATCCCACTTTACAGTTTCGGAGCTGTTAAGTTACACACCTGGCCAAGGTTAAATGGCTGGCAGGGGCAGTCAATTTAGAGTCAGAACCCAGGTCTCTTCCAGCCCAGTGGGCTATGTCCTGCCTGTTTAGGTCCCACTTACTGAGCACCTACAACACACCTGAGCCAAGCGGTGTTCCACTGAGTGTGACCAGGCACAATTATTATCTGCAAATGAGGCTCAAGTAATTATACCACTTGTTCGAGTTCTCACAAATGAAGAAGCAGCGAAGTTGGGATTTCAAGTCTGACTCCCAAGCCCATGCTTTTAAGCAGGAGCTGGCAAACTGTAGCCCGAGGGCCAAATCCTCCCCATGGCCTGTTTTATAAATAAAGTTTTATTGAAACACAGTTATGCTCATTTATGTGTTGCTTGTGGCTCTTTTGAGGTACCAATGGCAGAGTAAGTCATTGCAAATCAACTACATAACTCGGAAAGGCTGGAACATTTACTGTCTATTTACCAAAAAAGTTTAGCCCTACTCTTAACCACCATTTTATAGTCTTTTCTTGAGAATAATAAAAGAGGATCTGCTTAACACCAAGACACATTTTTAGGCAGGTAGGTCAGTACTTGACCTGAATTCTGTGACCGATTACTGCCTGGCGCTCCTCTGCCTTCCCTCCTTCTCTCCTTCAGCAGAACTTTTAGGTCAAGGGGGAGGTGCTAGGTAAGACAAGACAAAGGCATTGTGTCAAGCATATCAACAATGCCCTGTTTTGCATTTGTTTGTTGTGATATCATCAGGGGACTTTTAGTTAAGTTTTCGAAAATGATTATTTAATGTGATTTAATTTTATTGCTTATTGATTGATATCTACTCATTATTAACTCTATTATGTCTGTGTCAGAACTGCATCTTTTCTCCTTTTAAATATATGATTGACACTGTGAATATATAATACCTTAGGACCACCTCCTCCCCCAAGTGAACAAGTAGGATTTTTAGACACAGCCAAATTTATTGATAATAAATTTCAGTATACAGAGATGAAAGAACACATCCAACCCACCAAAAAAAAAAAAAAAAAAGATATATAGCCACAATTAATCTGAGCAGAAAGAGCACTGAACTGGGAGTCAAAAGGCATTGGTTCTAGACATAGCTCCATTTAATCAGTTAGGTAATTTGGGTTTTTCGTAAGCCTTCCAGTGCCTCAGTTTCCACCAATATAAAATGGGGCTAAAGACCTGATGACTGATAATGGCACTTCCTAGTATGGCACTGTATTCCCATTAAAACCCACCAAAATAAAGCCTTTGGGGAAGTTCTGCCTAGAGGCAGAGGCTTAACAGAGATGACCTTTGATCCCACAAGGGGGATTCTGTTTTGAACCTAGCAATTCCTTTGAGAGTGGGGGACTGGACAGCAGGCACCTTCCCAGTCATTTCTGGTTTTGTCCCAGGATCAGGAGTCTTTTATCAGAAGAAGAGGGATTTAGGTCTGATGAGGGCAGAGTGTCCTGGTGGGGGGCAGCGGGCCAGAGGACGCCATAACTGTCCTCCAGGACAGGGAGGAGAGGGAAGCTGAAGGAAGCAAGGACTCTATCCTGTCATCTGTCCTTGTCCTGGGGATAGCATTATCAGAGTGCTGGGGAGCAAGACAGGACAGACTTGTCATCGCTGTGAGGGGCACAGGTGTCCCCACCTTCCTGCTAATCCCCACCATGATTACCTTCTCTCCAGGGCAAGAATACAAACCTTTTTGTCTTTATTTCATATCACTTTTTACAATTTGATAGGCAAAAAAAAAGGGATTTCATTGTTATTTTCATTTGTATCTATTTGCTCAGAGATTTAGCCTTTTTTCTTGTTTAGCTATTTGTATTTTTACTTTTTACATGGATTACCCATGGTCTTTGCTTTAATTATTTTTCCTATAACAATATTTATCTTCATTTTTGATTTTTTGAGGTTACGCATTTCATATGTAAATATATCTTTGGTTTTGTCAAGCTTTTACAAAATCAAACAAAACTAGGTACAGCAAGAAATGTTAATAGCTTCCCCTTTCTTCCTCTGCAATTCTAAAGTCCCAGGAAACCATTTACAATTAACATTTGCAGGGTAACTGCTATCATTTTTCTGTATTTATATAAACTTATTCAAAATATATATAAATATAATTTTTTCTTTTTGCTTTTTATAAAAGTGGGAACATTCTATATCGTTTCACCTAAAATTTTTTTTTTTTTTTAATTCTACATTTTAAATTGAATTAGCCCCCTCTCAGATTCCTGTGCCCCTTTTCTATTTTACAAACTTTCTCATCATCTTCACTTCCAGAGTTAGGCAAGAATCATCAGGCCAGTTTTACAGATTAGCAAAACTGAGGCTCGGGAAGAAAAAAACAATTTATTCAGTACTTTACGCAATACAATACTGGACAAAAAGCCAGACTCCTGATTTTGAGGGTCTTCTTTCTCTATGCTCAGTAAATCAGATCTTTTGTCCTTGAAGTCACCCTTTGGAGGTACATAGGCTGGAGCTGGGGGTCGGAGAAAGTGAAAATACTAAGAGAGTTGATGGAGGAAGAGAAATTCAAATTCCCTGTGAGATTCTAATCAGTTCCTGATATGTTAGGTGACACGGAGTAGTTGTTGGCCCTCTCTGGGCTCCTGTGCTCAGGTAGGAAATTAAGGTCTAACCATAGGATTTCAAACTGTGCTCTATGCGGCTCCAGGGAGCCCCACGAGTTACTACTCCTCAAAAGTGAACACAGGCAGCATGTTTAGGGATGCTCACCGCATCACTGTGTTGATGAAAAGCTGAAAGGTGTTGTCCACCAGTGTTTAAGTGCATCAGATCTTCATTTATTCATCTCTTCATTCATTCGTGGAATAGTTATTGAGTAACTACTGCCAGAACCTGGTTTAGACACTGGGAATCACCAGTGAACAAAACAGACCAAGTGTCCGCCCTCTTGGAGCTCACCTGGAAGGGAGGGCCACCCAGTAGTGAACTGTACCCTAGTGACGGGGAATAAGATGGAGCCATATGTCCCAGCATGGATCGGCCATCGTGGTGGGAGCAAGATACCAAGACCAGTGTGGGCTGATTTCTTACATAAACCTCCACCCACTACAGGACAAGTCTGCACGTCTGTCTGTGGGTGAATAGATATACAAAAAGGTGCTGAGGAGGGTTTGGGTGTCATCTCTGCATGACGGTGTTGCTTCTGGAAAGAGCGAGGAATAGTCCAGGATTGAGGGTACCTTGTTTGGGGCACTTTAACCTTATCTGAAGTTGTTTTTTTTTATTTTTTTAAACAAGGAAGTCATTCAGGTATTATTTGCAGTTAAAAAAAATAGTTTTAAAGTTTAAGATAAACTTAAGTCCAGCGAGAAGGAAAAGACAAAAAGGAACAAGTTTTGATGTCTTAGAGCCCTTCAAAATCTAACTTGCTCATGCTTTATGATCTACCTAAAGCTAGGAGGCATCATGGTTTTGGGGGCTCAGAGATTTTAAATTAAACAAACCAATGCACATTATTGCCCGTATCCAAGAACAAGCAGACCTCACCATAGAAGCATCCCCTGCTGGTCCCCCCCTTAGCTACTTAGAATCCAATCTCAGCATTGCTGGAAGGGAACACCTTCCCCAAGACTTACTTTACAAATGGGGAATCCTAGGTCTAGACATTGTGATTTCTTAATTTACCAAGGACTCAATTAATGGCAGAGTGCAGATACAGTGGGAAGCAAGCCTGCTCAGTGTTCAGATCCTGGGCCCAGTGCCTAGGGGAGGCGAGGAGGTGGGATGGAGGGAATGCCATCCTCCAGCCTCCCACTGGAAGCTCCCATGATGAGTCCTAGCATCCAGCACATGCTGAAAGGAAGCCTTGTCAACATGGAAGGAGATCAAGGCAGCCGGGGAGTGCTGAAACCTCCTGTCGGGTCCAGCATCTCTGAGGAGATAGGGACACTTTGGATGCTGCCCCCACCCCCTCCTTGAGCTCTCTCCACTTGAATTCCGAGGGGCTTTAGAATCACTAGACTGTCTCCCGCTCCCAGGAAACCCCAGGCTTCAGTGGAGCCAGGCGACTGGCCATCCATCATCCTTATCTCCCGGCTCTGGCGGCCCCAGGTCCCTGGCCTGGATGAGCCCAGGGGGCCAGGAGGGGTGGGGGCTGGGGGGGCCTCGATAACAAGAAAAGCAGCTGTCCCCTGGGGGAACTTCAAAGTGCCTAGAGCTGAAATTTATGGGCAGAGTTGCTCACATTAGGGACCAGAGGGCCATTTATCCCACAAATATTTATTGAGCACCTACTGTGTACCAGACTCTAGGCTGGGGGAATCTTATGGGTCCAGAGATTTTGTTGTTAGGTTAACATGTCAAACTCAGTGGGCTAGGCTGATGAATAGATCAGTTCATTAATTTGTTACGTGTTTATTAAGTGCCCACTGTGTGCTAGGGGGTTTCTGGGGGACTCGAGGCTGTTGGCAAGATTAAATGAACATCCTCCTTCTGTGGGCAGGGTTAAGAGCTTTGGAGCCAGGCAGACTTGGGCAAGTTACTAAACCTCCCTGGGTCTCAGTATTCTTAGCTTTAAAATCAGGACAATTACCCCACCTATCCCATAAGGTTTGGGAGAGGATGAAATGAAATGGAAACTATAGATCAAAAGCTTAGCCTGAACCCAGCAAATGATCATCTTGCAACAAATTTGGCTATTTTGGTGACTGCAGTTGACGGAGACCGTCATTCGTTTCTTGTTTGTATTCCGTCCTTGCTCTGTGCTGGGCCATTGTTGGAGGGACAACTGGGCATGTTGACCTGTGAGGGTCTGCAAGAGTCCTCGCCTCTCCCCCACAGGCCTCTCCTTGGCTGAGGCTTTGAGGCATTAGAGAGGGGGCTCTTGCCCGGGGCCCAGGAGAGGCACTTGGACTTGGTAACTCCTTTCACCTCAAGATTCTAAAGGCTTGTGATCCTCCTTCCAGGGAAGGCCCTGGGAAGAGGACCTCACTACCTTCCGGGGCACCCATGAGGAAGGCCTTCCTTCCGCGGAGCTGAGATCCCCTACTCGTGCCCTAGCTCTGTCCTCTGGGCCCTACCCGAACTCCTTGAGCCTCGGTTTATCCATCTGCAAAATGGAGACGGTAATAGTTCCTGTCCTGTAGGGTTATGGTGAGGGTCGAGTGAGATAAAGATGGTAAAGCACTTGGCACAACGTCTGTACAACAAAGTCTTCCATAAGTGGTAGCCAATAACTGTAGCCTTTGGGAATCAATAAAAGGAAGAGGAGAAGGAGGAGGAAGGAGGAGAAAGGGTAGCAGAGCTGTCTTTTCTGGGGTCGGAAACAATTCTCAGTTCTCAGAGAACCCAAGTTTGGCAGGGGAGAGCAAACACAATTCCCAAAGGTGTTTCCAGAGTTGGAAATTCATGGAACATAAAAGGGAAGGGTGCACGGAGTCCCTGCGCTTCTCCGGTACCCAGCGGGCATTACAGCCACTTCCATTTCTCAAAGGAGCCAGTGGCTCTGAAGGTGAGCGGACTTCCCAGGGTCGGTAGCCAGGGAGGGCTGGGCATCGCCAGAGCTTGGTTTTCCCTCTCACTCCCCGCAAGGCAGCTGATGGGGAGCCCTGTGGACAGTGCTATTGGCTGAATTGTGTCCCCCTAAAATTCCTGTGTTGAGATCCCAATCCCCAGTACCTCAGAATGTGACCTGTCTGAGAGACAGGATCTTTACAGAGGTGATCAAGTTAAAATGAAGTTATTGGGGTGGGTCCTAATCCACTATGACTAATGTCTTTATTAGAAGGAGACTCGTGGACAGAGACATGCAGAGAGGGGAGACCATGTGAAGAGACTCAGGACCATCTACAAGGAAGGCCTGGAACAGATCCTCCTCACAGTGTCAGAAGGAACCAGCCCTGCCAACATCTTGAGTTTGGACTTCCCAGCGTCCAGAACCGCGAACGAGTAAATTTCTGTTGTCGAAGCCACCCCATCTGGGGTGCTTTGTGACAGCAGCTCCCACAGACTGCCTGCACGGTAAGCACTGAGGAAACCCCTGAAGGCGTGCTCACCCCTGCCTGTCCTGGAGAGGCAGGGGGCCCGTGTGTGCAGTCACCTGGCTCCTCTCCAGAACCCTGCGATGCTGCACAGAAGCCATGAGGCAGGCGAGTCGGACCACCAGGCCAAGGCTTTGGAATTGACCTTTCTCCTTATTGTGGCTCTCTGAGAAGTGAAAACCATTTTCCTGGTGCCTTCTTACGGAGGCTGGATTAACCTCACCTGCTGCTGGGGACCAGCTGCTGTCCCCAGGGAAGACTTGCCTGACTCTACCTGGCCTCCCGGGGACTGGGGATTTGTCAGAGATCCTGAGAATTCTGAGCTGGCTGCATCCATTTTTTCCTCTCTCTGAGATCTTTTCTCTCTTCCTTCCCTTCCTTCTTCACTGGCTCCCCTCCTCCTGAATTGTGCTCTGCAAATTCTCCCCTCCCCCACCCCAAGTCTGCTTTCTCCCAACTCCCCATCTGCCTAGGCCACCCTCACCTGGTGGCCCTCAGCAGAGCAAGGGACAGTCCAGAGCCCCAGGTTGCCTGGGAGATAGAGGCAGAAAGTCTAAACTCACTACTTTGGAGCCGAGAAGAAATTATCCAGAGCTGGTTTCTCCTCCCACCTTCCAGGGAGCCTTGCTCTTGTCCCCAGCCTGGATACCTTATTATATTTTGCTTTAATTACATTAAAGCAAATGACTATGTCCCTCTGTGGTTTCGATCAGGTCAGGGATCTGATAATCGATCCTGGCACAGTCTAGACGGGAGTCACTTTGAAGCTGTTTTTAGCAGGATGAGAACAAACAATTTTTCCAAAGCGGTCACATTAGGCAAATGGGCTGGTGGGTCATCTTTTTGGGAGGAAGCGTGCCCTGGCTCCAGGCAGCCTGCTGACGAACTCCCAGGCCCTTGGGAGGAGTGTGGACTGCACCCCGTTTGGTGGAAGGAACTTTCTATAGAGATGCCATATGCTTAGGCCTCCTGTGATGTGAAACCTTGTTCAGGTGCCTCTTCCGGGAAGCCAACCCTGACTGACACCACCTGGCTCAGGCCTGAAAGGCAGCGCAGTGCAGAGTGAGGCGGCTGGCCCAGGAGAGGGAAGGAAGATGGAGTTCATACAGGGCTCTGCAGAGTGGGCTCAGGTCCTGCAAACTTATTCTCCCTTCACTCTTCTTTCAAGAGGAAAGAAAATTTGTATCTCAACAAGAGGAAAATTTGTACCTCTGTGTGGTGCTAATCTGTCTCTAAAACCTCTCTAACATCTGCTAATCTCCCCTTTCTTTTAAGAAAGAAAGTAGGCCTAGGGCTCTGCAGGATGCTAAAATCGAGCTAGATTTTAATAACACTGTTGTTTTCATTGTGTTTATTCCCACAGTCTCTTTCAAACAATACTGGTTTTCTCTTGAAAGTGAACCATTCCTTGATCAAGCACTGTAAGGCAGAGATTCTGAAGGTAGGAACTGCAAGAGGACTTTGGGAGACAGGGCTGGGGGGTCTCATGCACAGGACTGATGTTACCGGCTAGGTGACCTATGGCCGATTGCTTTACTATCTGAGCCTCAGTTTCTCTGTGTAAGATGGAATTGATGACGCTACTGTTCAGGGTCATAACGAGGATTCTCTGAGAGTGTAGGCATGTAAGGGATCCATCCCTACGGTGCTTGGCATGGGGTCTCTACTCTATCTGGTGGCCTCGTCCCTTACAGGGGCCACCTCTCCCCTCAGCCATTCTCAGTGCCTTCACTTGTCCCACAGTCAGAACTGACTCAGCTCTGGGTTCAGAGGAAACAAAAAAACATGGAGCCCCCAGTTATGATCCGGCTCAAGCTCCTCTGGCCTTGGGCTTGTCCCAACTGGGCCTCAGTTTCCCCATCTATCAGTAGAAGCTCTGACCAAAAGATTTCTAGGACCCCTTGAACTGTGATATAAAAACATTTTGAGCAGTAACCAGGGAGTGGCGATTCCATGAGAGAAGAATTTCTGCTTTCCCAAATATATTCGGTGTTTCTCTCTACTTGCAGACCTGGCCATGGACCAGTGGTGTTAACCTCACCTGGGAGCAGGTAAGAAATGCAGATTCTCAGGCCCCATCCAGATCTCCTGAAGTCCAGAAGCTTTTTAACAAGAAGCCCAGCACTTAAAAAACACTAATTTATACCACCCAGTCTGAAAGAATTTTAAAATGCTTTTACATTTTCAAATATAGTTATATATTTTCGAGGAATTTTTAAAAACGAGTGTGTGATTTTTTTTAAAAAAAACAATAAAGCTATTGCAAAAATGTTAAATTAACCCACCCCAGTTAAGAGATCAATTGATTTATGTAAATCTGGTGAACAGTTTTTTTCCAGGGATTTTTCTTTCTGTGTAAGGTAGGATCCCCTGCTTTTCATGTTTTTTGGCCACTTCCCAACAAGTGTCTCCCTAAGGCCTGATTCCTGGAGGGGAGTGTGTGGGGGCGGAGGGGGGGGTGCGTTGTTTGCGACTGTGTCTTGCAGCTGATCTACTGAGCAGCGACTTCAGCCAAGTCAGCAAAACCAGGATGGAAATAAACTAGATTCCTAAGGGCTTCAGGGGGCTTCAGAGTGAGCTGGAGGCACGTGGGAAACCAGTCCTCAGATAAACAGGAGCAGCATGCTCTGTGGATTAGTCAGGCATCCTGGCTTTCCAGTCGGGCCCATGTTCCAGAGGGCTTCCTGCCTCTTCCACATGTCCAGCCTCCCACTGAGCCAGGGTCCTCTGTTTCTCCTCATCTCCAAAACAAAAGCCCAAATCGCTGGGCCATCTACTTCAAGGAATTTATTCCAAAGAAGCGATCATGATGTAGGGAAGTCATGATGTAGGCAATGACCTTCATTGCATGCCATTGATAAGAGTGAGAAGCCAGAAAAACAAAATCCAGTGTCTAAGAATAGGGGCCTGATGTCACCAAGATGTATTTCAATACTCCAGGCACTGCCTCAGAGCAGGTGAGCACTCATGTTTAAGAGTCAGCAGGTCTGGACTTGAGTGATAGTTTAAGTAAGTTATCTAGCCTCTCGAAGTCTCAGATTTCTCAGCTGTAAAATGAGAATGATAATGTGAAACTGAACAAATGAAACCTCATTTAAAATAAAGTCAGGAGGCCAGAAAAAGGAGCTTTCACCCACTACTACTCCATGTCAATTAATGCCTCAACTGGAAGAAGCATCAGCTACAGACCTCAGCAGGAAGAGATGACCTTGCATTCTCAAGAAGGGTCTCTCCTACTCCAGCAGGAGTGAACTCTCGATTTCCTCCAATGAACTTCCAACTTCCCTCTTTTTCTCTATAAAGTAACGTTCCTCTCCTTCGTTTATTGGACTTGCCTATCGTTTTTTGCTATAGCATGCTTGTCTCAAATTGTGATTCTCTGCCATTCCCGAATAAACCCATTTTTTTGCTGGTAAAAATAACTGGCTGGTTTATTTTTAAGGTCAACAATAATAATACCAAATTTATGTTTCTTGTTCTGAGGATTAAATGAGGACATGGATGGAAAACATTTAGCACTATGCCTGGCACGTGGTAAGCGCTTGGTTTTTGTGTTCCCGTTCAGATATAGAAAAATATTGTAGATGAATATTAATGACATGGAAATATACATATATATAGCATCGTAAAAGTGAAAAAAGCCTATTATAACTCAGCATGATCCATTATGTTAGCATGTACGTAGGTATTCACATTTAAAGTGGTACGGAATTGATAGATGTAAAATATGTCTATCAATAGATATGCCTATTAAAATATGTCTATCGACTGGACTAGAAGAAAGGGAAATGGCTGGCTGCTGTTGAACGCTTTCTCGTTTCTCAGGCTCAGGTCCGTCATCTCCGCCTGAGAGAGCCAGGACAAATCAGAGCCGGCCCGATCTTTGATAACTGCCGTAAAGATAAAACAAAAGCGCTGCCCCTGAGTGCTAGTCGACTAGGAGCCAGGTACCTTCTAGGTGCACTACTAGCTAATTTCTTCTTCACAACCACCTACGAGGTGGATACTATTTGTTTTTCCATTTTATAGATGAGGAAACTGAGGCACAAAGGGACTAAGTTGAAATTGAACCAAGGGCTCACAGCCAGAAAGAGAAAAGCCAGCTCTTAATCACTATGCTATAGCGCCTCAGGCATCGTGTTTTACAAAGAAGGGAACTAAGGCCCAGAGAAGCAGGGCATCTGGCCCAAGGCTGCACAGCAGAGATGGAGCAGCCCTGGGACTCAGGCATCTGTAGGCCCAGGCATTGAGGCTCCACAGTGCCCCCTTCAGGCAGCCTGAGGTTGTGCTGGCCACTTGATTCTTTAGAGCTGTAAGAAGGGACCTGGGCATGTAACTTTTGCCCAGGGGAAGTGCAGGTCTTTAAAGAGCAAAGGAGGGAGCCCACGAAACACCTGCCCCTTTGCCCTGGAGCACCGCGCCCGCTCTAAATCCTGTGTAATTTAAGGCAAATGTAATCCATATGGCTCTGATTCATTTACACTTAAATCTTCAAAATATTGTGTTTTAAGAGCTGTTACTTACAGAGCCTTCAGAACCTGTTAAAGAGTCAGCTCCCCCATCCCTCCTCCCCACCCTGTTCCCATTCCAGCCTCTCGCCTCTTCCCCCATAGGACTGGGGCTCACACTAGCATCTGGCCAGGCTGAAAAGAAACTCACAGACTCTGATTTGGAAACTAGTAATGTAGGCACAAGGAGACGGTTATCAGGATGTTCAGAGCAGAATTGTTTGTAATCCCCAAAAGTTGGAAAGTATGTAAATGTCCACAAACGGGAGAATGGATGAATAAATTGTTACAAGTTCATACAATGTAATAGCATACCAAAGTGAAAACTAATAAACAGAATCTACATATATCAAAATGATGAATCTCATAAACATATTATTGAGGGAATAAAGAAAATAAGTTGAAGATAAATTCATAATGATACTAACTATACAAAATTTAAAACATTGAAAACTATATATATGTGAGCATGTGTGTGTGTCTATACAAACTACCCTGGTAATGTTTCTTTTTTAAGCTGGTAATGGCTGCATAGATGTTTGTTACATCGTGTGTAGATTTTTATATAATTTGGAAAAACTACATAATATAAATTTCCAAATCTCTAGACTTAGCATCAGCAAAGAAAATTATGTATTAACAAGTTCAATGCCTTCATTTCATAAAAGAGGAGAAGGAAATAATTTAATATTTGTTAACTACATAACACTTACTGAATACTTCCTAGCCAGGCACACCATCATTTCATTTAGGTTCCACACCACTGCAATATGCTATTGCTATTTTCATTTTACAGATGAGGCAACTGAGGCTCAGAAACTTCCTCAAGGTCATGTGGCTTATAAACCACAAGGTTGTAATGCAGACCGTGGCCTCTGCCTCCCAAGCTCATGCATCAGATCGCATACTGTTGAGGGAAGCATTGTTATTTGGTCTTTCCTCACAATTCTTTGAGTTATGTTTCATTCTTACCAATTACATAGATGAGGAAACTGAGGCCCTGAGTGTCAAGTGATTGGCTAACAGTTGTTCAAGAAGTTAACCCATAGAAACCAGACCAGCGAGCCTCCTGACTCCTTGTCTAGTGCTCTTTCCATACCGGGCCTTGTCTAGAAGATAGGGGGGTGGGAGAATGTGGTTATGTGTACTTACCTTCCACTCTTTTGAAGCTTTATGTATTTTGGCTACTTCCAAAGGGAATGAACCTCCCAAAGCTGCCTTGGCCAGGTTTGGGACACATTGCCTTATGGACGGGGAGAACCCGGTGAGCCTTGGGTCTTGTGGCCAGAGGAGCCATCCTCCACTTTCGTTCATGACCTACATCCAGTCTCTGTCAGTCAGGGTCCCTGCAAGAAACAGGTAGCACATTCAAGCTGGGTAATTTGAAGAGAATTTAATAAAGGATCTATCTACAAATTTATGCGCTGGGCTTAGGAAAAGCAACCAGTCATAGTGTAGTACTCTGGGGCTGGCAGGAGCAGGGAGCTGTTGTTATCAGTGAGAGGGAGCCATTAGGCAGCCAGAGGAGGAGGTTTTCTGGGGTGGGCTTCCTGATGAGAGCTGGGGGCTATTGATAGAGAGCTCAGACAAACCCGCAGGGAGGGAGTTGAGGGAATACACTCTGCCTTCCCTCAGATCCCTTTTTGCTGGAACTCCTTTTGGCCAAACCCAAGAGGGTAAAAGAAACTCTCTATGCAATTCATACAGGTCAGCCTTCCAGGGCACAGAGCAGGGTGAAGAGAGGTGGACAGTGAATCCAGGGGGTACAGAGAGAAGATACCCACACATTCCGTAGTAAACGCTGGCTTTCCTTCAGACACATACAGACTCTAACCATTTCTTACCACCCCCACTGCTAGCCCCTAGTCCAAGCCACCACCACCCCTCAGCTGGATTGCTGCAATAGACTCCTAGCTGATCTACCAGCTTCTACAGTCTGTTCTTAAAGCCAAAGCAATTCTTGTAAATTGTAACTCAGACCACATCACTCATCTGCTCAAAATCTTAAAACTAAGAGTGAAAATCAAAGTCCTTACAAAACTCCGCATGGCCCTGCAAGCTCTGTCATTCCCCCATCACCCTTGACCTCATCTCCCTATTTTCCTCCGGTCCTTACTCCGCTCCAGCCCTGCCGATTTCCTTGTTCTTCTCAAATATGCAGGGAAAGTTCCTGCTCTCGGGCCTCTGCTGATCCCTCTGCCTGGAATGTCCCTCCCCCGCCCTCCTTCACCCTAGTCAAGCCTTTACTCAAGTGTCCCCTGCTCAGTGAGACCTACTCCGACCCTCCTTTGTAAAACTGCAAACTGTCTCCCACATCTCTCGCCCACGACCCCTGATTCCGAAAACTCTGCTCGTTTTATTTTCTCTTTATCACTTGACATCTTTTAACATGCCATTTAATTTACTTTTTCATTATATTTGTCTGTCTCTCCCCAGTAAATGCAAGCTCTACGAGCAGAAGGCTGTTTTATTCACCAGTATATCTCTAGAATCTGGAAAATAGTGGGTATTTAATACATAATTACTGAAAGTTGTTGAATGAATGAAATGGAGTTGAGGAAAGATCAGACTTGGGAATTTCCACTTAGGAAAGGATAGAGGTTGGGTAGAGATTAGTAGGTCCTGTATGAGGGGAAGGGAAACATGGAATTATTCATTATCTAATACATACCTGTTAAAAGTCATGTTTTACCAACGGGTATCAAAGCCTTGATAAACAGACACATGTTATGTGCCCTTTGACCTAGCAATTCCACTTCTGAGAATTTATACTAAGGAAACTTGTTTTCTGGTAAAAATTTAGCAACAATGAATTTCTTCGCAATGTTGTCTATAATAGTGAAAACCCGGAACCAAAGTAGGTGTCTAACAATTGTGAAATGCTTACCTCAGTACTTAACTATGGTACAGCCATAAGATGGAATGGAATTCTACGCAAACATTAAACGTATTGATTTGAAAATGTTTATGATAATTGCTCTGTGATAAAAGTACATTATAAAATGGCATTACAGTATAATCTTGTTTTTTATTAAAATATATATGTATCTTTCAAATTTGGAAATCTGTAACCCAAAATATTAATAGCACTTACCTGCAAATGGGCGCTATACAGGTATTTTATTTATTTTTGTCTCTATTTCATAAATTTGATTCAAGGAACTTGAATTATTTATTTTTAAAAACTAAGTTTATAGTTAAAAACAAAAGTTAATTAGGAGCTCTTGGACAAAAACCTGACCTTTCTGGGCTGCAGTTTCCTCATTCTTGAAATAGAGATAAAAACAACTTCAAGTCCTTCTTATTTCACAAGAGTTGCTCTTAGGTATGTACTGGAGGAATTAGCCATGCAATAAGAGGAGAGAAACAATTAAGAGATGTAAGGATTGAGAGGGAAAAGATAAAGCTGTCACTATTTGCGGTGTGGCTGATGCCAGTCCTATATCCTCAGAACAAAAATCATGTGGAACAGAGAGCCTTCATTGATCGATTCATTCAAACACACGCGCGCGCGCGTGCGCGTGTACACACACACACACACACACACACACATTGTCACTATTTGCAGTGACTATGTTTATTGACTTAAAAAAATCAAGTTCGACCTACAAAAATTAATATTATCTCTTTATGCCAGCAATGACCAACTAGAAAACATATTTAAAAAAACAATTCCATTCATAAGTGGTAACAAGAACTGTAAAGTCTATGTGAAGTAATGAAGGACAAAGCCAAGATGTCCCACCATTTCTATTCAACATTAAAGTGGTTATTTTAGCCACTGCAATAAGAAAAGAAAAATTAATGAGGCATGAAGCTTAGAAAAAACTAAAATTGTCTTTTTTTCACAGATGATATGATTGTGTGTGGATCAACTTATGAAATCTATAATAGAAACAACTAAACAGAACACAACATCAATATTTTAAAAATCAATTTTTATCTCTACAGTAACACAATTAAAAGATTAAATAAAAATACCATTTATAATAACTCCAAAAAACATAAAAATACATTTATCAAAAGATGTGTAAGACCTCTACACTAAAACCTACAAAATATTGATAAAAGAAATTAAAAAGACCTAAACAAATGGAGAGCTATAATATGTTCATAGATTGGAAGATTTAATATTGTTAAGATAATCTTTCTAAATTTATATATAGATTCTACATAATCTCAATAAGGATTTTTTGAAGCACGAGTTAATTCTAAAATTTCTATAGAAATTTAAATGACTTCAAATAGTCAAATCAATTTTGAAAAAAACAAAAAAACAGAACAAAATTGAAGGACTTATTCTACCAGATTTTAAGACTTACTGTAAAGCCACAATAATCAAGACAATGTGCTAGTGGCCTAAGAATAGATATACAGATGAATGAAACAGAACAGTGTCCAGAAACAGACCCACGCATATATATAGCCAATTAATTTTCAACAAACGTTCCAAGGTAATTCAATGGGGAAAGAAAAGTTTTTTCTGTACTAGAACAACAAGAGATTGGTATGGGAAAAAAAGAATCTCAACCCCTACTTCATACTATACCCTCCAAGTCCCAAATGAATCAAAGATCTAAATGCAAAAGCTAAAACTAAAACCATAAAGCCACTAGAAGCAAAGAGAAGAATATTATCAACTTTGGGGTAGACAAATATGTCTTGGAGAGATCTCAATAGGCACAATCTATAAAAGATAAAAATTAACAAATGTTCAAGAGCATGAGAAGACAAGCCACAGACTGGGAGAAAGTATTTGCAAATGATATATCGGATAAAGAACTGTTATCCAAAAAATTCAAAGAACTCTTAAAACTCAATAGTAAGAAAGTGAACACCCAACTTAAAAATGAGCCAAAAACCTGAATAGACACCTCGCCGAAGAAGATATATAGATGGCAAATAAGCATATGAAAAAATGGTCACCGTCATATGTCATTAGGGAACTGCAAATTAAAGCAAAGGTGAGCTACTAGTGCACACCTATTAGAATGGCCAAAACCAAAATACCAATGACACCAAATGCAGGTAAGGATGTGAAGCAACCGGAGCTCTCATTCCTGACTGTTGGACGGTTTGGTAGTTTCTCATAAAACTAAACATGATTGTACCAATTGTGCTGCTTGGTGTTTACTCAATGAGTTAAAAATGTATGTCTATGCAAAAAGCTGCACACGGATGTTTAGAGCAGCTTTATCCATAATTGCCAAAAACTTAGTACCAACCAAGATGTCCTTCAATAGGCGAATGGATAAACAATAGTATATCCAGACAATGGAATTACTCAGTGCTGAAAAGAAATGAGCTATCAAACTGTGAAAACACATGGAAGGAACTTAAAAGCACATTACTAAGTGAAAGAAGCCAATCTGAGCAGACTACATACTTATGATTCCAACTATATGACATTCTGGAAAAGGCAAAATTACAGAGACAGTGAAAACATCAGCGGTTGTCAGGGGTTATGGGGAGAGAATGATGAATAGGCAGAGTATAGAGGATTTTTCAAGGCAGTGAAACTATTCTGTGTGATACTGTAGTGTTGGATACATGTCATTCTACATTTGTCCGAACCTATAGAATATACAACACTAAGAGTAAACCCTAATATAAACTATAGACTTTGGCTGAAATGATGTGTCAGTGTGCGTTCATCGATTGTAACAAATGTACCACTCTGGCAGGAGATGTTGATATAGAGAAGCTAGGCGTGTGTGGGGGCAGGGAGTATTTGGGGACTCTACATTTCATTCAAGTTTTCTGAGAACCTAAAACTGCTCTTAAAAATTGATAAATTAGACTTCATCAGAAATATAAAGTTCTGCTCATCACAAGATATCATTAATAAATGAAAAGACAAGCCACAGATGGGAGAAAATAATTGCAAAATATATATCTGGACTTGCATCCAGAATATATAAAGAAGTACAACTCATCGATAAAAGAGACAACCCAATTTGAAACCAAAAGGACAAAAGACTTGAACAGACACTCTACAAAAGAGATATCAAAATGGCCAATAATCACATGAAAAGGTGTTCAACATCATTAGACATAAGAGAAAAGCAAATTAAATATAAGATACCGCATACCAGAATGGCTAACATTAAAAACACAGACAATATTAAGTGTGTGTGTATGGTGGGGTGATGCAGCAACTGGAACTCCTTTACATTTCTAATTGGAGTGTAAAATGATAAAACTGCTTTGGAGAACTCTCTAACAGTATCTTTTGAAGGTAAAATATACCTACCCTATGACCCAGCAATTCCATTTCTAGAAATGAAATGAACACACACATTCAGAGACGCGCGCACACACACACACACACACACACACACACACACACACACACACACAAAACTTGTATGTGAATGTTTACAGCAGCTTTATTCATGACAGCCAAAAGCCAGAAAGAGCCCTAATATTCATAAAAAAGGTGAATGGATAAGTAATTTCTTACAGTGGTATACTATTCAGCAATAAGAAATAGCAAATTACTGATGCCTACATACAATGGCATAAATGCATCTAAAAAACACATTGTGTGAAAGAAGGCAGCCATAAAAATATATGTGTAATTCCATTTATATGAAGTTCTAGAAGAGGAGAAACTAATCTATGGTGATGAACATTAGAGCAGTATTTGCCTTTTGTGGGGATTGGGTGGAAAGTGGCCAGAGGGAACTTTCTGGGGTGATGAAATGTTTCATATCCTTATTGTGGTAATGTTACGTGAGCATACACACTTATCCAAACTCATCCAACTATACACGTAAACTCAGCACATGATAACTTAATACAAATTATGTAAAGCTAGGAAGCACTCAACATAAAGAAAAGGGATATGAATATATAAAAACTAAGGATTTTTAAATGGAGACTAACACAATAAAGGGATGACAGATGGAAGGAAGATAATCTGCATTGTCAAAAACTAACAAGAATAAAAAGAAACTCTTGACAATTGATAAGAAAATTGGCCAGGGATATGAGTCAGCAGTTTACAGTTCTCAGTCAAATTAAGTATGTGCATATACATTATTTGACCATTTCATTCCTAGCTATAGGTCCTAATTATATTACACACAGGTCCATAAAGGACATGATCCATTATATTGAATGTAGTATTGTTTGTGGGGCACAGCTACAGGCAGTCTGGAATTCATCGACTGGATAGTGAGGGGCTGCATTCACTCATCCCTCTGCAGCGGAGGTCACACACACACGTTTATTGAGGACATACTATATTCCAGTTATTATTGTATATTACATAATTAACTCATTGCCGTCATTCCCCATTTTATAGATGGGAAACCAAGGCACAGAGAGGTCAGGGAAGATTCTGAGGGTCACACAGCTTGTACTTGCAGAACCAAGATTCCAGCAGAGCAAGCCTGAAAGCCCACACTGTCGGTTGCTCACTGTGCCTCTCTGAGCTCCCTCCATATGGCTGCAGAGGAGGGAACTCAGAACTTGGAGGCCAAAGGCCCAGGGCTGCCAACCAAGTAGCATGAAAGTCCCTGCGAAAAAGGTTAACCCAGAGCAAGCAGGGTCTGTGCCTTCAGCCAAATAAACATCCCGCCAGCATTTCCTCAAATTCGGCAGTCACACGGAGGGAGCCAGGTGGGAGCCCATGTGGTTTTGATAGAACGTCCATTCAAGCGGAGCTTTAAATATTATAGTGGCACTGTTTGCGCAGTTAAATTTAAGGATCTGTCAGTTTATGATGAATTTTTATTTTTAAGGGTTTCAAGTAAGCTGTAAACATTCACTCCAGACTGAAATTCCCCCCATTTAACACCTGGGAGGGGCAGGGCGAGGGGTGGGGGAGCTGAGAGGTGAGCATGGAGGGGCGAGAGGAGGCTAGGTACCAGCTTGGGGGGGCATATTTCCACCAAGATCCCCAGGGAGGGGTGTGAGGGGCCGGGCGCCCGATAATGAGGGAAGCTGACTGATTCCTCAAAGGAAGTGGGACCATTCTCTTCGCAACCCAATTTGCTTTCTCCTTTCCTGCTCCCAGCAAAGCAGGACTGTAATGGGCATTTAAGAATAACAATCCTTTGCGATCTATTGCTGCAGGAAGGAAGTCAGGGGATGGAATGCATGGTATGGACATAATTTTTTTAAATACATGCATACATATGGAAAGGGACTGACATTTTACAGGATTTTTTTTTTTTTTTTTTTGCATTTTGGGAGTATTTTTTAAACTAGTTGAATAGTAAACACTCATGGCTTTTGTAATCATAAAAAAGTTATTGCTAAAAAAAAAAAAAACTACAATGAACAACATGCTACCAGTGACTGCCAATCTTTCTGTGCTTTCGCCCTGTGCCAGGTCTCTGGGTACCCCCTCTTCTTGTACTGTCCTGTTTGATCTTCGCTACACCCTCTATGGTGGTTACTATTTTTGCATCCCCATTTTATAATTGAGGAAACCAAAGTTTAAGGAGACAAAGTAACCAGCCCAGGGATACATGGCTAGGAAGTAGAATTGCTGCTTCATCGGGAAATCTTACTGAAGCTTTTTTAAATGGCAACAGAGCCTCTACCATGAAGGTGCATTATCAGGAGATGGGAAATCCAACTTGTATCCCTTGGACCCCTACTGATAGGAGTCCCGACTAGGCTGTCCCGACAGCTTACAGCCCACTGTGGAACCCTCTCTCTACCAGTTACTGTGTGTACCCTGCTTGCTTCTCCCACTGTTCCATTTGCCCAGAAACTATCTGGCCTCTTATTCTCTGAGATAGAGGAAAGTAGGACAGATGGCACGAGAAAGAGTTGCTTAATGTGAATCCTCTGACAGTGGGGACCAAAATTTCACACCGAAGTGCGTGCGTCTGTGGGGGAAAGTCCGTGATTAGGACTTAAGCCTGGAAAACAAAACATTGCGGAAATATATTTAAGCGAATTTTTAATAATTGTGACTATGCGCTAATTCTTAGAATGATTGAGGAAGACAAGTGCTACTTGTTTTAGGGGTGGTGGCACATTTTTTTCTAATGAAATCATAGGATACAATATCTTTCACTTTACTCTCATGTCAGCATGATTTATGACAAAAATCATTATTGCAAAAATATTCTAGGGTTTTATCAATCTCTAAGCTGTTCTCTCTTGAAAGCCCTATTGCCATTTCCTCTTTTACGATGTTAACTGGCTTAATTCTGCTGTGTGCCGGTTTGTCCAAAACATTGCAAGGATTTGAGCAGTTCATGAGCAACATTTTCATCGATTTTGTGAAATCCATATATATGTTTTTTACACTATTTGCAGTTTCACTCTGTGATCAATGTGTACTATTATTGTTGTGTTTTCATAAGGAACAGGGAGAAACTGAGTTGATACACCGGGTGGGGATAGAAGCTTGTATTAAAGAAGCATGTTGGGTGGAAGGAAAGACTAATTTTTAAAATTATCAGTTCCATTAGTAAATCGTTTCATGTTTCAATGCCTTTTGCTTCCCCTTCCAAACTTAAAACCCTAGGGACTTTGGATAATAAATATTCAATCAACAGGAGACTTCCCATCTACTTATTAAACATGTAGTATCATTTTAAGTATGAAGTATACACTTGTTAAGTATATACAGAAGAAATCACACTCATATTTGTTGAACGTGTGTTCACAATGGCAGTGGTGGTAAGTGATGGTTTCTCTTTCCAGGTAACACTACACTAGTTCTGAGGGCTGAGTTCATGCTTGTTGCCAATGGAGATGAATCACCTTGGTGTGTCCCAGAAGACAGAACCTGAAATCAGTCCAAATGCTTCTGTGATGACAAAGAGGATCAGGGTCATAGCCAAGGAACTGGGCTACCACATGGCATGGCTGCCTGTGGCACCCCTCTGTCTGTTTTCCTGCCTCTGCTCTCCATGCTGGCAGAGAACTTTCTGCCTGTTTGGAGTATGTAGACAAGGATGCATCTGGGAGGATGACAGGGACTAATGTCAACAGCTCTCATTTACAGAGCACCTCCAGTGTGCCAGGCACTCTGCCAATGTCATTTCTAATCTTTACAGCAACCCTGTGAGATAGCTACGATAGTTGTATCATTTAGGATTTTCTGACTGAAAATGACAGAAAACCAATCGAGACTAATATAAGCCAAACAAGGGACTCTATCAGCTGCTGCTGTGTAAAAAACTGCCCCCAAGTGCAATGTTGAAAACAATAAGCACTCTCATTGCTCATGGGTCTGCAGGTCAGCTGGGTGGGTCTTCTGGTCCCACTGGGCTCTGCCTGATCTTGGTTGACGCTCTCATGCATCTCCAGCATCATCCAGGCTGGTCCAGGATGGCCTTAGCTAGGACTAGACTCTCCTCTACATGTCTCTTGTCCTCCAACAGACTAGCTCAGTCTTATTCACAGGTCCAAGAGAGTGTGTGTAAGTATACAAGGCCCATTGAGATCTGAACCTGGAACTGGCCCACTGTTGTTTTTGCCATGTTCTGTTGGCCAAAGCAAATCACCAACCCAAAAGACCAAGCCAGATCCAAGGAATGAGGAAATCGATTCTACCTCTTGATGGGAATTGCTGCAAAGCCATATTGCGAGAACATGGATACAGGGAAGGGTAGAGATGTGTGGTCATTTTTGTAAATAATCTTTTACAAGGAATTTATTGGTTTGTGTATCTGGAAAGTCAAAAGGGACTGGCTGCCAGCACAGCTTAATGTAGGCATTCGAATAATATTGCCATCTCCTAACTTGGCTCCGCTCTGTTGGTTGCTCCATTCTCAAACATGCTTTTCCTTGATAACAGTGAAACGACACAAGAGACTTCATATTGGTCATCTCAGCTTTACACCTACGAAAACGAGTCGGCATCTGTCACTCACAGCTCGACTCTCATTGGTGGGAACTGGGTGACATGTGCATCCCTGAAAAGATCACTGGGAGTGGAGGGGAAAGGAAGTGCCAAGTAGCTGAGTCCCTGAGCCAAGGGTGGGTTTACCTCCAAACCACGTGGGCTGAAGGAGGAAGGGGAACCGTGCCCTCTGAGAGGTTAAGTGCCTTGAGTAAGGCGATTCAATGTCGAACAGCACTATGATTCATGTCTGCTCCACCCCAGAGCCTGAACGCTTCCCAGAACACCTAGCTGTCTCTCAATCTAGAGGAAGAAGAAGATTCCTTAACCCAGACTGCCTGCTACCTCCCCTCTTCAACTTTAGGTCATCTCCCTGCTCTGACCCGAGAAGGCAGCTGGCAGGATGAGGAAGAGGCTAGAGATCATCATTTGGGGAAATGCTGTAGACTTTGAAGTGGCCGGGAAAAGACTTGGGGCTGAGAGCTGCCCGCAACATGGAAGCAACTTCCTAGGAGAAGGCCATGCAGCTGCAAAGGGCAGAGCTGGGGCCAATGGGCGCAAACCATAAGGAGATAGATACAAGAAAATACATGGGCAGTGAGGACCCTCTCAGGGTGGAGGGGAATAGGAGGGGGCGGAGGTTGGGGCAAGGAAGAGAAAGCAGGGATTAAGGAGGGGAGGTTGTGGGTGGCGTGGGCAGCAGGGGCCCGCTGGGTGCCTTGAGCTTGCCCAGATGATTCTCAGGGCATCTCGTGTCTTGGATCTATAAGGTCAACCCGGTGACGTGGAATTCTCAGACAGTGACTTAGCCAAGTCAGGACCAAAACCCAGACGGCGGGGAATCATCATTTCCTAATCCCCACTCCCCAAGCCAGGAGACACTTCCTAAATTCCAGCCCGAATGGCTTCTCTGGAGCCATTTCCCAGTGACAGGAAAGCGTAGTGGTGAGAGCTCAGTCTTCGCCTCTGTCAGAGAGGGTTTGAATCCTTCCCAGATACTCCCCAGCTATGGGATAGGGAACAAGCCACTTTGCTTCTCTGAGCCTCTGCTTCCTCATCTGAAAATGAGAATTAATTCCAGCCTCTCAGGGCCGCTGTGGGAACCCCACGAGCTAATGTGTGCCAAGATCGGCCTGGAGTGAGAGCCCAGCACACCTGAAGTAATTGTGCTTATGCAACCCCTCGGGGTCCTCCCCACGGCAAGCCCTGCACAGCGCCCCCCACTGACTCAGAAATAGGTTCCAGGTGTCAGAGACAGGAAACCAAGGGGCCCCGAGGGGGTCCCCTCCCCAGCCTTCCTCTAGCTTGCCTCTCTGTTCTTCCCCTGGCCTCCTGGTGCCCACTGACACACAGATCTCTTTCACCTCCAACTGCAAGAACCAGGCAGCTGATTTAGGAGTGTGCTCAGGGCCCAGAATGTAAACCATTTCTCACCAGGAATGTGTAAACAAGCCATAAAGCAAAGGATTTGGGGCCTGGTCACGTGGCCCTGCTGCCCATAAAACCAAAGCATTGATCTCTACTCAGAGCAAGCCTCTAAGCCACGGGAATGATGGAGGGGCTGAGTACTGGGAACCTGTAATCTCCCACCATACATCTGAGGTGGCATGTTTGAAGTCCCAGGATGAGTTATTTATATCATTTTTGCAATGTGTACTGAAAGGGCATTAGCCCAAACTCCTGGTTATGGGGCTTACGGGAACTTGGCCCCTTAAAAATATAGGGGGGAAAAAGGGGTTCCTCTGGCAAGTCACTCATAAGCCAGAGTTTCTCTGGGCAGCCATATAATCAAAGCCAGATCATCCAGCCCAGAATTCCCTAAACCCAGCTGTTCAAGGACCACCTTTTTAATTGTTGCTGTATCTTTATACCACCTGATCTATTATTTACTTAATAGTTTTTGTTTTAAATCACTACTCTTTTACTTAGCTTCATTCCAATGTCCATGAAATCATGTGTTTTTAGTGTTTTTCTCTTATACATCAAAACATGTTCACAACTTAAAATAACAAATGTTCACTTGTACCACGCAAGACCATCTAGCTTGCCACCAGGTTACCACTTTGGAAAGCTCTGACCTAGTCAAACATGCTCATTGTACAACTGGGGAAGTCGAGGCCCACAGATGAAGAGTCTCACCCAAGGTCACTCAGCTATTTAGGGCAGAACTGAGAGAAGGAGGGATTAATAATAACAGCTACCTGTTCATTGAACATTTATTGTGCATTGGCACTGCACCAAGCCCTTTATGCATATTTCCCGATTCACATGACAATGAAATAGTGTCTGTCGCTATCCCAATTTTGCAGATGAGGTTGCTGAAGCTCAGAGAGGTTAAGTGGCTTGTCCAAAGCCACACAGCTAGTCAGTTGTTTAACCATCATTTTAATTCAGATTTGCCTGACTTCAAAGCTTGACACTTAATCATCCAAGGGGAGGCGGGAGGGGAAAGAGAAAAGAAGGAATGGAATATTTATTAAGTGCTGGCAACTTTTATGTCTATTGCTGTATCCTTTTCTGCTTACCCATTCAGTGTCCTTGTCCCCATAAAATCCTCACTATAGCTTAGAGTTGCCACAAAGAACAGTCTCACTCCAAAGCCTTTGGGCACAAGAATAGATGTTTAAATTCCAAGGCCCGCGGGTGATTGACAGAAGGATGCTCTCCACTACTCGCACCCTCAGCAGAGGCCCTTGG
>NW_011888811.1:11604868-11608846 GCF_000151845.1 Pteropus vampyrus
GGAGCCATTTCCCAGTGACAGGAAAGCGTAGTGGTGAGAGCTCAGTCTTCGCCTCTGTCAGAGAGGGTTTGAATCCTTCCCAGATACTCCCCAGCTATGGGATAGGGAACAAGCCACTTTGCTTCTCTGAGCCTCTGCTTCCTCATCTGAAAATGAGAATTAATTCCAGCCTCTCAGGGCCGCTGTGGGAACCCCACGAGCTAATGTGTGCCAAGATCGGCCTGGAGTGAGAGCCCAGCACACCTGAAGTAATTGTGCTTATGCAACCCCTCGGGGTCCTCCCCACGGCAAGCCCTGCACAGCGCCCCCCACTGACTCAGAAATAGGTTCCAGGTGTCAGAGACAGGAAACCAAGGGGCCCCGAGGGGGTCCCCTCCCCAGCCTTCCTCTAGCTTGCCTCTCTGTTCTTCCCCTGGCCTCCTGGTGCCCACTGACACACAGATCTCTTTCACCTCCAACTGCAAGAACCAGGCAGCTGATTTAGGAGTGTGCTCAGGGCCCAGAATGTAAACCATTTCTCACCAGGAATGTGTAAACAAGCCATAAAGCAAAGGATTTGGGGCCTGGTCACGTGGCCCTGCTGCCCATAAAACCAAAGCATTGATCTCTACTCAGAGCAAGCCTCTAAGCCACGGGAATGATGGAGGGGCTGAGTACTGGGAACCTGTAATCTCCCACCATACATCTGAGGTGGCATGTTTGAAGTCCCAGGATGAGTTATTTATATCATTTTTGCAATGTGTACTGAAAGGGCATTAGCCCAAACTCCTGGTTATGGGGCTTACGGGAACTTGGCCCCTTAAAAATATAGGGGGGAAAAAGGGGTTCCTCTGGCAAGTCACTCATAAGCCAGAGTTTCTCTGGGCAGCCATATAATCAAAGCCAGATCATCCAGCCCAGAATTCCCTAAACCCAGCTGTTCAAGGACCACCTTTTTAATTGTTGCTGTATCTTTATACCACCTGATCTATTATTTACTTAATAGTTTTTGTTTTAAATCACTACTCTTTTACTTAGCTTCATTCCAATGTCCATGAAATCATGTGTTTTTAGTGTTTTTCTCTTATACATCAAAACATGTTCACAACTTAAAATAACAAATGTTCACTTGTACCACGCAAGACCATCTAGCTTGCCACCAGGTTACCACTTTGGAAAGCTCTGACCTAGTCAAACATGCTCATTGTACAACTGGGGAAGTCGAGGCCCACAGATGAAGAGTCTCACCCAAGGTCACTCAGCTATTTAGGGCAGAACTGAGAGAAGGAGGGATTAATAATAACAGCTACCTGTTCATTGAACATTTATTGTGCATTGGCACTGCACCAAGCCCTTTATGCATATTTCCCGATTCACATGACAATGAAATAGTGTCTGTCGCTATCCCAATTTTGCAGATGAGGTTGCTGAAGCTCAGAGAGGTTAAGTGGCTTGTCCAAAGCCACACAGCTAGTCAGTTGTTTAACCATCATTTTAATTCAGATTTGCCTGACTTCAAAGCTTGACACTTAATCATCCAAGGGGAGGCGGGAGGGGAAAGAGAAAAGAAGGAATGGAATATTTATTAAGTGCTGGCAACTTTTATGTCTATTGCTGTATCCTTTTCTGCTTACCCATTCAGTGTCCTTGTCCCCATAAAATCCTCACTATAGCTTAGAGTTGCCACAAAGAACAGTCTCACTCCAAAGCCTTTGGGCACAAGAATAGATGTTTAAATTCCAAGGCCCGCGGGTGATTGACAGAAGGATGCTCTCCACTACTCGCACCCTCAGCAGAGGCCCTTGGTGAATGGTGGCTGTGGGTGCTGCGCTTATGCTTGAGAAAGTTGGACTTTTGATCAGGCAGCCTTACGATCAAACCCCAGCTCCTCTGCTCCCTAAGTAAACTGGGCAAGCCAGCCCACCTCTCCGAGCCTCAGCAGAGAAGGCCGGTCCTGCACCCAGCTCCAACACCAAGAAGCCGTGTGCCTGGGTCAGTCAGGGACCCTGCTGAGCCTGCTTTCTCAACTGCTCAGTGGTGGTCACCTGGGCCTCACATTTCAATGACCATCTTTATATTCATGGAATTGAGCCCTTGGCTTGTCAGGATACAAGGTGCTGTCCAAGGTCATCGAAACCAAGCCCTAATTTTTCAGATTCAGGAACTCTTCACGCATGTGCATGCACGCAGAGTCCTATACGTGTGTAAGGGATGGCACTTGAGGGTCAGGGGTTCTGATCGTACCCCTGACATTACCATAGAAATTGGCAGCCTTGCTAAACCTTTGTTTTCCCAGTTCTGAAATGGGGACAGTCAAAGGCCTCTTCTTAAAGAACTGTTTCGAGTATTATACGGATGAGTCTATTAGGTCACTTTGTATAGGACCTGACATATGGTAAAGGCTTAATATACAAGGTGTCATTTTTTTGTTCTTGAGAAACATATTTTCATGGCCTGACTTAGGAAATACAGATACCTGGGAAATGCTTGCTGGGTTCTTGAACAGAGGAAAATAAAAACGTGGATTTCACTGAAAACGTAGATGGTCAGATAAATATTGGCTGCAAGATTGGTTACACTTTCCTCACTCAACACGCAATTTTTTGAATACTAAGTGCAGGTGCGCTGCCTGGCTCTAGGGCATAAAACTGATGACACCGCCCCTGCCCTTAAGCTGCTCAAACCCCGTAGCTAGAAAGGAAGACAATAGGCAATCAGCATACATAGTCTGTGCTGTTCATAAAGCTCTGTTAATGGGGGTGCTAGGAAAACATGAACAATTCCAACCAGCAGGATCCAGTAAGCAGGAAGGCGGCTTTAGAGTTGATCCTTTAAGAATGGGAAGAATTTCCTTAAAAAAAAAAAAAAGATAAAGAAAAAAATCTGCCTGCATCTACATGTCCAAATTCCACCCTTATTGCAAAAGCCACTTCCTCCCAAAAGCCTTCCGGGAGCACCCTTTAATGGAAAGGTCTCCTCCGTTCTCTTCTGAAAATCCATAACCCTTTATCTGCCCAGTTCATTTGGCCCTTATCACCACTATCTGGTATTTATGTATTTCTGAGGCTTTTCTCATCTGGGGTTTTTTAAAGACTCGCTGTGGGCCTTTCTTGCACGCAGTGGGCATTCGATTACTAAATGAAACTGACAGGCGCAGTTCAAACGGACAAATCAGGGCCCTAAGACAAGAGGTGGCACCGTGGGTCCCTGGGTTCGAGTTCCCTCCTATACACGTTCCAGTGCCCAGCTCCTCTGAACAGTGGCTGGAGCTCTACCACAGCAAAGGGAATGCGTGAGCCCTGGACCTTCTCCACAACCCCACCCTGCCTTGATGATCAGAGCACCCCAGGCCGTCAGCCTCCCCTGGGTGAACCCACAGAACACGTGGTCTTTGGGTTACAATGAGACCCCGCCAGGCAGGCTCTGGCCTTGAAGTGGCTGCTTCCTGGTTGAGTTACTTGGGAGTGACGGGCCCCGTCTTCGCTGGGCATTTCACGTGTTCTTTCGTTTCATCCTCAAGACACGGTGAAATAGGTGGTATCAAAGTCGCCCTGTGAGTAGCCGGGGAACCTTGATGCTTCCCTTTCTGTCGCCACCCCACAAATCAACCCATTCTCTGTCCTGGCTGTTTTATCGGCTGGGCGTTTCTCAAACCCCTCCTTTTCTCTCCAGGTCCACTGCCCCCACCCTGGCCCGAGCCACCATCCTCTCTTGCCTGTGTAGATTCCAGACTCCCAACTGACCTTGCCACTAGTCTACCCTCGACAGTGCAGCCAGTGACCTTTCGTTTTAAAAATCTTTTGAATTTCTTTATGCAGATACCCACAATACATACGTACATATACATACACACATACATATCATTTTACATAAAAACTTAAAAATGATCAGAAATACGTTTTAGTAAAGTTTTCTTTCTTTTCTTCTTTGTTTGGTTCCTCTTTTTCCACCTCCTCCCCTCACCATAGCTCTCCGCACTCCATGCCAACAACCTAGTGA
>NW_011888811.1:11610921-11620323 GCF_000151845.1 Pteropus vampyrus
ACAGAAGCCAATCCTGTTTGATGGAGCTAGAAGCTCACTTCTAAGATTGAAGTACCAAACCATAGCATGGAATAGCCCGAGTAATTCATCAGTAGTGGCCTCCCCACGCCCTCCCCACACTCTGCCCTATGCCACTTCTGCACCTGGCATTCCACACTGCAGTCCCTGGGAAACTGCCCCTGGTGCTGAGGCCACGAGATCTCATCTCCCATGGCAACACAAATGGGACAAGTCTCACATGTTGCATCTGATTGGTGGAGCCTGGAGTGATGGCCACATACATCCTTAGCAGCAAATTGGAGTTTGAGATTCCTAAATTTGAGAGGTGGGGCTCCAACACAGGGATTTCCATTAAAAAGATGAGCAACTATGAACATGACAACATCTACTGTTATTTTCTTGCATGTAAGTCCTTCCTTATTAGGGCCTTTATACTTATGGGGTAGAACTCTATCATATGGCTAGACTTAAATTTGTGTTTTCCTGATTACTAACACAAATTTGAGTGTCTTTTCCATAGGCTTGTTCAGCTTGCTCAGTCTCTGGCCGCCTTTGCCCATCTCCCTATAGGAATACCCTCTCCTTTCAGGCTACGTACTGGGCATCTTCCACCTGCTCCTCCACATCCATGCTCTGCCCTTCTCCATCTGCTTGGTGTCTCTTACAGCACCAGGGACTGAAACAAACTTGTAGTTCTCAGCTTTTAGCTGGGTTTGGCCAATGGGAGGTACGGCTGGAGGCCACTGAGCAGGAGGAGAGAGAGGTTGGGGCATTTGTTCCCAAGCTCTCCCTACTCTTCCCTCTGGGCACCAGGGGTCCCAGGCAGAAATGATTCCCTTCTGATACCAGCCATTGTGCACCTCCCTGGGTGCATTTCTCAGCCCTGCCCACACCTCCGCATCGGCCCCGCATTAAACCTCCTTGAACTACCCCATTTGGGTGTGCCACCCACCTCCTGCCAGGACTTTGACTCATACAGGATAGGAATTCTTTCTCAGTCATCAGTGTTACAGCTACTTTTTCAAGCTCTATTTTTTGCCCAGTGACTTTGCTTTTAGTACTTTTTGCCATACTAAAGATTTATGTATATATATGAAGATTTGTAAATCATCTCTTTGCTTTTATAGATTCTTAGTCTTTAGCCTTGAATTGTAAGGTCTTCCCTGTCTCTAAATCAAGAGTTGGCAAACTTTTTGGTACAAGGCCAAACAGTATATATTTCACACTTCGTGGGGACATGTTCCAAGACCACCAGTGGATGCCTGAAACCACAGACAGTACCAAACTCTCTATATATTATGTTTTTTTCCTATACATACCCATGATAAAGTTTTTATAAATTAGGCACAGTAAGAGATTAACAACGCTAACTAATAATAAAATGGAACAATTATGATAATATAGTGTAATAAAAGTTATGTGAATGCGGTTTCTCTCTCAAAATATCTCACCGTCCCGTACTTACCTTTTCACTCGAAAGAAGTGCTTTATGGCTTCTCTGTGGCATATCGGAATTGTCAGCATCACTACTCTTGTGCTTTAGGGCCATTATAAGGTAACATAAGAGCGAATTGAATACAAACAGTGCGATGCCAGGAAAGAAGATCTGATAACCGAGGCAGCTACTCAGTGGCCGGCGGGCGGCGCGTGCATAGTGTGGAGACCCCGGATTCACGCGAGATGATGAGAGATTTCAGCATGCTACTTAGAATAGTGTGCAACTTAAAACTTCTGAATTGTTTATTTCCAGAAGTTTCCATTTAATACTTTTGAGCCACAGCTGACTACAGGTAACTAAAACTACAGAAAGCAATTGTTACTGGAGTATTCCCTCTTTGGAATGAAGTACTGATCTATAAAAGGAATGAGGTACTGACCCATGCTACAATGTGGATGAACCCCGAAAATGCAACACCAAGTGAAAGGAGCCAGACTCGAAGGTATGTATCGTATGATTCCATTTCTATGATGTCCAGAATAGGCAAAGCCATAGAGGCAGAAAGTATGTCAGTGGCAGCTTAGGGGTAGGGGTGGATAAGAAATGTGGAGTTGGTAGCTAATTGGATAGGATTTCTTACTGAGGTTATGAACATGTTCTAAAATTGACTTCGGTGCTGGTTACACGTCTATGAATATGCTAAAAATTGTACATTTTAAATGTGTGAATTATATGGTATGTGAATTATATCTCAATAAAATTGTTATTATTATTATTTTTTTAAAAAAGGCAGCCTCTTGCATTTGGCCTATGGGCAGTAGTTTGCCAATCCCTCCTCTGCTTTATGCATGTAGGATGTATAAAAGAATCTCTTACAGTGTTTTGTAATTGTGTTATTTTAATTCGTGCATTTAATTTTGATCCATCTGCAATTTGGTATTAGACGGTATAAAATGGGGGTTCGTTTTTATTTATTCCAGAGGGCCTGCACCGTTTGTGAACTAAACTATCCCTTTCCCCCATGCAACGAGGTATCTCTTTCGTCAAATATTAACATCTACATCCCGGGGTATAATTCTGGATTATTTATCATGTTCCGTGGATCTATTTGTCCGTGCCTTTCTCAATACCACACGATCTGATTTTAGTGACTTTATATTGCATGTTCTGGTTTCTGTAAAGGAAGTCCCCCCTCGTGTTCTTTTCTTTCACACTTGACTTGCAGCCAGTGAGCTTATCAAAATGGATATCGCTCGCTGCTTAAAAGCCTTTAATGGATTCCCACCGCTCTTACAATGATGGCCCACATCCTGACTGGCCTCGAGCGCTGCATGCTTGGCCCTGTCTGCTCTCTAGCTTCACTTGGCCAGGACACTTCACCTGGGACTCTGTACTTAAGCCATGCTGAAGTCACTCAAGGGCTCCTGACCCCTTCCTGCCCCAGTGCCTTTGCACTAGCTGTTTCTTCTGCCTGGAATGCTTTTCCTTCCCTGTTGTCAAGTAAACTCCTCCTCTTCTTCAGCCTCAGCTTGATCACCATTGCGGGTGGAGGGGGTGGGGGGTAGCGGGGGAGCCTACGCTGATCTCTCTGACAAGAACAAACCCTCTTCCCCACATTGTGAACCTACGCTGTGTTGCACTTACTGTACTTGTAATATTACATGGATTTCTATAATTTTTTACTAATTTCTGCCTCCTCCATCTCCCCATTGCCTTCCCAGTATTTAGCCCTGTGTGCCACTCAAAAAAAGAAAAAGAAAAAATTGTTGAAGGAGTGAATAAACAGAGAGAGATCAAACTCAGGCACCTGTCTGCCTGGCTCCCAAACCCACCCTCTCCCATCCATCACTCTGTGTGCTGCCCTGGAGAAGCCCCAGCTGGGGCATTAGGAGACCTGGCTTCCAACTGAGGCAACGCCTTCCCTCCATCTGTTTGCAAAGGCCTCCTCACCCCTCTCCTCTTGTGATCTCGGGATCCTCACAGCTATTGTGGGAGGTAAGCAGTGTGGGGAAACGTTTCTCCCTCATTTTATGGTGGAGAAATCTGAGGCCAGGAATGTCACGCGGTCAGTCAAAGGCACAGCCAAGAGCCTTGTTCTCTGGGTCCCCACGTAAGTCTTCATCTGAGCCTTTCCCGAGCTGGGCTTCAGTTTCTCCATTTGTAAAATGGGGAAGAGGGGTTTAGACTGGATGGTGTCAACAGTGTCGCAGACATCAGGCCCTCAGGGTGTTGCCATATCTGAGTTTCATCTGTATTATCATTCACTTAATTTTTTTAAAGAACTTTAAAAAACTTAATTACCTTTATTTTTAAATTTAGTTTTTTAAAAGGAACTTCTAAAAATAACAAAATGATTACGACCTCTGTCCTTTCATTGTAACCACTGTTTGCATTTTATCTAAGACACATTTTAGTAAATTTGAACCTATTAGACTTAAAATGGATCATCTGGGTGCTATTTAAAATCCCCTCCTCTCTCCAGCGGTTGAGGTTATGTGCTTTGGGAAACCCTGGTCTGGGGGCTGGTTGAGGACAGGCACTCCTCCACGAAGCTTTCACTTGTGTAATCAGTCAACAGGGCCACCATGTACAAAGCACCAGGCTAGGTGCTTCTACATCAAGGTGGGAGGGGGCCGTGGCTGTCTCCGGAAGGTCTTGGGGGGTGTAGCTGTGTGCTGCCTGACGGTATGCCTGTGTCGGAGCATGCATGCCTGTGCGAGTGTTGAGGTCAGAGTGTCTGTGTGTGTACAGGGGTGTCTGTCCATGTGAGAGTTTACAGCATTTTGTGCACACACCAGTGCAGGCTCTCTTCCCCAGCCTCCACCACGGGCCTTGCTCCCAGGCCCGGTCTGGGGTCAGCCCATGTGATGGCCCGGGCGGGGTCTGCTTTCTCTCAGGGCCAGAGCTGTGGAGTGAGGGAGACAGAGGGGCCACCAAGGCAGGCACGTCAGCACTGCCAGATCTCAGTAAGCAAAGCGGGCCCCTTGGAGTCCTCTCTAAGCCACGCTGGGATCTAGAATTCTGGAATGTTCCTAGGCTTACCCTTGCATCCTACCAATGTGGAAATAGGCCCCAAATGGGGAGAGGACTTGCCAGAGACACTGAGCGTGTCAGTGGCCACGCCTCAGGAGTCTGACCCTTTGCAGCTGTTCCATGCATTTCCAAGAAATCAGCCAAGCACTGTCTGCTGCAAAGGTGACTTTGAAATGAGGAGAGAACAATTACTTCGAAATAATTCAAATGTGTATTGAGCACTCACTGGATGTTAGACACTGTTTTAAGTACTTTAAATGCATCAATACATTTCATCCTCAAACAACTCTATGAGACAGACACGACTAGCATCATTCCATTTGCCAGATGAGGAACCACAGAGAGGTTCATTAACTGGACCAGGGTCACACAGCTTCTAAGTTGGCTTTGCGGCCAACACTCTTTGCCTCTACATTAAGCAGAGAAGAGGAGAAGGGGTAGAGGCCTATGAATAGAAAGACACCTATCTTCAGCTGATTCTAAGTTGAGAATAGCTAGTGCCCTTCTGACATCCTACAGCACGTTCTTGAAGCCTAAGGTGCTGTTCTCAGCTTTGCCTCTGCTGTCTTGGCATCACTTCTCAGATGAGGAGACCAAACCGAGGGAGGCAGAGTTATGTATGTATGTGCTCAAGGTCACGCAGCTATCCTGTGTCCCCTCACCATTTCCCAGGTACCGTGCTGAAGCTTTATCTGCTTTGTTTAATTTAATCCCCACAACAGGTTTATAAGTAGGAACTACTATCTGCCCATTCATGGCAAAACAAAGGCTCAGAGAAGTTAAGCAACTTGCCCAAGGACACATAGCTAGGAGTGGCAGAGGCAGCACTTGAACCCAAGTCTGTCTGATCTGAAGCCTGTGACCTTAACCACCAGGCTCTCCAGCCTCACTTTCCCTGCACCTCACAACCACATGCAAGGAGGGCAAGGCACAGACATCGTCCCATCTTATTGAGGAGGAAACAGACAGCTTGCCTGGGACGCAGAGCTAGCGAACATGGGAGCCGGGACTCAGAAGCTCAGACCCACCTGACTTCCTGGCCAGTAAAGGCCCAGCTCTATGGCTGTCGGTAGTCAGCAGTCCAAAGCAATTTCTCACTTAAGATTGTACTGCCACTTTCCCACAAGCCCACAAAGGTCAGAACATGCTCCATTTTACAGGTGAGCAATTAGAAGTCCAGAGAGGAAAGGAGATTTGCCCAAGGCCTTGAACTAGGGTTCTTGACTCTAAATCCAGTGAAGTGAGGAGGTGCCGCAGGGGCAGGCTCCAGCTAACTGGTCTCTCTGCTCTGGCCAGAGGCAGGATGGGGAGGTCATCGCCTTATCAGGCTAATTGCTACCTTGCAGTGTAGTCCTGTGGATCAGCTGGAACCCACAGGCGTCGTTTCAGAGACAGGAGCTGTTGTTGTCCAGAAGAGGGGCTGGAAGGCAGGCAGAGAAGGGGGGCGAGCTTACCCTCAGAATTCCCCTTGAAGCAGTTTGCTTTCTCAAAGATCTCTGGACGGAGACATTTCTTGAGCCTTCTCGGGCAGGACCGAAGTTTTCTGCCGTGCGTAGTTGGCTGAGATATTGGCAGTAGTAACTGAAACAGCATCAAGAAGCCCTGCCTTATAAGTAGGTAAAACAGGGCTGAAATGAATGCAGGTGGGTCCTGTTCCCCTCTGTAGCACAGGAGTTTGTCATTGACGATGGAAGTACAAGTTGAGCTTCAGAGCTTGAAAAATGTTAGCACAGAGTCACCCCACCTAGCTAGGGATAGCCCCCAGGGCCTGGTGCTGGTGGAGCATGGGTTCCGGCAACCTAAAGCTGGACTTTGAGAGGAGAGACTGAGAATCAGAAGGTGATAATGACAGTCATACAGTAGCCACCATGGATTTAGTATGGCCAGTGTGCCTTGCACCATGAAATAGTTACTGAGCCCACTGTGGGGCGTTGAGTACTCAAGTCACAGGGCCTGGGTTTAAGTCCTAGAGTCACCACTTCCTAGCTGTGTGACCCTGGGCAGCAGGCTGAGGCGGGTGAGGTGCCCAGGATACAAAATTTAAGCAGGCACCACCCTGAGACATTTTTGTACCGAGAGTGCCTCTCTGGCCTCACCCGAGGCCCAGCCCCGTTGGCAGGTCACTTTCCCTTTCTGAACTCCAGTTCTATCACTCAAATGAAGGGTCTGAGAATAACAGCTTCTGCCGCGGAGGGTTATGAGGCCTAAACGAGAAGCAGCAGAGGAAGCGCTTGGCACAGGGCTGGCACCCGCTCGACACTTAGAAGCCAGCCGTGATCCTTACTCAGAGCAAGGTGCTGTGCTATGTGCTGAGCTTACAGCAGCGAATGTTATGAACAGGATGTTTGTGTCTTTTCGAAATTCCTACGTTGAAACCCTAATCCCCAATACGATGGCGTTAATTGGTGAGGCCTTTTGGACGGGATTAGGTCATGAGGGTGGAGCCCTTGTGAACGGGATCAGTGCCCTGCAGGGAGAACCCTCTCCTGTGAGGACACGAGGGGAGTCCACAGCCTGCAACCGGGAAGGCAGCTCTCACCAAAACCAGCCTCACTGGCCCCCTGATCTCAGATGTCTGGTCTCCAGAACCTCAAAAATACAAGTCTGTGTTCTATAAGCCACCCAGTCCATGGTACTTTGGTAGAGCAGCCTGAGTGGACAGACAGAGGCACCGCGATGCCTCACCTCATGGTGCTTAGAGCTGAGCCAGGAAGACATTGGGCACGGACTGTGATATGAGATGATGGGGGAGGAGGAAGGAGCCAGGAAAAATATCAGTAAGACAAGAAGGATGAGAAAAAGAGGAAACCCCACTCCTCAAATACGGTTACTGAGAATCAAGAAAGGTGTGTTCTTGCTCTGAAAATGACGCAAACCAGAATGGCACCAGGTATATCACTCTATTTTATTTAACCCTCAAAACCATTATCACTAGTTAAGTGAAGAAATTGAGGCCCAGAGAGGTGAAGTGATTTGCCTAAGGTCACACAGCTTGGACTGGCAGTGTCAGAACTCAAACCCAGGACTGCCTGATTCTCTTCTCTACAGCTCAACTCTGCTGCTAGCTGGATGTGTGATCTTGGGCAAGTCACAGCTCCCCTTCCAAATCTCAGTTTCCCCACCCATCAAGATAGAAGATGAGGGTCACATGAGGTCATGGATATGGGAGAGCTTTGGACATTGCAAGCTGCTGTCCGTGGCTGAAGGGTTGTTAGTGTAGGTGATGCAGAAAGCACCAAAGGGCCCCTTATCTATGATGACTACCTGGTGGGCTGCCTTCCCCCCACAAGCTTTTCCTCTCAATCAGGGTGCTGAGCCTCCCCAAGCCTTCCTGGTATCTGTCTTACTCTTAGGAGCAGAAGCACACGGAAGCATTTTAATCAGTAGTGTGCCTACCACCTTCCTATGAAAACAGTGCTGTTGGCTTCCGGTTTACAGATGAATAAACTGAGGCACGGTAAGGTGAGTCATTTGCCCTAGGGGGTCCAGTGTGTGGCTGAGGGAGACCCTGAAAGCAGACAGTCCCTGGACATCTCTGGCTGTAGTTTTTAAGTAGGTGAAACACTCTGGTAAGCAAGCATCAGACAGCACTTGAAGAATGGAGGCCAAGGTACTGTTTTGCTCTGGGGGTGCGGTGAGGTTAAATAGAAGCCTTCCAGCTCCCTCCCCCCAATCGCCTTTCAGGGGCTAGACATTTCTCTGTGTTGCCAGCTTCTCTCCAACCATGCAAATACCCCAGGCTCTTTCAAGCTTCATTTTCACTTGCTTGTGAAGGACTTAAATCCTATGCCATAGTTGCTTTCTTATGGGAGAGGGGGGGAATCTGGAGAAGTCAGATTTACAGATGGGGGATTGGCATGTGGGGGTTGGGTGATGAAACAGGACCCTAATCTAGCCAAGCCGACACCTCATTTTTTTTTAACTGTTGGAACCCAGAAAGGTGCTCATAGTCTCACAGTAAGTCAGGAGTAAAACCTGGGCTCATACCTAGGTCTCTTGAGCTCCAAATCTAATGACTTGGCCCTCGCCTGCTTTGTACTGTGACCTTCAGTTGGCAAGAGACTTAGCTATCAGCAGACAAATACTTGTTTTGATAACTGAATGAATAAATGATGAGTGAATACTGGTCCCTCCTCTAGGGGGTGCAAGAGAGTGTGATGTTGACTCCTAAGGGACCCTACCCGGATATGCAAGGCTCAGCCCCTCTAAAATCATCCCTCTTTTCCTTGGGATGAATTCACCTGGGGTTCCCACCTTTCCCCAGAGGAAAGTGCGCCACCTAGAGGAAGCTGGGAGCCCAGCACCCTCCTCCCCTGGGGAGAGTGAAAAGGGGAGAGATGCCCATCTCACCACTTCTAAGATGGCCCCTACCCTCTTCCTGTCTCTTACCTTATGCCAAGAGGCTTCTGGCCAAGCTCAGGTTCAAAACACACCTAGTGAATGAGGACGTTCATGCAGCAGAAAGGACTTAAGAGTTACGTCGCATACTTTCCCACCTCACTATTTCCTACTCGGAGACCTTCCCCTTTTCCCACCTCCTCAGATTCCTTACTTTCAAAAGATGCAGACAGAAGAAACAGCATCACTTCTGTGGCATTCCTGCCGAACATGCATAACCTGAATCTAGTCATCAGACGAAATCCAGCTAAGGGATGTGCTACAAAATAATTGGCCAGTCATCTTCAAAAGGGTTGAGACCAAGAAAATGTAACTACTAAACACCACACACAATTCTAACCCAGTGCAGAATTTTGGAGGGTATCTGAGGATTCTGCAGTAGGAAAGCGTCAACGTTAATTCTCTGATGGCGATGGCTGTGTTACGGTTTTTAGGAGATGATCCATGTGTGTTGGAAATAAAACACAGAAGTGTCCAGGTGAGATGGGCCATCATTTCAGCAATGTGCTCTCAAGTAGTTAAGGGGGAAAAAA
>NW_011888811.1:11621203-11651882 GCF_000151845.1 Pteropus vampyrus
GTCTGAGTGGCAGTCAGGGCTGAGACCCCATGGGACTCCAGAGGCCATTTTTAAGAAACTCAACTGCCAAGGAAGCCACTGGAAGGCTATGAGCAGGAGAGAGCTGATGAGATTTACACGTTAAGGATCACTCTGGTGCTGTGCTGCTGTGGGAGATCAGAGGGGACGAGTGGAAGCAGATGCGTCTTTATCTCTCCCTCTCAATTTTCTGGTGGAGTCTAGGTCTTATCTTCCTTTCCAGAGAGCTCCTTGAGGCCAGGGAGGGCGTCTGTCTCAGAGGTCACAGAGCCTAGGCTGTTTGTCCCAAGCCTGGCCAGGGGGCTCAGTCTTCTGGCCTATGCTCTGTCCCTGGGGACAATCTGGGACACACTCTGCTGTCTGCTCCCTGGGGCTCTGCCACCCCCGCATGGGTGGAATGTTTGACAGGGAAGTACACGTGTTCTCCAAACAGACCTTGATTCATGTTCCCAAGAGAAACTTACAAACAGACTTCTGCCGGCCGCATCCATCAGAGGAGAGATGGGCTCTGTAAACAAAGGCCCACAGGCTGTCTCCATCTTCCACGCAGATACCCCTCGCTGCAGGTCCCTGGCAGCCTCCTGCCTCACTCTGGCTCTTGGGCCATGCTCCATGCCAAGTCCCTCTCCAGAGCCTCAAAGACACACTGCCCCATTTTACAGGTGAGAAAAGAAAGACTCAGACATGTTAAGTCAGTTGCCCAAGGTCACACAGTCTACCGAGCACTAGTGCTATACTCTCCTACTATACTACCAATAAAAGTAATAGTAACTCACACTTACTTACGAGTATTCATTATGTGCCAGGTGCTTTAGATTAGCTCATTGAATCCCCACAACAGTCCTGTGGGACAAGGACTCTTATTTTCCCATTTTTTCATAAAGGGAAACCTAGACTCAGAGATGGAGGTCAAGCAATTGCCTAAAATCCTGCTGAGAGTAAGTGGGGAAGGTGGGACTTGGAACCAGGCGGGGTGAACCCAGAGCCTCCGTGCTTCTTCAGCCGACCCCACACTGCACCTACCGCTCTCCTGGGAGCTAAGAGCAGGCCTCTGCCTCTCCCTCACTTTTATTCGTTTGAGAAATGGGGGAAACTAAGGCCCAAAGAAGGGAAGAGACGGTGTCCCAGCCACCGGGCTTCCGTGGCAGTGTGGGGCTGGAACACGGGGCTGTGGACTTGCCTTTTCAGGGTCTGGGAGAGAAGCCAGGAGGCCTGTCCTGCTCCCAGCAATGCCACTGCCTTGCTATGTGTCCTGAGACCATTGACATCCTCTCTCTGAGCCTCAGTTTCCCCATCTGCTCAATGGGAACAACGACTCCAGCCCTCACCCACGTTGCAAGGCCTGCTGCCAAACCGAGTGAGCAGAGGGGGACGGGACGGGCGGGGCTGCCTGGCCTGGCGGTGCGTCCTGTAAATGGCATGTCCGAGCGGCATGATTCTGGGGTTGAAGGCCCCAGAGGTGGGGCTGGGGTGGGCCTCCTCCACTGGGAGACCCCCCACCGTGGGCTCCAGCCCAAATTGCCAGACACAGGACTGAGAGGAGGGCCCCCTCCAGGCGGGGGTGACCAGGAGCCAGCCAGCTGGCCATTTGTCCACAGATGGGTGTGCAGATAACAAGCGTCTGGAGATAAGGCAGGGTCTGCTCACAGCCTAGTGGAGAGCCAGGCCAGCCTGCCGGGGAGGTGGGGTGAGGAGGTGAGGAACTCAGGGCAACTGGGGCGTAGAGGGCTGGTAGCAAACTCTTTCTGCTGCCTCATAGCACGGGGCTAGTGTGCTCTCTTCTTCTAGACTTGTCTTTACCTCCACCAAAACAAAACGGGCTAAAGCAAACAAAGAAACAAACAAAAGCATATACTTTTATCGGAAGTGCTGCCTAAACTGGAGAGAGCACTGGGCCAGCACTAGGTCCCAGTCTATCCCTGCCACTGACTTACTGGGCAGCCTGAGTCAAATCACTGCCTGACCCTGAACCTTAGTTTCCTCATCTGGGCACCAGGCCCAGGGGTACCTTTCCCTCTATGCTCACAAATACAAAGGAAAACAAATAATAATAAACAACTAACAGTGTGCTAACACTGTGAAGTAGGTATTATTATTCCCCACTTTACAGACGAAGAAACTGAGGTCATATGGCTAGTAAGTGGTTCAGATCCTAGGCAGTCTGATTCTAGTGGTAGTCTCTAATTGCTTGAAATGTCAGCTGCTGATATTATTAAAAGAACAAAGCAAACTGCAATTAGTGCCTCATGTCAGTTTTAAAAATACACACATTTATGTCTGTATGTTCATAAGGCATTTCTGGAAAAATATATATGCAAATATTAACAAATTAATATCTGGAATGGGGTTTCTCAACCTCAGACATTACAGGCTGGCTCATTCTTTATTGTGGGAGGCTGTCCTGTGTATTATAGGATGTTGAGCAGCATCCCTGGCCTCTATTCATTAGATGCCAGTAATAGCACTGCTTCCCCAAGCCAGGACAACCAAAAGTGTCTCCAGGCATTCTCAAATGTCCTCTGGGAGGCGCCCACCTTTACTCCCTCTGGTTGAAAACCACCGATCTAGGGGATGTGACGAAAGGGGTGTTCACTTTCCAAGTCCACTGAAAATTTCGCCATGTGCGAGCACAACACATTGAAACGAGAAGAAACACTAATAAAGATGAAAAATAAAGTCATTGGATGATGGATGATGGTTCGAGGTAAATGAACGTTGCCTGAAGGAGCCAGATGAAAATCAGAGCCGAGGTGTTCTGGGGGAGCATTTTGAGACCGTCCAGTGAACTCCTGCATTTTACCGAGAGGAAAGGAGGCCCAAAGACAGAATGCATTTGTCGAATCCATAGAATGGGCTGGTGCAGAGTGAGATAAAAGCCTGGGGGTGTTGACTCTCAGTGCTCTGAACCCAAGAAGTTGAAAAAGCACACGAGAGAACAGCCACAATGAGAAAATTCTGCTTTTGCAGCTGGAGGCTCCTGAGGCTTGAAGCCAGAGCTGCCACCCAGCCTGATACCTTCAAATGATCCCTTCTGGGGGCAAGTGACTCCACAGGTGACCTGGCCCCAAAGGGCCCTCAGTACGGAGGACACACACACAGACACACACACACACAGACACACAGACACACACACACACACACACACACGCGCGCGCGCGCACGCACGCAGCAGTCTGTGCCAAGGGCCAAATGAGGGGAAGAGTCTGTTCCATGGCCCAGAGTGGTTCGGCGTGAATGAGAAGGCTGACAGAGGCGGAGACAGATTGGGGTGGCCCAGAGCACCAGGCCTAGGAGATAGTGGGAAGTCCTAGGGCTGCTGAGAGTGAGATGACCCAATGGGTGACGTATGGCTAAGGTTGTAAGAGGAGAACCTCTCCCAGAGATGGCCATGAGTGTGATAGTGCTTCACTGAATCTTCACTGAACACTTCCTATGTGTCCAAGGTCCCACAGTGTGTCCTCGGGGTGGAGGCAGGATTCAAACCTGGGTCCCTCTGGCTCCAAAGCCTGTGCTCATAACCTTGCCACTCTACCCCAAGGGAGCGCTAAGCAGTCATTAGGAAGGTTACTGCAGTGGCACTACTCACAACAGCCCAGAGGTGTAAGCAACCCGAGTGTCCACCAACGGATGGATGGATAGCAAAATGGGATACATACACACACAATGGAATATTACTCAGCCTTAAAAAACATGGACATTCTGACACATGCTACGGCATGGATGAACTCTGAGAACATCGTGCTAAGTGAAATAAGCCAGTCACAAAGCTACAGACACTATATGACTCCACTCATACGAGGGCCGTAGCGTGGTCAGAGTCGTAGACATGGAAAGCAGAATGGTGGTTTCAGGGCTTGCAGGGCGCGGGGGATGGGAGTTAGCGTTTCATGGGTACGGAGTTTCAGTTTTGCCAGATGAAAAGGGTTCTGGAGATGGGTTGCACAGCAATGTGAATGTACTTAACACTAGTGAACTGTACACTTAAAAACGGCTAAGAGGGTAAATTTTATGTTACGTGTATCTTACCACAATTTTTTTCTCTAAAGGTTGAGGCAGAGTGTGGGTGAAATCGTCAGGATTCCCTCAGGGAGAAAAAACCACTGTGATTTCTGGACTAGGGGCTTGGTTACAGGGCTCACATCCTTACCCAGCCAGGGGGATGGGGATTCGGGGGGAGAAAGGAGGAGCAGAGGAGCCCAGTCGACCTGAGGGACCAGCGAAGGGGCCACCCTGGGAAGCTGTGCTTGGCGGCCATATCTCTACGGTCTGCCTGCCCTCAATATCCGGGGTGCTGGGTTTGGGCCCCTGTCAGTTACCGGGGTCATTGGGGCCATCAGGGCCATTGGCTGGCAAGAGGAGTCAGAGGTAGAGACTGAGGCTGAGGAGAGGCTGGAACCTGCCGCCACCTCTGCGTCTGTCCATCAGGGCATCTGACCGCCACGACCTTGAGAGGTTTAACCTTGAGAGAGGGGCAGCTGCTGCTGCACTTCCACCTTCCAAATCTCCACAAATTCCTCTTCTGGCCAACTCTAACCAGAAACCCTACCGTGAAGGGTGTTTGGGGAAATGTCTTTCTGAAAACCAATCACCTCATGGAGTGAAGGTGGAAGGATCTCTTCGATACACGGTGAGTTGAAAAAGATGGAGAAAATTATGGAAAAGAATATTTTTAAAATTGTGGTAAAATACACATAACCTAAAATTTACCATTCTAATCATTTTTAAGTATATAATTCAGCAGCATGTTGTCACGCAGTTCACGGAGTTGTGCGACCGTCACCACGATCCTTCTCCAGGACTTTCTCATCATCCCAAACTGAAACTCTCCCACATTCTTTGTTAAGGACACACACCCACACCCACACCCACACACACACATCTACCTCTGTATGCACAGATACCGTTAGGAAGATATTCAAGAAACCACGAATCTAGCAGTTGTCCCTGCACAGGCAGAGACTATCAGGCAGGGGCGGGAGGGAGATTTACTGTTGAAGATTTGCTTTTCACTTTTTATTCTTTTGTACTGTTTGAACATGTATTTTTATTCTTTTTTTTTTTTTTTTTTGCATAGACGCTGTCTTCCATCCCTTAATAATTGAGTTTAGGAGGAAGGTCTCCTCAGCTTTTCCAAACGGGATTAGCGTGCTGTGATTGCCACACGGTTTCCGGCAGGCTGGACTGCGGAACTTGCTGTGTGGCCTTAAGCCAGACCTTTCCCCTCTTGGGGCCTCAGTGTCCCTGTCCTTACAAGGACAGGCTTGCAATTGATGGCAGCTAAGAGTCCATGATGCTCAATGATGTTTTGATTCTAATCAGAATTCCCCTGGAGGCTAGGTCTTAGCAGTGGAGGAGGAAGCAGAGATGCAAGGAGATGGAGAGACTTGCCCACAGTGACCTGGGGACAGCAGTGGGGATGGGATTAGAGAGGAGAGTTTCCAGTTACTTTCTGCTCAGAGACAGCCAGGGGCAAGCCCCAAACCAACTCAGCTTTAGTCAAGGAGCCACAACTTCCATGAATCAACCACAGGACACTGCAGACTTCCTCGTTATCCTTGTTTCATTTCTTCCCTTATACATTAAAATATAGTCATAACTATTAACACAACGCATGCTCATTTTGTACCCGTCAAACGCAATCGCTTTGCTGTGGTGTGTGTCTGGGGCTCCAGAGGCGGCAGTAGTGGGCGTGGTTAACGCCTTCCGATTTAGGCAGATTTCTATTTGCATTTCAGCTCGCCTGGAGCAGAGTAAGTGCTATATACGAGTTAGTCATTGCTATTATTATATGCTGTAAAACGTAAAATAAAAAAATGAACTTATTTCTTGTGTTTAAAAAATACGATGGATAGCCCATATACTTAAGCGCATGCGCACACACACGCACACGCGCACACATACCTCCATAAAGATTCATGGGACATTGACAACCATGGCTGCCTCTAGGGAAGGCAATGAAGAGTCTAAGGGGCTGGGTGTTGGGAGTTTGCTGTCCATTTTGTACTTTAAAAAATGGCCTGACTTTTAAACCTTACAAATGTATAGCTCTTAAAAAATAATAGGCCGATGAACTCATTACCCAGCCCAATCATTTATAAGGTTCCCCACCAGTGGTATCCCACCCCGGGGCCCTGAGAAATGTAGCCTTCTAAGCATCTCAGAGCCAAAATTTTAGAGCCACTCTTGCTTTGTTATCCACCTGCCTCCCTCCCTCTCATTGCTCCCCACTCACCCCCATCCCACCCAGTCCCATGAAGGCCTCCTGTGGGACTCTGCTCCTTCCTGTCCTCTTTGTCACTCGCCTTGACCAGATCCCACCTAACCTGACTCCCTCCTGGGTCCTCCACACCTGGCGACCTCCTCCCTCCACAGAGCGACCTTTCTGCAAATGCAACTCTGAGGTGCACAGTCCCTCCTGCAAACTTCAGTGGCTCCCCGCCACTCTCAGGACTAAAGTTCAAAGCCCTTCATGATCTGGCTCCTGCCCACCTCACCGCACAAATACACACACACACACACACACACACTCCCTTTTGGCTGCTAAGCTCCAGCCTCACGAACACATTTAAAGTCTTTGAACTTCAAAGCTCTGTTTCTTGCTGTTGGTCTCTGCACACCCTGATCCCTCTGCATAGAGCCTTTGTCCCGTTCCCCTTTGCCTTGGGGGCTCAGTTTCACTTTCCCTGACTTCTGGTAGACTCAGTTACACCCCAGAGAGGCCTTGTGCATCGCATTTCCCTTTCCGTACTGTATTTGTCTGCTTGTCTGTCTGTCTCATTACTAGGCTGGATGCTCCTTGTGACTGGGGGTCTCATCCAACACAGGCCCAGTCAGGGCCTACTGTACATCAAACGCTCGATCAACACATGGGTGAATGAAAAATGCATCCCTTCTTCCAGGCCTCACTCATGTCATTCTTCCTGCCTGCTGTCCCTCCTTCCTCCTTTCCCTCTTTTCCATCCCTGCATATTCGGTCAGGTCCAGTTCGAGTCCCACCTCCTCTGGGAAGTCTTCCCTGATGATTCTAGCAGACATACAACACTTTCCCTTCTGCTTCCCACAGACACTTGAGTGACACACCCTTGAGAACCGGGCCCGAGTGTGTTCTGTCTCCCCCTTCACACTGCCAGCAACGTGGTCATCCATAGTCCCAGAGGCTCGGGGCTCAGGAACCACACAGAGAAGGCACTTAGTGCACACAGTGCTTGGGAGGACAGAGCTGAGGATACTTAAGCAAGTGCATGTGTCACCTCCAAAAGTTTACGTGTCAAAGAGTCAGAGGGCCTTACAGTCAGAATAGATCTTCGAGCTGCGTATTATACCAGGCCTCCCAATGAAGTGACGATGAAGCACTCACTATCTGCCAGGCCCTGGCTGAATTCTTTATCCCAGCATCTCATTTAATCATCACAGCTGCCTTATGCATTAGGTACTACTAATGCCCTCATTTGACATATAAAGTGAGGCTCAGAGAAGTATAGTAATCTCCCCTGGGTCACACAGCGATAAAGTACCAAAGAAAATTTTAATTTCTCTTAATGACTGAGGCATGCTACACCTACGACATTACCCACAGGTAAACAATCAGCCTCCACTCTCATCCCACAGTTGTCAGATAGCTCACTACACACTAGGTCATTCTTTCATTTCCTCACTCAGTTAATAAATATTTATTGAGAACTACTATATTCGTAACTGGAGATGAGGGGTGCACAAGATACCTCTTCCCGTGGAGCTTACATTCTAGAAAGCAGGGACAGACAGAGGCCAATAAAAGCAGAATTAAAAAAATAAGCCCATGCGACAGAACAGCAGGATAGCACCTGTAGACAGAGTAGGCCGGGACGGCCTCTCTGAGGAAGCGATATTTTAGCTGAAATATGAGTAATAAGAAAAAGCCAAGTTTGAGTGGGGGGATGCATTGCAGGCATCGGGAACAGCGAAGGCAAAGGCCGTGGGGTGCAAAGGAGCATAGTGTGTTTGGGGAAATGAGAGCGGTGCTGGAATGTGGGGGGCGGCATATGAAACGAGGTGTGAGGGGCAAGCAGGGGGCCAGATCCTGTCAGGTTTCCTCGGCCAGAATGACAGACTCCATTTCTGCATGTGGAGCCTGAATCTCTCCACCCAATGGCCCTTGCTTTGTCGTCACTTGCTCCCTAAGGCTTCCCCAGGCTTGATACCAGTCTGTGTCTCCCCACTCAGGGGCCTGGCCCCAAGCAGGACTCTGGGAGGTGGCAACAGGAGGACTGGGGAAGCCACAGCTTCCCCTCACACCCCAGTGCCTCTGTGCCAAGGACAAGGAGCAGGAATGCAGGAAGGGCTCCAGCCCCGATGTTAGCAGTGGTCCCATTTCCTGCAGGCCCTGTTCCCAGAGAACCTCTGCCCGGGGTTGCCAACCTCCTCCCTTCCCTTCACAGCCCGAAGCTGAAACGAAGCTGGCAGGAGGTTCTGTCCCCAGCCGATGGGTCACTTCGGGTGGGCCCTTCACCTCTCTGGGCCTCAGTTTCTCCAGCTTTGATCTTCCTAGTGTCCAGGAAAGGCTATCTCTGTAGACCTAAAGGCTGCTGCAGGATTGCCATGGTGACAGGCCGACCAACCAGTTCCTGCTCCCACAGGCTTCTGCAGGGGTTAGGGTGCCCACCACGCGGGTGATGGTGCCTCGGTGGGGCCTTTATTGGAAGACGGCCCACAAGGGCAGCCTGTGGAGGGAACGTGCTTTACCCACAGGAGCAGGCTCGGGTCGGGTTGCGAGTCTGGTTAATGCCTTGGTGCATTAGGCCTGTCGCCTGCTGACAGGATTTTTTGTTTAATTGGCGGCATAAGAAAACAATAACATCTGTCGGCATGAGGAAAGCTGCAGGAGCCCAGTGGGGAGAGCTCTCAGGGAGGTAGGGGGGCGAGGCGTCTGAAGTCTGGGCTCTGCCACGTGGGCTGGGTGACCCTGGGCAAGTCGCTTTCCTGTGGGTCTCCGTCTTGCCACCTGGTGATGAGCAGGTTGGACCACAGCTGGCTGCCACCAAGTCTGGTCCGAATAGCACCTGCCCCAAGCTTTCCCAAGGAGCCCACTAAGTCCAGATTCCCAGGTCCCGTTCAGCTCCTTGACCCAGAATCTCCAGGGGAAGAGGCCCGTGAATCACCGCGTCCTGACGGTGACGAGGCAGGACCCACATCATAGGGTTCCCAAATGCCAGCATGGGGTGTGGCACGCAGGAAGTGTTATCTGTCCCCATAGCCGAAAGTCACAAGGATGTCTACCCGAATGTCAGTGGTGGCATAGAATACTCACGACTTCAATTTTTTCCTTTTTCACCTTTGAGCATTTGTTGATTTTTCTACAGTGAACATGCATAGCCGTGTAACTGACAAAAATAATTATGGGGGGAAATGAGGTGGCTCTACAGTTTAAATTATAGTCAGTTTTCTCGGTAGGTGCTCACATATTTAAATTTTTTTCCTATCTGTATGACTTTCAGATTACGATGGAGTGCAGGCTTCCCCAAACAAGCAGAGCGTCAGAACATGGATGTGTGCCCACGTTACCCACCCCTCCCGCCTGACTCCTGAGGTAAGCAGTGTTGAGAGCCTGAGTGGGCCCATTCTGCACTGTTCCTCTTGCTCACACCCAGAAGCGGACACCCTGCTGTACGCTCGGTTTGGAATTTGTTGCTGTGCTTCCTTTTTACTGAAATCAAATCACCTTGTACTTAACCCTACAACTTGACAATATATCATGGACACCCTGAGGAGAGAAAACCAGTTCTAATTCATTACTTTTTAGATTTATAAATATTTCATTTTCTTTCTTGCCTCTCTAAATGAAAATAAAAGAGACTCTGAAACTTCAGGATTCCAGTTTTGAGCTCTTAGTGGAACCATTCATCCCATATCCATCCCCCTCCAATACACACATATGCACATGCACCCACATGTAAACACGTGTACACGCACACATGTACACATATGCAGCCCCCCCCCCCGCCTTCTTTCCTTTCCCTGCAATATTGGTGAACATGAACCTTCACCTCCTTCAAGAGCAGGGAGCAGATCTTAGTCCCCTGGGCTCTACTCACGCTATGAAGTAAGAGTCTTCTAAGTGAGCGTCTAAAACCACATACAGCCAAAGGCGGGGTAGCCCCCTGAGCCATCCCCATCCTCAGGCTCTGGCGATGGATTCTGCTGACTCTGGAGGTGGGCGGGGGCGGGGGGTGGGGGGCAGTGGCTTTTGCTTTCACATAACCGTTGATCAAAGCCTTTAACCCAAAGCGGAAAACTAAGGCCACATCCAGCCACAGATGGGTTTAGTTTGGCCCAATCAGCATTAAAAGTGTGTTTTCAGTTAAAATATTTAAAAATTGGGAAATTTCATATAATAACTTAGATTTTCCTGTTTTTCTTGAAAACGCCAGAATTTGGCTACTCTGAGCCCAAATTTCCAAATGGCCACAACCAGCTGGCACTGAGCATTGCTGGCCCCTTACAACAGGGCACCACCCTCCAGCTTGACACAGTCCCCACCTGGTCCACTCCAGGTTACCTGCTGGCCTCTGCAGGCCCGTAAAGCTCTGTAGGCCCTTGGGGGAACCCCTCATGAGTCCACCTGGGGTAAGGACAGAACGCCTGAGAGAACACTGGGAGCCCAGGGCCTCCTTTGCACCTTCATTGGCTGAAATACGTTCCACGTCACCCTGATGTGACAAATTCTGTGGGGAGATGCACAAAGCAGAAGATAAAAAGTGAAGCCAAATGTGTTCCCCTCCCAACTACAGGCTCCATGCAGACCTGCAGCAAACCCAGGCTGGGGGCAGGGGCAGCAAGGAGAAGGCTCAGCTTCCGGTCCAGTCTGAAGGTGTGAGGATTGGGGCACTGACCTGAGACTATACTTAGTGATAACAAGTGGTCGTAGGACTTCCTACTACCTAAAATGACCAGAAAACTTATGGCCCTGCCCGAATTTCCATACAAGGGGCGAGGTAACTAGCTTCCCAGAATAAATAAGAAGGAAGAGATGGGGCACGATTCAAGTTCCTTCGACGTGAAAACATATATTGTGTGTGTTCCGATAATGGCTGCTTGAGGATAAGCGCCGGAAATGACATTTCAAATACGTGGCCATGGCAGATTGGGGCCTGAATGTTAGGCCTGAAGGTCACTTAGGAAAACCAGACCCCATCACTTTGGGGTTCAGTGAGCCTGAGCCCAAGGTCAGCCTGCGTTATAAGACTTGGGTTCCAACCTGGGCTGAACAATCCCAAATCTTTTGACACATGTCACGCCCCCCACGTGAGAGAAGGGAAGGTGTCCGAGCAGGATGTGATCTATTCTGGCCTGCCTCCAGGCTGGTGGAAGAGGTCCCTGGCTCTGGGGGCTCCAGACCCTGGAACCTCAGTTTCCAGCTACAACATCATGGCTCCTGGGGGTGCTGCTCTGACATTACAGGCTGTAAGTGAGGTCTGTGGATTTGGCATGTGTGACACAAAGTCTGTATAGATGAAGTGAGAAGCTAAAGAAACGGACTTGCAGGTCTTGTTCTGAAACCAGTGAACCGCCCAGAGCTGGAAGGCCCTCGGAGACCATCTAGTTGCCCTTGCACATTTTACAGATCAGAAACAGGCCCACGTATGGCCTGGGACTTCAGGGGGCTCGGTCTGGGCTCAGGCATGAGTGCCCTTGAGCCCCGGACACTAGGAGGAGATGCATTTGGGGTGGAGACGAAAACTATTATTACAGAAAAATATTGAACGAGCCTTTTATTTAAAAATGTAGTCGGAAGAGTGTCAACAATGACCAATTTATGGCCAAACTGTTTTTTCTCCACTCTCACCCAATTTTCTCTCCCGTATTTTTTTGAAGGGAACCCCAGACATCATTTGACTTAGAAACTGCTCAGAATGTATCTCAAAACAGACTCCTTTTAAAAAAGAATAGGCACAACGTCATTGTCCTACCTAGAATTTTAGAAACTAACAGCAATTAATTCCTCATCAAATATCTTGGTAATGTAAACAATCTTCATTAACAACAACAACAACAACAACAACAACAACAACAGCAAAATGCTCATGCCCCATTGCTAAGTGAGAAAAGTGAAACAGGATAGATTCTCTGACCCCATTTTGGAAAATATACATGTCATAATAACAACATAGTTTTGAGTGGCAGGATTATAAGTGTTTTTGTCTTTTTCCTAAGTTCTCTGTAGTATTAATTTTTGCATTAAAATATAATATGAAAGGGAGAATAAGGGCAGACTTATTTTTAAGTCTAAACCCTCTGATTCAGCATCCAAGTTTCAAGAGCTTATCCTGCTCCATCTAGAGATGGAGCAGGCCCAGCCACGCAAGAGAAGTCGGGGGTCCTGGCTACAACACACAGGGAGGGGAGGCTGTGAACGGGGACAGGAGCGGCCAACGGGCTTTTCCCAGCCTTGAGAGGAAATGTAGGAGCAGAGGTTCTGGGACGTCTCTCAAGCTCTGGTCCCTGATGTCCTGCCACGTCCACCCTCTTACCTTCCCACCTTTATCAAGCCTCACACGTTGGGGGCACTTTGTTGCTGGAGTTGACAGACCAAACGAAACAGAGGCGGGCGGCAGATAACCAGAGTCCCTTCTGGCCACACGTAGACCTGTTGGCTTGTCGGGCCTGGAGGAGAAGGCGTCTTGTTTCCCCAACACATTCCAGAGTCATGTCCCCCAGGCTGCGTGGCCTCTTGGCCAGATTCCCCTGAGTCTCCCAAGTCTTTCATGGTTGGAACAAAAAAGGGAATGAAAGACTTGGCATTGTTAAGTTCTTCTTTCCAAAGGCATAAGTCTCAGTGTTGCTGTGTGATCTTGGGCAGGTCCCTCCCCTCTCTGGGCCTCTGAGATAGTTTCTGAGATGTCCATCCCCCTTACCCTCTACCCGCCCAACTCTGATTTCATTCAGAGTTCCTACATTTATCAGAAATAGGAAGTAGATCCACCACACCTCTAAATGTCAGCCTGGAATTTCATGGATGCCTCAGGCCATGATGTGAAGGCCAGTTGCTAAAACTTTTTTCAGCAGAGAGTACATAAGACATTGTATCTCAAGATCCAGGACACACACACACACACACACACACACACACACACACACACTGAAATAAAAGTCTCGCACAGTAACACCCTTCCTTTATTAGATGCACTCTGATATTTTCTATTCTATTCATTAAAAAAAAGAAAAAATCTTATTGCAATCCATTAAGGTGTTTTCCCAGTCCACGAAACAGGCATCACTTGCACTTCGAAAAACATTGATTCGTGCAGCTATACTCCTATTTCTGAGAAGGTAGTACACCAGCCCAGACAAATACAAATGGATCCTCTCTATTTTTTTCAAATGCATCCTTTGTTAGCTATCTTCCATTACTGGGCTTCCTAAACTTGAATGTGCACAGGAATCCCTTGGATTGTTTTTAAAATGTAAATTCTGATTCAGTAGGTTTGATTTGAGCCAAGATTCTGCATTTCTAATTAGCCCCCAGGTGATTCTGATGCCAAGTTAGACAATAGGTGCTCAGATATTCCATTTCTTTGGTCTAACTATTCTCACCAATGGGACAGTTTTTCTCCTCCGTCGTTTCTTCCTCTCTCCCTCTCTTTTTTTCCATCCTTTCATAGATGTGTTTGGAGAATCAATGGGAGCAAATCACAGCTCTACTTCTCACCAGCTAAGGAAGCTTGAAAATGTTACTTCCATTCTCTGTGCCTCAATAGGAAATAATAACTGAACTTTTCTGATGAAGTACTTTTGAGATGAACGAGACAGTCCACACAAAGTACTTAATACATTGCCTATCGCATTATGAGTGCCAAATAAATGTTATTATTTTTATTGCCAAAGTTGGCAAAATTATCATCCATTATCCCACCAATGACTACACCAACAATGATTGTTTTGAGATGTCTTCTGTCATATACCTATTTGATGGTTTCAGATTTTAGTTGACACTTGAGTGCAGCTTTTAGAAACCCAGTGAAATCTCTTACGTGCATTTGGATGTGGTTTCATGCTATTGTTTTGTCTTAAAAATAAAAATGTTATTATTTTTGGGGAAAAAAGTCCAATATGTTTAATTTTGTGTCCTGCTATTTTTACTCAACATTAAATCATATTCACTTTTCCCTCGAAATTCATTCTAACTGTAAATGGGAGCAGGTGCAAAGTATGACTTCTGGAATCAAGGACTAAATGCAAACCTCAAATCATTCCACTGAACTTGGCTGAGGTCTGACTCCATGCCAGGCGCAGTCTAGCCCTGTCAGTAGACACACGACTTAGGGCCATACAAACACATAAACCATCAGGACTGGATAGTCTCTGGGGAAGATCTGGGGGCCTGAGGTGACATAATGAAGGGGCACAGAGCTAAGATCAGAAACCACAGCCTTCCTTGTGAAGGAGGCAGCCAGGGACTTATCTAAGGCAGAGAACCTATTTTAGTCCCATTTTACTAATTTGGGTGAGATTTTATTTTTAAAATTCCATGGGCCAGCTTTCCTCATAAAAGACTATTCCGTCAACCATGTCTTCCTAAGCACCCACTATGTGATGGGAATGTACTATATGATCAACTTCTGGGTGACCATATTGCCAGAAGCATCTTCTCTGAATTGTCTATATTAAGCAAGTTATGATTCATTCATATATTCCACAAACATTTATTGAGTAATTTCTATGTGTGGGTACTATACTAGGTGCTGGGGATGAGTCATTGAATAGATTCAGCTCCTCTCCTCATAGGGTGCATATCCTCATTATGATGAGTCATCTATTTAGATGCAAGCTGATGAGTACCTTATGCTACGATTAAAATGGTGACCATGACCTTCATGTAACAGAAAGGAGTCTTAGTACATCGTGTTTGGGGTGAGAGAGTAAAAAGAAGTTACATTGCTCATAGTCTTCTTTAATGAGAGTACATTATTGTCCTGAAAATATCGTTAGAGAAATAAAAATATTTTTAACCTTTTAACTACCCCTCTCCTCCAAAACACGCATCATCGTCGTGGTTAAAACCAAGAACTTTGGAGTCATGGAGACCTGGGTTTGAACCCAATCTCTCCAACGTCCTAGCTGAGTGACCTTGGGCATGAAACCCATAGATATAAAATAGGGTTGATAGTATTGCTGTGAGAATTAAGTGAGAGATGTGTGCACAGTGTGTAGCATACAGTAAGAGCTTCGTGCAGCTGTCACTGTTAGTGTGCTGTGACCGAAGACTGGGGGCATCTGCCTCATAGTTTCAGGAAAGAACTGCACATCTGTAAACTGCTAAGACCCCGCCATCCTGCTTCTGGGGCTGTCTGTGAGATTTTGGTGGAGCCTTCAAAAATCTACTCTGACTCTTCTGTTTGGTACAAGGTGGGGACCACCCCACTGAATTACAACCAACGGTGATGGCTAAGCTGCCTCAGGCAAGGACAACCTTAAACTAATATCAGACAGAACAAGAGCAGAAAGCTGTCAGATCAAGTGACAAGACATGGAGAAGAAACATACACATGTTTAAATGTCAAGGGTCGCAGTGACAAATATATCTGAGTTTGTGCAATTATATTTTTCCCTAGGGCAGAGAATGAAAAATAGAACGTGAGGGTTAGAAGTGACTTTAGAGATCATCCAATCCCACAGCTTCATTTAGCCACTTATTTCCTTCAGTGACTGTTTTTTGGAGGCCCTACTATACGTGTCAGATGTGTGCTGGGCACTATAGGTAGGACTGATGAGGACAAGAGCCTTGTCTCCTTTTGGAGTCTATAGGATTCGGTGGAGAAAGCTACAGCCTAGAGAGCCTAAATAGCTTGTTAGAATCACAGAAATTTTAATTTTCTTTCTATGTTTTTCTGTATATTCTGAAATTTCCACAGTAGACATGTTTCACATTTAACTGTGTATCTATATTTACTACATCCCATAGGTAACTGGAGAAGTACTTTGTTAGTAAATAGGTTACTCTCGCGTCCCTACTATGTCCATATAAGTCAAATTCTCAAAGCAGAGTTCCTGTATCAGAATCTGCAGTGAGCATTACTGAAAACGCAGGTCCCGTGGCCACCCCTGTCCTACAGGGCTCTCTGCATTGGAAACGAGGGGACTGTGATACCCACCGAGCTTCAAGAAGGAATGCCTATTACAATGATTCCATGTAGCAAAGAAAGCAACGATTTTTTTAAAAAATGGACCGAGACTTTAAATTTAAATTAATGCAGTAAGTTCATGAAAACAAACACATTAATCTTTTATTGGAATAAAGTCAACTCCTCCCTTTTTCCCTCTAGTGCCATAGCTAATTGCATCCATTATGTGTTTTTAACAGGTGCTATAAATCAGTGTGCCTGGGAGAGTGGAGTACGCTGTGGAGAGGCTGGGGAGAGAGGTACGCTGGAGGGGGCGTTCTTTAGCTTACAGAATGGAATACAAACCAAGTTGCCCGTTTCCTTAGAGCAAGCAGCTCAAAGCTCTCCGTTCTGAGCCTTCTCCTCTCCCGCTGGCTAGCCCCTCTCAGCTGCCGGGGGTTGCATAACAGCCTTTTCCGGGCCCTACAAATCACAGCCCTGTCCCACTTCTTGAACAGGCGCCCTTTACACTGCCCAGCCTCACATCCCCCAGCATTTGTAACCTCTCTCTTTTCCAGGTTATCATCATCTGTCAGATCTGAAGTTAAACAACAAGAAACATGTCAGGTGAGAGGCTGGGAGAGACACTTGGCTGTTTATGAAAAATATTCCATTACAATCTGATGCAAAATATTAGGATGCATCTGCCAACGCCCAGCTCTGAAAGGTTCCCTTCCTCCACAAGCGAGCTGATTAGTGTGTGGTTCTAACCAATGTTTATCTTCTCTGGTTCCGTGGCAAACACCCTGGGAAGAACCTGGCTTAGTTGATGTGTGGTTGCCTGGTATGTTCAGATTCATTCAATTAGGATACCCAGTTTGAGACGTAATGGGTTTTGGTGATGTCAATAGACTGATTGGTTTTTATACACATGCACAGAAAGATTTGATTTCCTCTGTGGAATTTATGGCAGGGAAAAGAGGTAATTACATTAATTTTTGCTCTGGTTTCTAGGTTTTCCTTTTCTGTTCTCTCTTCTGCCACCTTTGTTGTGTAAATATATATATATACACACATACACTCACTTTTCGGGAAACTTGCATGGATGAAAATGAATTTAATAACTACCAGTGGTTGGTTTGAGTTTAGAGCTGGGTTTCACTGTGACTTTTTCCTTCTTTTTTTCTTTCTTTTTATTTTTCTTTTTTGTTTCTCCATGCTCTGGAGATTTGGGAAAACTAATGTGAACAGTCTCATGGCCTGTGGTGTGTGTGAGTGAAGTGACAGGGTGGTGGCCATGTAGCTAGGCTGTGGTGGTCACACCAGGAAGAGGTGGTCTAATCCAGGCTTTCTGGAAGAGAACTGTTCTCATATTTAATAATCAGGTAAAACCAAAACGTCGTTTCCCTTTACCCAGTCATCGTTCAGGCCTCTCACCTTTCTTTACTGATTTCTGTTTCTTCTATCGTTCACGTCTCTTCTCATCTCCCGCTCCAGAGAAAAATTCTGCTGCAGCAAGGAGACCGGCAGGGCAGAAAGAGGCTGACACCGAGAAAGGTGCCCGTAAGAAGACTGAGGTGACAATCCAAAGGATCAAGACTCTCGGTTCGCTAAGTTTGCAGGGTTCCTACTCCATTCATGTCTCCATTCTGAAGCCAAGGCCCTTTTCCCTATCCCTGACTTTCTGTGGAAACCCTCTCCCCAAATAGCGCTTAGATGGGAGAGCCTGGAGCGGACAGTTTGCCCTGTCCTCCATGGGAACTCTGCCAGAGAAGTGCATCGTTCTTAGTGGGAAAAAAAAAAAAAAAAAAAAAAAGGCGAAGAGATGTGGCTTTAAAGTAAAGAGACAAAGAAGACCCTTGAGAAATTTAGAAATTCAATGGAAAAAGCAAAAAACCCGGAGCACTTAACTTTTCTCCCAAAGGACAGGAGAGCCTGCCAGTTCCCCAGCAACGGCAGAGCTAAGCGTTTTCAGTGTCAACATTAAATCCCATTTTTGTTTTTCTCTTCCGAAGTGTGTTTACAGTTGACCATTATGGGAAAGATGACGGATGTAGCCTGGTCCCGTTTAAAATATTAAGACTGATCACGATACAGTTTCTCGCCCACAGACTGGGTTTCTGGATGCCTATAGGCAGAAGGGAAGAGTTGAGCTCAGAAATTTTCACCAGTAAGTGTAGCCAGCCGCTGATCTATGGCCCCACCCAGAGCCCAAACAGTTAGCCTCTTACCGGCTTCTCCTCAAACAAGTATAGATTTCCCAAGATTAATACCTTTGCCTCCAAGCCACTTAAAAAGTCAATATCTTGGTCCGAATCCTGTCACCAGTGGGCAGGTCCCATGGCACATGAGAGCAAGGCCATTTTAGATTGGGAAAACTGAGGCCCACGGAAGGAGAGGCTCGTCTTCCTCTACCCCCATACCCAAGTTTTAAGGGAGGACAACAAAGAGGAGCCCTCTGTCCCCTCACCTGTTCTGACCCAGTTCTACCTTGCACCAGTTCTTAACCTCTCGGCGCGAACTAGGTTGATCGGACTCGGTTTTCTCTACCGAAATGTATTTCTCTACTAAAATTGCATTTGTTTGAGCCAAAGGCTGACGCGTATAGATCACTTGCAGCAGGTAGTGGCCGAGGGCTCCGCAGAGCTCAGGGGATGCGCTTGCGCTGCAGGCGGCTGCGGACGGGCTGGGATCCGCTGTCGCACAATCTCGGATGGCCACACTACCTTGCTTCCTTTCTTGCGCAGAACTGGGTCGCCCCCAGCGCACTCCTTTGCCTACTCTGGGGCACAGAAGTTTTGAGTGGATACTCAAGCCCTCTCCCTGAATAGTGCTTAGGTGGACGAGCCTGGAGCAGAGTCTTCCCTGTCCCCCGCGGGACCGCTGCCAGAGAAGTGCATGATTCTTAGTTAAAAAAAAAAAAAAAAGTGGAGAGACATGGCTCAGCCCTGTATTTCCGGGAGAAAGGAGACTCGCGAAGGACCTGTGCGTTCAGCTCTGCCTGGACTACAGGGCTCCCTGGCCTATGGAGCCCGTGGTGTCTGTCCTTGGGGACTTGTCCCCAGCCCCAGCCTTTCCTCAGCCTTCAGTTGGGGTCCGATAACCCCAGGAGATAGGGGAGTGGGTTGATCCCGTTCTCCCGCGGAATTTGTTTGCACTAAGAAAGGGGGCGAAATTCCCTGACTTGGGAAGCAACAGTCAGGCGGTGAAACTGACCTTCATGACACTGACCAGAGATAAACCTCTTGGCATAAAACAACCCGGCACGCAATTTATCAGTCGGTTAGGGACCAGCTACAAGCGACTCGTGGAGCAACCGAGGGCCACAAAACTAGCCAGCGCGCGACGAACGAAAAAACCAGATATGTCTGAAACAGACTGGTGCACAACAGAACACCATTCACTGACCACCTGAAACTGATCGCGTGAGACTGACCAGGATGAAATTGCCCGGAAAGCAACGGGACTGGTTGAAAGGAGCCAGAATGAAATCCACCTGCCTGCTAGCTCTGAACAAACCACCGCCAGGACTTGGAGCGGGGAGGGCTGCGGAGGGCCGCAGGGTAGACGGGGAGGGGGGCTTGTCGCCCGCTGCCCGGGAGAACCTGCCTGGAGCTGCTGCGGGGACCCGGCGGGGGGAGGGGGTGTCCAGTGCTTTTTGATTTACAACTGCCGCGCCCCAAGCGATCCCATAAATTTGGGGGCCGTTTTCACCAAAACTGAGTTACGATTTTTCAAATAAATACATTTTCCAATCAGACGGGGTTCTGTTTAGGTTGACCATGTCCCGAAGCAGACATCTCTCCACGCGGAAAATACACAGAGGAGGAAACGGAGCCTGGACGAAGCTCAGACGACATAAAAGCTTGTGTAAACACGTTGTCATTTACCGACTTCGGAAGGGAATGGGGGAAGAAGATGTTTAATTCTCTCTTGAATCCTCAGGTCCCAGCCCCGAGGGAAGACACGGAAAATTTAATATTCTTTTTCCATAAGCTTGATTTGTGTTACTCATTAGACAATGGGCAGCATCAGGTTTACCTTAAATAGATCTTGTATTTTTGAGGCTGTAACAAACCTAAGAATGGATAGAGTTGACCCCGCCCCCCTTAGTTTTTCTTTAGGATAAAGTGTGGGGGAGATAAACCAAAATAGATTATTTTAGCAGTGGAGAGTCTTCAGTTTCTAGCTGTGTGCCCCATGCTCTGGGCCTGTCTTGCCACCTGCAAACCACGGAAACCAGACTAGGCGTCAGAGGCCCCAGCTGCACACAAGAGCATTCACACATGATTCCGTGCACAACTGCAGAAAGCTCAGGAACCCCACCACCAGCAACGACACACTCTAAAGGGTAGAGAATGTCAGCTTGTTTGTGGCTTGTACCTTCTCTGGCCAGATCACCCCTTATCCCAGGAAAAGAGGGAATAAGGGAAAGAGAGAGGCTCCCATGGAACCCGTCTCCCCTGGAGGTCTGGCCTGTCTCTGCCACTCATTGGCTGTGTGCCCTTCGAATAGCTCCTTCCCCTCTCTGGGCCGGTTTCCCTGTTGGTTCTAACAGGATCTCTCAGTAGACTTGCTAGTTTCCCATACCAGCCAAAGCAACGAGGCCTCACCCTTTGAGCTTCTAAGGGGAGAAATTGAGCCATTTTCTATTTCTTCCCTGCCGCGACTGTCCCCCGGCTCTGGGGAGCAGGTTGGGTCAGATTGGAAAGTCCTAGACACTCTTTAGATGAAACAGAGAAATGTTTAAGGGATTTGCGCGCTCAAGCTGCGGGGTAAATGGCCCGCGGGCTGATTTATGGCGCGTTACTGCGCGACGCGATTCCCCAAGACAGCGAGAATATTTTACACCGCGCTAATATAAACAGGCGGCCGGCCGGGTCCTTTTTATGGAGTTCCTGTAATTACCCGCGCCCTGACAGGTCCTTGATTTACGGCCCTATTTAGATAAGGGGTCCGGTGCGGGGATTGCCGGTGGCGTCAAGGTCACGGGACTCGGCGGGAGAAGGTTTGCGGTAGGCGCCGTGGCATGGGCTCTCCGAGGCCTGCCAGTCAGGGGGTGGGAGTGAGGGGAGAGGGACCCCGAAGCCGAGGCTGCTGTCACTCCGGAGGTCCGAGGCTCAAGTAAAGCCGGTCCACTCTACAGATGCGGGAACCGAGTCCTGGAGGAGGCAGGAACTCCCTCACCAAAAACCAAAACCAAAACCAAACCAAAACGAACAAACAAACAAACAAAACAGCGAATGAAATGGGGGTGGGTGTGATCTAGAACTGGAATTCAGGTCTCTGGCAAAGTCGTCCCCACGCTTGGCGATGCTTGGTCTCCCCAACATCTAGCCTTATGACGGTGGGGTTCTGTAGGGTCAGCGGGGAAAGAGGACTCAACACCGTCAAAAAAAAAAAAAAAAAAAAAGGGCGCGTTCAGATCCAAACAGAGCACTGAGCGGGGAGACCTGGCCTGGACTACCATCCCTATCCAGGGGGATGTAGTCCTGGGGATGGGTAACTCCATTTCTTCCCCCTGTGAAATTAACATTTCCAAAAACAGACACACCGTTTGTCCAGATTTACTGATACTGCGCTAAGAGCTATATCATTTCCTTTCATTTTAAACCGACCCTCTGGGTAGGTATTATTCCCACCCCCACCAGTTTACAGAGGAGGAAACTGAGGATGGGAAGGTTCACACCCGGAGGAATGCCAGTTCAAACCAGGTGGGCCCGATTCCAATGAGAGGCTCTCTTCAGCGCTCCTGTAGTACAACTTCCAACCTCTATGTGCTTATGCTGGCAACTGGGGTGAGAGTTCTTGCCGGACCTCACTAGCACAACTGGGGGAGGAAACGGGCATTTGAACATGCTCTGAGTACCCGACCTTCTGAAGGCGATATCTAGGTGAGCACTGTGGGGTTTCCCAGGGGAGGCCCCCAGGAAGGGGACGTATGGACTAGTGGGTAGGACACCGGAACCCCTGGCTCCTGGTCCTGGGTTCGTAGATGTGGGCCCAGGTAGAATGGAGTCCTTCCCTGAGCGGAGCACTAAATCTGCGTGAGATGAGAGGGGAACCAGGGTGAGGAATTACAGAACTCCAGACTATCAATCCTATCTCCTTCTGAAAATGGAGAAACTGAGACTCTTGAGAGGGAAAGAAACACAGTGAGGTGCTAGACAGAGCTAGAACTCTTTTGCCTCCCAGCGTAAAGCAATTTCTGCCAAACTCCTGGGTCCCAGCACCCCCCCCCCCACACACACCCTGTAGCCTGGGGCAAAGAGAACATCCTCACCAGGTACCCATTGTCCCTTTCCGCTGCACTCCAAAAGCACCTGAGCCAGACTGGAATTAAAAGCGCCTTGGGGGGCTCCCAGAAGGCCAGGTCTGGAGCCTAGGCGCCTTGTGGTCTACGCAGGCATGTCCCTGGCCTCCACCCTGCTGGACATCACACAGCCTGGAGTCCCGAGGGCCGCACTCTCAGAGCCGACGCGGCTCATCCGAAGACTTCCAATCCTTCCCAATCTTTGCCGGCAGGAGAAGGGGAAGCATCGCTTTCTGCCGCCCAGGTGGCCGGGAGCACCCCGCTCACAGGGGTGGGCAGCTGGGCAATTTCACGGGCCCTCAAGGGGTCCGATGGGACTGGAACATTATCATCACCCAGTAATGATAATGTATTCTCCACCGCACTAAGCAGGCTGGGTATTTGGCGGGTATATGCCGCCCTGAGTGATGTCTAACCACAGGAAAATCGTTGGGACACATGGGTGGGGGCTGAAGCATGAATTTGTAAGTATGTGGGTAATTGTGTGTACCTATGTGAGTGCTCCTCATTCATGTGGGTGCTGGGAAAATGGGCATACTACTTACTGTTCAACTTCATCAGCACACAAATGTGACTATATAGGTAAGACAGAAGATATGTCAAACTGAGTGTGTGCCGGTGTGTAATGTGCGAACATGTGAAAACATCTATTTCTGAGCATCTGTGCATGTACAGTAGTAATCATGGCTATGTACTTGTGTGTGTTTGGCTTAGCTGTGACACTGACAATACACAAAATGTATGATGTGGTTTTCAGACGTTTGTGCTGTGAATACAATTGTGGGGGAATTGCAAGAAAATACAAATTGGTTGTACCCCTACACAATTGTGACATAAGAGGTTGTGTAGAACCCTGCACTGGTGTGCTATTTATGTAGAATGTATGTGCCTCTACTGGATGATGGTATTTTATGCATGTGGGCATTTAGACTTGGGAGTGGTTCAGTTGTAACATAGCTGCAGTGGGATGCGTGCTCTGTGGGTGATAGAGAGATAATGTGTAAAATCCTAGGAATGCATGAATATTGAAATGCTGTGTTGCGTGGGTGTATAAGTGTTATCTGAGAATGCATGTATTTGGGGGCGTATAGATATATGGACTTTTTATGTATGCAGGTGAATCGTGGGCATATATGTGTGCCTGTGTAATTGTGGGCTGAGTGTGCCACTATGAGAGCCTGCGGGTGAAGATCGTTCCTGGATTAGGACAAAGACTGGGTGTGTGTTGAGGACTGAGGTCCTTCTCCATTAGTATTTACTCTCCCCGCGCAGTCACTCAAGAGCGCCTCCAGGCCAGGGAGGCGCGGGACCCCGCGGAGCCCCGGCGGAACTGGGCGCCGGGCGCTCCCTCCCCTCGAGCCTCCGGCTCCGCGCTCGGCCCAACCCCAGCGCTGCTGGCGCCAGGCGCCCGGAGAGCGGCGGGTTTCCAGCTCGCCTCAGGCAGGAAACCAGGACCCCCCCTCCCCCCACGCACCTCTAGGGCCCACAGCCCTGCCGAGCTCCCCGCCCCTCCAGGGGAACTGGCTGGCTCAGGACTAGGTGTTTGTGCCCTTCTCTCCAGTAGGGCCCCCCGCCCGTTCCATTTCCAGGAGAGGATCACCAGAGAACCCACTCCTCACCCGGCCCAAGGAAAATCGTTCATCTTCTCTAGGCCTCACTTTTTCTGTATGTACAAGGAAAGAGTTGGCCTTTCTCCCTCTGCCTTTGGACTATGGGTCAGGCATACAGCGCATGTCAATAAATAATTAAATGAATGGGTAAAGGAATAAATTTGCCCTCTAAAAAGAGCAGTCCCATGTCATCTTCCCCTTTCACCCTCACCTCCACATTGCTTTTGAGAGAAGGGCACCCTCCTCCTACCCCACGCAGGGAAGGGGCGCTGGGACAGGTTGGTGAGATGGAGAGAAGGGGACAGACGCCTGGTCCTGAGCCAGCCGGTTCCCCAGGTATGAGGACATCAGCTAGGAAGCTACTGCAGCGGGCGGGAAGACGCAATACCCCAGCCGAAAGCGCTGCCCCCTGGGAGTTCCTGGTCCCGACCGACATGCGCCCAGGGAAAGCAACCTGTGGAGAGACTCGGACAGGCCGGGAAAGGCCCTGGCGCGTAGGGGAAAGAGCGGAGGTCCGCGCAGCCAGACCAGGTCTCTGCACTGGTGGATGTGAGATCACCCGCGGCACGTTTCTCCTGCTCCGCGAGCCTGGCGGATAGTGTGGAGATCCTGGCCCCTTCTGTATATATTTACGGCCAAACGCGGATTCCTCCTGGTGTGCGCTTTGGCACTTTATAGAATCGAACTTCTCAAGCGGGGATGACCTGGGTGGAGTACTCCGACGTTAGCCGCGCTTGGCGCCTGCTGAGTCCGGCGGAGAAGAAGCTGCCTCCGCCCAGAGTTGGCGGGCACGTAACCGGTGCCCTAACTGCTCCCAGTTGGTATAGGACTGACGACTAAGGGCTGGGGGTGCTGAGGGAAGAACGTCAGGGGCCTATCCTGCCTCCAGCAGCTCCCTCTCATTTTCTGGCTCTGATGGCAAGCGGAGCAATGATGCTCCGGGACTGGGGACCGCTGGAATTCCTGGTTTGAATTCTGGAGGGTCTAGAGCAAGAACCTTTCCTTCTCCTGGCCTCAGTTTCCCTGTGTGTAAAATCAAGGGGTGGGCTCTAGATGAAGGCCTTCTTTTCGTTGGATGATTCTAGATTCCTTTCCTTGGGTCCAGGGTGGGGGGAGGGAGGGGATGGCAGCCACCTTCCAGGGCGTTGACAGGCCTGTGCCTCAAGTACGTAGCCCCCGCCTCCCCACCCCCCCAACCAAGCTGGGAACTGGGGGAAGGAGGGGCGGAGGCGGGACTGCCTCTGTGTCCCCCAAGGCAGCCTAGAGGCTAGTGGCACAAGCTGAGCTTAAAACCAGGGACGGACACCCTCCCCTTCCTCCTCCCCACCCCCCTGCCATTGGCTCCAGGGAAAGGTTGACATCAAAGCCGTGGCCTTATATAAGCCAGACCCTGAAGGAGAGGCCGCAGAAGGGTTAAACAGGTCTCTCGACGTCAATATCCTCGCCCACGACAGAAACCAAGGCTGCGGCGGGCTGCGCGTCTCTTTTTCAGCCTTGCCCGGACTCTCCCAAAGCCCACGCCCACCGGAGCGTGGCCCCAGAGCCCACGCGTGGCCCCGGCAGTCTCCGGGGTGCATGGAGCAGCACTAACTGGGCTGGCTGCGCAGGCCAGGGTCTGCTCCAAAATGAACCTCGTGGGCAGCTACGCACACCATCACCACCATCACCACCATCACCACCCGCACCCCGCGCACCCCATGCTCCACGAGCCTTTCCTCTTTGGCCCTGCCTCGCGCTGTCACCAGGAGCGGCCCTACTTCCAGAGCTGGCTGCTGAGCCCCGCTGACGCTGCCCCGGACTTCCCCGCCGGCGGGCCACCGCCCACAGCCGTAGCAGCCTCTGCCGCTTACTGTCCCGACACCAGGTCCGGCCAGAGTCCGGGGCGCCTGGAGGCCCTTGGAGGCCGCCTGGGGAGGAGGAAAGGCTCAGGACCCAAGAAGGAGAGGAAGCGCACGGAGAGCATTAACAGCGCCTTTGCGGAGCTGCGCGAGTGCATTCCCAACGTGCCCGCCGACACCAAGCTCTCCAAGATCAAGACTCTGCGCCTGGCCACCAGCTACATCGCCTACCTGATGGATGTGCTGGCCAAGGACGCACAGGCCGGCGACCCTGAGGCCTTCAAGGCCGAACTCAAGAAGGTGGATGGCGGCCGCGAGAGCAAGCGGAAAAGGGAGCTGGTAAGTTCGGGGGGCTGGGCAGGCTCCAGCCAAGGGCACAGGGCTGTGAGCACCCTTAGGCCAGCGTGTAGTGGAAGGAGTCTGCGTTGCCGTGTGCGAGATTTTGAGAGGCTGCAGGGAATTCTGAGATGGTCAAAATGTGGAATTGTGTGCATAAGGGAGAAAGACTCGTATTTGAACTTCGTGTGTAATGTGAGACAGTGTTTGTAAGGCTGAGAACGAAGGCAGAATCTTAACCTTTTTGGAGGGGGTCCTCGGGTCCCTTTTAAGAATCCATTGGAAGTTTAAGACCCCCCCCAATCATATATTTTGCTTCCAATTTCGAGGGGTCCTGCACCATCTCTGGGTGCTCCTGGAAGCCAGGTTAAAAATGCTGTAGAAGTTGTCACTTTAATATTTATCCATATGGGCTCAGTTACTGTTTTCAAAGGGCCTTTGCTGGAAATGGAGAGGCTAGTCTACCTCCATCATTGTACAGATAGGGAAACTGAGGCTCAAGCATGGGATTTGACATGGCCACCTACCCGACGAGTCAGAGGTGCAGCTGGGGTAAAACAAGTCAGAGTTTCTACTCAGTTCAGAGCGCCTTCCACTGTGCCTCTTTCCAAGGACCAGTTCCAAGGGCGACCTCGATGGTTTTGTGTGTCAACGCCAAGAAATGAGGGCCAGTCTCACCCATTTCTTTTGGCTTTGTAGATGGCAGTTTTCACGCAGACATTCTCGATCCTCTCCAGTGAGTTGAGGGCGACACTTTCTGAAGCCTGGTTTGCTGGCTCAGGGCAGTGGAACCTCAGAGGGTGGAGATTTCCAGGCTGGAAAACTAGTTTCTCTAGGTTGGTGCGCTCAGGCCCACTGCCCGTGAAAGCTGACTAGAGAGGCCCGTGACTTTGATCTGGTCCTCAGGGGCTGTAGGAAAAGCTCACCCGGGGAAACTGGGGAAGACAGATAGGTATCCAGTCTCTAAGCCACAGTCTGGGGCTAGAGGAGATGCAGGCCCGGGTGACGCCTTGGTGGAAGCCGTTATTGGCAGTATCCCCATCTCCTGCAAGTTACTACCTCCTTCAAGTAGCACTGCTTGGTTCTGCTAAGAAAGTGCGTGTGGAAGGAGGATGCTAGGCCAGGCCGACTGCCTCTCTTTTACCTAGCGGTCTGAGGCTTTCTAGCGCCGGCTGGTGGGGACCCAACACCTAGTATCCAAGCCCAGGTGCTAAACCAGGTAGGAAAGCTGGTGGGATGTGTTGGAGGAGCAAGTCCAAGAGCAGAAAACTGTTGATTCCCACCCCTCCCATTCCAACCTCTGCAGTCTCTCTTGGGCACCATTTAGCCAAACCTAAGCGCATCAATTTCACTAGATGCAGAAAATTCTCATTACCAAACCTCACGAAGCTGCCCAGCCCATCCTCCCCGCCACGGGAACTCGGTGCATAAAGGCAAATTTATGAGCCTGTTTGCCTATTTCACAAACAGAAATCTGCCACTTATTTAAAGGCTCCTAGTTACTGCTCCCAACACCTTTTCCCCCACCCCACTCTACGCCCAGGCGACTGGAGCAGAAAATTTTAAACCTGTCTCTCTCGCCTCTTTTCTTATGTGTGTCCTCTGGCAGCAGCAGCACGAAGGCTTTCCTCCCGCCCTGGGCCCAGGCGAGAAGAGGATTAAAGGGCGCACAGGCTGGCCGCAGCAAGTCTGGGCGCTGGAGTTAAACCAGTGAGCTGAGGACCCCGCCACCGCGGCCCGACCCGGAGCCCGGGAGGAGAGGAAGGCAGCAGCGAGTTGCCAGGCCCTGGGTGCCAGGGGCTTATGAGGGTGCATCCTGTCGAGCCTCTGCTGCCTGCTGGCAGGTCGCCGGCTGCAACAACACACTTGGATCGCACGTGCAATGTCATTTGAAATTGTTTTTAATACATTAAGAAAAAGAGAAATATATATATATCCACCCCCAAAACCGAGAGGGCTACTCTTGGAGGCACTATGTGGGAGGGAGGGACTGCAGGACCCGAGTGGGCTAAGACGCACCCTTCCAACCCTTCTGGGGCGAATTTGGAACCCCCAGCGCCTTCCCCACTACCTATATGGCTCTCTTTCTCACCCACCCCCCCCTCCCTCGTCAAAATTCTCTGGCGCTCCCTTCCCTGATTAAAATGCAATAAGAGGAATCAATAGTTTTCTGCCATGGACAGAGAAGCAGACCAGGAAGATGGAGGGCTGGCTGCCTTTTGTTGTTGGTCTCCCTCAAACAGTGATGTTTTTACTTTATTTTTTGTTGCTGCACTTCCTACTTAGTTCCAAGGGAAACGCTTGCCTGCCTTTTCTTTCTCTCTTCCTTCTTTTCTTTCTCTCTCTCTCTCTTTTCCTTCCTTCCTTTCTTAAGTAAAAGCGTTTTCCCTATGTTGAAAAGTTTTTATGTATTTAAACTACCTACGGTGCCTGCTGCGCTCAGGTGTTTGTTTATTCCCCCATCCCCACCCCTTTTCTACCTCAAACCTGTATGACCACTCACCGCCCCCTCCCTTTGCCAAAGCAGTATCTATGCTCTTGACCAATAAAACATTTTCCGAAATCGGAGGAAGCCTGTGTGATGTCTTGGTGGGTATCCCAGCTCCGTAATTTCTGCTAGGTGGAGAGCGTCCTATTTCTACCTTCTTTTGATAAATGCCAAACTACAAATCAAGGCCGAGGGGGCAGACAAAGGACATATTCCTGGAACAAAGAACAAAGTTCTCCTTATAATGCAACTGTGAGACAGGATAACTTTAGTGAACCCACAGAAAGGAAAACTGGAAAGGCATTAGACCCAGAGAGACTGGCTACGATTTGGGTAACTCGGCATGGTCTAACATCAGGTTAGTATGCACACCCATATCTACAGGCAGTGGTTTGGGATGATCAGGAATGGGGCATCATCCCCAGGGTAGTGTAGCTGGGTAGAGAGGGGTGTGCTCAGGAATACTATGTTCATGTATATGAAATTCTGAACACATCTGGGCGTGTAATGGTGCAGGAACTCATGGAGCCTGGTGCCTGGGGGTGGGGTGGGCGGGGGGACTCTGCGGGTCTGCGTGGCACAGCTCCCGGCATGCAATAACGACTCGTCGAGTCGTAGCAGCTATTATTTTATACTTGAGTAAAAGAAGCTCGCGAGCGCTTCTGGTTAAATTCGAGACGTTTAGGTTTTTCTCCAGCAACAACGCACTCAACAAATAATTGTGATAACACGTGGATCTGCGCAAAGGGATGGAGTGTGCGCACACTAATTCCGGCATTTGTGCAGGAGAGCTATCTTTGTTCCCCCACGTGCGCTCCCGTGGCTGGGCGCGGGGGGCGAATGAAAACCGGTGCATTCGCCAAGGCGCGGGCTCTTGCTGGGCTAAACTGGGGCGGGCAAACGTGTTCCTGAATAATAGCCTACAGACAAGTAGCTTTACTGGCGCGCGAATGTGTACTAGGTACTAGCTAAGCGCTTTTATGCCTCCGAATAGCTCCCACGATTGCCCGAGGGTCGCACGGTGTGCAGTGCCTGCACGAGTCTTTGGCGCTCCCTGCGAGCGAGGCGCGAGAATGCGCGCACCAGTCCCTGGGCGCTCGCTCGCCCTACACCCGGAGCTGGGGGCCCTCGGCTTGGGGCCGAGAAAGGAGGCCCGGAGCAGCTCTGGAGCCAGGCATTTCCAGGCTCTTCATGCCGGCATCGGGGTGAATATGGGGCCCCATTAGTCTTGGCTGTAAACACCGTGGCAGGGGCCGAGCGGCCACGAGGGCCTTTCCGGACACGAAGGAGTTAATAAAAGGTGTTTTATGGATGCGAGGAAACGGTGGGGGAGGTGTGAGCTTCTCTCCAGTCTTACCCCCCCTACTTCTTCCTTTTTTTCCCTCTCGCCACCCGCCGCCAGATCAAACAGGCCGGTGATTTAACTGGGGCAACACCTCGCGGTAATGAGCCGTCCCGGCACACCCCTCCCCCGGCCCCAGTTCCCGGCCCCGGGCCCCAAGGCCCCTCGGGCAGGGGCAGAAAAGAAAAATCAAGGGTTTTCCCTTTTTCTTTCCAAGAGCTAGGACGCCCCTTAGAAATCCTGGCGCGCACGGGGACCGGTACTCAGGTAGCAAGCCGACGGAGGTGCCCCGACACGGAGGTAGGCCTTGTCTGGATTCGAATCCAGGACTCCAGCTTGGTTTGCAGACGGCCCTCCAGCTAGACACAGAGCGCGGCTCCGGCGACTATTTTTAGCCCCCAAAGTATCCTAGGCACGGGAAGAATGCGCACGCAGGTCCTGCTTTCTTGTAGCCCTGGCCAGTGAAAGAAGAAAGGGTACCGAGGGGTACCGCCCCCCGCGGCCGGAGCCACGTTTGCCATAACCAGCCCTGCTCGGAAAACCCCACCGGGCCGGGTCCAAACCCCCTCTGAAGGGGTGAAACCTCAAATTCAGCCTCAGCCACGTCCGGTCCCAATCTCCGACCTGGGAGCTGAGACAGGGCACCGGTGCCCATTGA